>NC_089789.1:34063605-34096105 GCF_040412425.1 Macrobrachium rosenbergii
TATATATATATATATATATCACATATACATGCATATACTCTTTCCATTTCTGCTGTTTTTAAAACGAATCCAGGGTATGAAGCAGGAACCCCCACGCCCTCTACCATCAAGTGACTTTCACACCACGTAGGGCGGCGAGAACATTGTTATTTCTCGACATTCTGCATGATTGAAATGTGATTGCCATGGATACCAAATAGAGAGGCATTTACTCTTGGAAGAAGTCTACGTCTCTTTAGTAAGCGGTCCCTGCCTTGGGGTATTGATAACCGAGCTTCAAACTATCTGTAATTTCTGTTGAATATAATAACCCTCAAAAATGATGTCATTATAATGATGATCAGCTGACAGTTAGCAGTTATTGTTACCACAAACACCCATTTGAGCCTCCGTAGTTTCAGATATATGCCTTTAACAGCATTCTCATATTTCATTTATTCAAGTGAATTAATTATTACGTTAAATCATTCGTAACTGAAGATAGATGGATAAGTAGAAAATCACTAGTTTCTTGGAGCCAAACATTCTCAAGTGAATTAATTATTACGTTAAATCATTTATAACTAAGGACTGATGGATAAGTAGGAAATAACTAGTTTCTTGGAGCCAAACATTCTCAAGTGAATTAATTATTACGTTAAATCATTTATAACTAAGGACTGATGGATAAGTAGGAAATAACTAGTTCTTGGAGCCAAACATTCTCAGAATAACCATTTCGCTCAAACTTTCCCTGAAAGATGGCGCATACCAGGACTCCGAGCATGAATATGCACAAACAACAGTTCCGAATTCATTCTTTTGGACTCTTCAGGCTACCTGCTTACCTGCTTGCGCTATAACTCCAAGTTACTCAGCCCCAAGTGGCCTTGATATTTACTGCAACTCTGCTTGGAGAGAGAAACTTATTGTTGCGAGAATGCTTTTCTCAGAGGAGTCCCAAATACTAATAAAGGGAAACTGCTTCTGGCAGCAAGTGCTTCCTGTTTATGAGTGGGAGATGAAGAGTTTCACGTCGAAGGTTATACACAGTATTATTATGTGAGTCATATTCAGCTGTTTTGTTGACAGGCATTGAAAATAGCTCCCGTCGATTGTACTGTATGTTGCTGTATTTTCTCAAAAGGAAACTTTTGTAAGAACGCCAACATTCTCCTGATGTTCCGCAGTATTTTTTCCAAAGGAAACGTTTGTAAGGACGCCAACATTCTCCTGATTTTCCTCAGTATTTTTTCCAAAGGAAACGTTTGTAAGGACACCAAACATTCTCTTGATGTTCCTCAGTATTTTTTCCAAAAGAAACGTTTGTAAGAACGCCAACATTCTCCTGATGTTCCTCAGTATTTTTTCCAAAGGAAACGTTTGTAAGAACGCCAACATTCTCCTGATGTTCCTCAATATTTTTTCCAAAGGAAACGTTTGTAAGAACACCAACGTTCTCCTGATGTTCCTCAGCATTTTTTCCGAAGGAAACGTTTGTAGGAACGTCAACATTCTCCTGATATTCCTCAGTATTTTTTCCAAAGGAAACGTTTGTAAGAACACCAACATTCTCCTGATGTCCCTCGACACAATCGAATATATAAGCATTCCAGTTATGAACGTCACAAATGGGTTGGATGAAATGAGAGCTATATAGACAGTAATGAAGTGACGTTGAGACGTTTATGAGCAAGCACACAGTTGGATAGCGGAACCAAATCCCACTTAATCCAGTAACTTACATATTTTTGTGACCCAATACTAATCTTATTGAGGCCCTTATTCTGGTTCAAGTTCATCAACCATTTTCAGTCAGCGTACAGTGGATGACAGCTAGATCCATCTGTGTCTTTATCCGTGCCTAGTGCCGAAATGGCCTTTTAATAAACCCAATGATGGCTCCTCCCTCCCCTCCCCTCCCCCTAAAAAGCACCAATACAGCTCGATGGTTTTCAGAAGACAATGGTGTCATTGACGGCTGTAAAGAGAGATATCCTCTTGAGCATAATTGCCCGTAAGCTGCTCCTATCGAGGGCTGTCAATAGAGAGAGATACATCCTCTTGTCATGCGAAATTGCCCATAAGCTGCGCGGAGTGAAAGCAAAAATGAAGATCTAGTGCATTTGATCAACATTCCAAAGCTTCGCTGCACAAGTTCCTCGCGCCCATAAAGGCTTCAGTATTCATCGTCGATGGCCAATGCTCAGACCGTGACGGCGAGGGTACGATTATTGCTTATGAAAACGTTGGGCGAATTTCCATAAAGGAAAATCAAAATTCACCTTGCAAAGCATGTCGCACGAAGTGACAGTCATCATCAGCCGAGTACAGAAGTGTATTTGCAAATGCGCGTCGGGGAAATTCTTTTAAATGCACACAAAAATAAAAGGAGCAAAAGAAAATGTACATGTTATTCCGAAATTGCAGAATATTCGCACAAAACTATGGAATGCATTCGAAAAACGTTACGTCGTTAAGCACTTGCATAAAAAAAAAATTCGAGATTATGGTTTTCGTTATTGGCTAATAAAAGTTAATCGTTGTTTGTAAGTATACTGTGCTAAAGGCATTATTATTATTATTATTATTATTATTATTATTATTATTATTATTATTATTATTATTATTATTATTATTATTATTATTATTATTATTATTCAGGAGTCCTTTAATGTATTAAAAGGAGATAGGTTAGTGTCGGGTTTTCTCATAAAATGTCAAACAACAACAAATTGAAAGAGGCAATAGACTGAGACTTGCTGAATAACCCTAAGCAAGTAAAAAAAAAATCGTAGTAATAGTGACGTAACCAGTTTTAAATAGTTAAAAAATGATTAGGATTTCAATAAACAATAAAAGTGGAACACCAGATAACATGAAACAATTAAAAAAAGAGGTAATTAAACCTGAGAAGTCAGAATTTAAGAAACAAAATTTAAAAAGCTGTAGAGGAGAGAGTAGCAACAAAAGAAGTAAAGTAGAAGAAAATGCAGATTAGGAATACCATCAGTTGTCTAATGGGGAAAAAGCAGCTGTCATTCAAGGTGAAATCTCAGTAAAACTTAGGCAGGAAAGTTTTCAGTGCATGCTACTTAAAACTTCTGCATATCCAGGCATCTCTAAGTCCCCTACGGTCACTGTAGTGGAAATTTCTCTCCTTGTGATAAAACGACTTTTTTTTTTTTATTGATTTGTTTTCTAAGATTTTCTTGAATTATTCCACAGCATTTGTTATGTAAATTAACTATGTTATCTAAACTGCAGGTTCATGAAGTGCTAGCAAGTTCTTCAATGACGAAATAATTTTTGGATTACTGTCATGTATCGTTTGCCCTCGAAAGAGTTTTACATTGACTATGTACCTTTTTTTTCACTTCTCCTTTTATTTTACATTTTTTTTCTTTACCCAATTCGAAATTCGAGCCGAAATCTCTCACCTGAGAAACTTGTCAGTGTTTTTCCAACTGGCTGGGGCAATCACTGATTATCATCCTTTTTCAGTCTACGCGCCATATTCGCTTACTATTTGAAAACGAATTTGGTGTTGACATTGTAACCTACATTCTCCCAGGTTTTTCAACGAAGTCGATACGAATAACACATTATATAGCATCCTGAGCTGCTCGGTATGTAGTAAGTGTCTCACACTGAACAGTTTTTATAATTATTCCCAAAATCTTCATTACGAGACTAATCTAGATCTAGAGTTATTTTCGTGATAATCATTACTTCTTCCTTCCGTAAGCTTGATTTAGTTCCTTTATTAAAATCGTAATGGGCAGTGTAATTTGGAGATCTGTTGTTGTTCATTACAGCATTGAGATATTATTAAACAGGGTTTTTTTATCTTACTCCCTTGCCGGTTGATTATATATTACACTCCTCCAGGAACCGCATGACAAATGCATCTTTACTAAGCGTTGTCTTTGAAGTAATATCCTAAAGTACCAAAAGCCGCCTAAGAGCATTTAGTAATGAAATCCGCAAGTGTTAAAATGTGTCGGAAAGAATGTCAGAGAAAAGAGTGTTTTTGGAAATTATTTAGATGACGTCAATTGTGCTCTACAGACGGTACGTACTTTTTCTGAAATGTAGCCCCAAAATGGTGGGGTTATCAAGCTTACCGTTACAAATAGCAAATGTAATGACCTTACCCAGCGTGAATTCACTTTGCTGTTAACAAAGTTTTTATTTTGTATTTTTTAATTTATTTTTATTTATTTATATATATATATATATATTTTTTTTTTTGCCGTTTGCTCTGTGGTCTTGTTCTATATCATTCAGGATCATCCATTATTTTAACAATATCTTCCTAACGCAATAAAACTAAATATGTGATCTTGTGCTTATCCTGGCGTCCTACTTCATGTTTGATATAAATAAACAAATATGTGTACATAAATGAAAGGATATTTACCGCAACATTGCACTCGCTCGCTACCGTTGAAGTATTTAGCAATGTTTACCTACAGAGAGAGAGAGAGAGAGAGAGAGAGAGAGAGAGAGAATCTCTCTTGCAGATGAAAACAAGGACATTAAGGATATTGCATGCAGCCATTATAAATTTTCAAAGTGGAAACTTTTCCAAACACTTTAGTAATTATCTGCCTCTGCAGTGCCATATTCATTTCTGACGGCCATGGGAGTTAGATGTGATGTAACGGCATGTTAATTATATTCAAAGCATTACGGAAATGGAGGCGAGTTTTTGAGAATGCTTTTCGCCATCGCGAACGAAATGACGCCGGGAAGAAGCGGAATTGATGATCAAAGGATCCGTAATGGCGTCATTACATCGAGTCAGAAGTACATTACACGCGGGGCATGAGGAAGCGAGCTCGTAAAATATTAGAATGGGCAATTGCCAGGCATTATATGCATGTGGGGCAATGGTTGTAGGTACGTTTCCGAACTTTCGAAAGAACGTATTAGTGTAGCAGACATGTGTGTGTGTCTGCCCTTGACTTCTGGTCAGAGGAAGAAGAAGAAGAAGAAGAAGAAGAAGAAGAAGAAGGATGGTCTGCCTTGGTCCAGAAGGATGGTCCAGGTATGACTGCGACTCGGACCAGGATGATAATAAAGGCTCTTCTGGGGAAAGTCACGCGTTTATTGCCAGGTTTTATTAGCCATTTTATTAGTGGGCAGCTGGGCCTGAATTGTTTCTAGATGCCTTGGGGATTAGATGTGATGTCCATTGGGAAAAAGATAAATATTTCTTTCCTTTTCTCTCTCTCTCTCTCTCTCTCTCTCTCTCTCTCTCTCTCTCTCTCTCTCTCTCTCTCTCTCTCCATAATGTCTATATTGCGTGGATATAGATATTCTTTCAAAGACATTACGTTACGGGTATGCAGACTGCAATTCCCATTTCCATCATTCTGCTAAAATATTAAAAAAGAAAGGAATGCCTCCTGACCTATTTTTTTTATATATATTTGCAGTTCGTTGTCTTATTTATTTTATCATTATACCTAGCTTGAAATTAATTACATTTACTTTTCCGTTATTTTCCTCTTTCACTGCTTTATCTGGATTCATATGCATGCCTTTGATCAGTATGACAGACTGACATTTATTTCTCATGTAGGACAGATCATATATAAGTCATGATTACCGACACTTAATTATTGTTGGTATTTAATATGTTTTAGCCTCTCAATATCGATTAAGTAAACTGTCCGTAACCCTTCTATTTAATAATCATTTAACAGCGCTTTTCCATCCCTTCCTGTACTGGATTTCCGTGATCTAATTTTCCGAATGATAATTAGAATAATATCAAAGTTCTCTCATTTCAACTGTATTTGCATAATTCTGTTAATGAAACCACAAAGTCACTAGTAATTCCTTTGAGAAAGGCCGGGAATCTCCTGTTGATTGAGTCAGCTGAGTTGGCTTTTGTGACTCAGCCTAGGCGTAGCCGATTAAGGTACAAAATGCTGTGTCAGACTTCGTCAGACTTGCTTCGTTTATATGCTTCGGTTTCCCGAGATTGTTAAAGAATATGATCTCTGTTTCCTCTTAAAGATGTTTAATCTCTGTAAATTTCATTGGTAGGATGTTTCCACCACTTTATTGGTTGTGGAAGTAATTGTCTGTAGGAGTTTACAATGGCAAGTTAAATATATTTTAGCGTATAATGTAACCATTTTTTGTTGTTGCGAGATGTTCACGACGTTTGTTCTTGTGGCGCCTTTTTTTTTATAGACATCGTAAAATATTCTTGGCAGATTTTCGCCCTTTTACAGACTGTGGCATTTGCTGGAAAGGATTTTTCGCCTTGTTTTATGAAGGCAAGGACCGTATATTTTATACAAGTTATATGAATAACAGGAGATTTTTTGAAGAAAGTAGACAATTCGGTAAACATAACCAAAAATATTAATAGATTCAAAACCAGTGTCGTAAAATGATATCCTTCCAGTCTAAGTATAGGATGATTAAATGCTTGACGAAGTATGAACAGTATGATAAATCCTTGACCAAGAATGAATAGAATGACGAAGTATGACGCCCAACACTCGACCACTTAGTTACAGAGAGGATTTCTAATTCAACATCCGCCTTTCAGTATAAGCCAAACGTACCGTAACTATGACCAAGTAATTGGCAATTAGGACTGTATATGGATATATTCATAACTAACACAAGGAGTAATTCAGGGGCTTCTTCTTCGTTAAAATATTCATCAGTTATTTCCAAAAAAAGATCATTTGAATTTATGTATAATTCAAGTAAATATTCTTTAAAAAAATTTTTCAATAATATTCAACCTTCGATTTCAGTGGGATTCGCAAGAGTATCATTCGCCATATTTTAATTCGACATTTTTCAGAGTTTTTTTTGTTATTACTTTGGGCTATTTTTCGTAGTTCTGAAGTTCTTTCCCGTTTCAAATAACATCGAAAAATTTGACAAGTTATTGAACCCTTGTATGTTTGAACCCACAGTGTAAGCTACACATGTACGTGCATTATATATATATATATATATATATATATATATATATATATATATATATATATATATATATATATATATATATATATATATATATATATATATATATATATATATATATATATATATATAATATATATATATATATATATATATATATATATATATATATATATATATATATATATATATATATATATATATATATATATATATATATATATATATATATATATATATATATATATATATATATATATATATATATATATATATATATATATATATATATATATATATATATATATATATATATATATATATATATATATATATACACACACACACGCACAGAAAGATACAGTGAGTTTTGTCACGTTAACACACGTGACTTTCTACATTATACTAAACAATATCAAGTTACAAATATGGAATTCACTTTACATCAGGAAAAAATTACCTTCAAAATTTATTATAATCGGTAAACATATACACAGAGTGTGTGTGTATGCATGTATATATATATATATATACATACATACATACATATATACATATGTATGTTTGTGTGTGTATACGCACTATGTAAAATTCCAATATGACGTCAAGGCATCATCAGCAATATTAGGCAAGAATGCAAAGGTTCGTTCCACTTGTGTGCCGCCAAGACTAGACCTTTACCATTCACTATCTTAACGTTGTAGCAGCCTCATAAAACCAATCATAACAAAGGTCTTGTTAGAAACCGAAACAGGGGCAGCAGCTGTTGAGAAGGGTTGATAACAGGATTCCTCTACCTTCCTGTCCAGCCATTAAACTGTGAAAGGAGAAAACTTGAGTTACGTGCGTGCATTAACATTTGCTCTATGTTTATAAAAGGGTAAAAAACATAAATATTCTGTTTGATGCAGTTTTTAGGTATTTTAAGACCGGTTCATCATTGCTTTTGGGTGTAGTACTCATTGTTACACATGAAATATGTAATTCTATATATATATATATATATATATATATATATATATATATATATATATATATATATATATATGTGTGTGTGTGTGTGTGTGTGTGTGTGTGTGTATGTATATATATATATATATATATATATATATATATATATATATATATATATATATATATATATATATATATATATATATATATATATATATATATACATATATATATATATATATATATATATATATATATATATATATATATAATATATATATATATATATATATATATATAATATATATGTTATTTGTATATATATGCATATAATGTATATATAATTATATATGTGTATATGCATTATATGTATATAATGTATGTATATATGTATATATATACAGTATACAGTATGTATGTATATATATGTATGTGTATATATATACAATATATACATATACTGACTGTATACATACATACATATATATGTATAATATATATATAAAGCAACTTAACAACAGATGACAAAAACAAAACTATGCAACGCCTTCAAGAAAGAGAAAAGACTTGAGATTGCTGACAAAGCGATATGTGGTTGAACGAAACGCTCCCACCCCACCCACCCCCAGTATCCCCATCGCTATAAACAAAATAGGAACTGCATCCCATAAACAAAATGCATCTCTGCCGTACAAGATTTATCTGAAGAAGTTCTGTACTCGTGAGCACAAGCAAAACTGGACGACGGAATTTGACAAGGCGGAAGGATTACGGGTAACAAGGCCGCGTTGCCTCCTTATAATAGAGCACCGTCCTCTGCACTAATGAGGTCTCGGTCCTACAAACATCGGTAAAGTAAACTCGCTCCATCCCATCCCTTGCGTATAAGATGACGATAAGAGTGGAAACAAACAAGAAATGTCGTATTTTATGAAAAAGTGAAAATCGCGTCTCTCCTCCTTCCTTTATTTCTTATTTTATATCTTCGTTTATAGAGAGTGGGCAGTTGAGGAGGTTCACGGCTCGACCTTGATTTTAAGGGTTGCTCGATCTTTTCTCTAATAACCTCTTCATCTCGTGCTTTCCGACTTCTTCTCTCTCTCTCTCTCTCTCTCTCTATCCGTCATTTTGCTTCGAGGAAAAATGTTACACTCCTGGGATTTTTCACTGGAAAGTTTGAAGAAATCAAACAAGCCGTTTAAACATTTCGAGGTTAGAAAAACCGAAGGCAATTGTAGAACAAACGAAAGATCTCAGATATTTGAGTTAAAACACTCGGTCTTTATCTTACATCTCCTCCATAGGGACAGAAAATGCGTGAAGACTGGTATCCAAGAATAAATAATTCGCAGAACAGGTACTCTTATACAAATCCCACTATTGTGTGTGTGTATATATGTATATATATATATATATATATATATATATATATATATATATATATATATATATATATATATAATATATATATATTATATAAATGTATATTGTGTATGTATATATATATATATATATATATATATATATATATATAATATATATATATAATATATATATATATATATATATATATATATATATATATATATATATATATATATATATATATATATATATACTGTAGGTTTGTATGTTGATTTAAAAAGAGAAAAAAATATTTGAGATTATTGCATGTATTGCCAATATAACCAGATGAGTCCTTCCTTATAAACGACCTTTGGTGGCCTGGTGATAATAAAAAAAAACATTTCAATTGTAGATTTTCATCTACAGTAGAATGTCACCTTTATTCAGTGATAAGATCGTTTGTCACTGATTAAAATTGACATCAACAACAATAGTGACAATATTTGCTCGAACTCTTAAGATTTTATAAAGCAATTATGCGATAAAGTCACCAGTTTTTTTTTTTTTTACCTTGATTTAATATATGGTTAAGACTTAGAGTATTGAGTAATGTGCAGGGCCTTTCGTAAATCCGTCAGTATTTAATGTCAAATGTAATTTAATATAATGTACAGGACCAGCTAAAATTGTGTAACCACACGGAAAAAAGAAAAGATACATCAGCAGGAACTTGCGATGAACATACTAAATATGGGACGTATAAAAGGCAGGATTTCGAATCTTAATTCATAAAGACGTTGGCAGTTAAAATTGAGAAGAGCATATGAATAGCAGTTGCGCTGTAGCTGTCATGAGATTCAGTCTGTCGCTGAAGTGGTTTTGGAATTACTACTTACTCTCTGCTGTGTGTGTAGGATTTAAAAAGAAATTTCTGTCTTTTGCATAAAACAGTTTAGCTCGTTTATTATTCAGCTTTTTATTTATGTCATATCCATCGAAGTTATAAGTTTGGTTTCTAAATATTTTTATAATGATGTTATTATAGCTACAGTGGATAATAATTACGACAAATCTGACAGCAAAAAATAAATAATATCATTGAACAGTATACCCCTTAAATGCAAAAGCATTTTAGGGCCGTGAACTCATGCCGTCACATAGTTGAGTAGTCTACTAATAGACACCTGACAAAATATAGTAACCTTTATGGGGTTACTCAGTGATCGCTTTCGTCAGGATTCAACAAAATCTGTTCGTTCGTATTTGAAAGATCCTACAAACACACAAAAGACAGACTGGAATATTTTCACGGATGAAAACGTAAAATGTTCCCTTCAGCTGCTTTGCAGTAAGTAACCACAGGCCTGTGCGTTTCTAATAGCTAACCAGTATTCGTACATTTTGAGAGAATGCAACTTGCGAAAACAATTAAGATTTCAGATGCTTTTATTTCGTCTTTCATTAAATGTACGAAAATTCAAACTGTGTGCTTCTTGTACTTGAGAAGTCACACCCCCTTTTTTCCTTGTCTTCCCTAAACGTAGTTGGAAGTTCTCCATCTATTCTTTGCCTAAGGCTGCATTCGTGAGCGGAACGTTGGTCTCAACTCGGAAAGAAGACAAACAAAATTGTCTTCTCCAAAGTTCCGTATGCTGAGGGCCCTCGGATGATATAATAATAATGGGGACTTTTATTAGGGAGATAGCTAATGGCCGCTGCTTATTTTAATAGCGCTATTTAGCCTTCTAGCCCTGGAGGCCCGTTATCTACGATTCTCTTCCCTCTGCGATGAAGATTTGGAACTGGCCGAGCAGGGCGCACTGGGAAGAGAACTAAGAGTCGTAGCGTTTTTGTATGACTGTTTCGTGTTTCATTGTGACATTTACGTGGCTTGTTTTATCTGTGTAATTCACGTTTATTGGCTCTCTCTCTCTCTCTCTCTCTCTCTCTCTCTCTCATCTCTGTGTATTTGAGTTACGTAACAAAAGCCGAGACTTAATCAGAGTTATATTCAGAATTGTATCTCTCGATAAACAATTTTGTATTTTTTCCCTGTTGTGTAGGTGTGTTCACCTGTTGGTAATAAAACTGCATAAAAAGAATTACATGCATTTGTATAATAGCTACCTACACTCAATAATAATCCCTGATTTAATTTTAGCCTAACGAATGAAGAACGTGTCGTAATACCATTGTAAATGCATTAGATAAAAAAAAAAAAAGTGTACTTGTCTTGCAAACTGTCAGCACAAAAAATTATCATTAATAAAAAGCTGAATGCATTTTTCAGGAATTCTGTTACTTGTAATAGGCGGAGTTAGGTGTTACACTAAAGAGATTCAGAAAGCATTTTAGAATGAGGATGCTAACCTTATTCCCTTCCCCACTACTAGGCTAACAAAGCTCGTTGGATTTGAATAGCATAGGCCTATATTCGATCCGTCTGATATATTTAATCATCATCATTATCATCGCCTTCATCGTTCCTGATCTCCACTAGTTTCATCCAGTTTCCCGTCTTATAGTTCTCATCCAGGAAGATCTGAGTCATCCAATTCTTCTGGTGCCGACAGGAACCCAGCTGACACTATCGCATGCTTGTCTCCAAGGGGTGATGCGAAGGACATGTCCTAGCCATCTTTATCTCCTTTTCTTCATTATCCCAGCTACTTATGGAACTTCCGGAATTTCTGTTATGGCATGATTTTAACTCTGTCCTGCCACCTGAGTCGTCGTATTCTTCTTAAAGCTTTAATCTCAGCCGACACTTTCTTTTCGATTTAGTTACGCTGTCATACCATGGTTTGTTTGTATATCAGTACAGCGCGTACCAGGCTTTCATGCGCATTCTCATTCTATTTGATTTATAAATCATATTCAGTCTGCCCGTTGTTGATTTCCCTTTATAAACTCTCGCCAAGTTTTGACTGAAGAAAATCTGTACTGGTTACTGTTGTTCTTAAACATTTGAAAGATTCAGCATCATTTTTCCTTTTTTCATTCAGTGTTATTTCGAACATGTGCTGACTACCCTCATTACCTCAGTTTTTTTTTTTATTATTATTATTACTTTGAGACCATCTCTTCAGAGTATGATACTTTTTATAAGGAAGCCTGTAAATCTTATGGTGTTTCGCTTATTTAAGCTGCATTCTCTGCTTAATCTAAGTCTGTCAAGTTTCTATCATTGCACCAGTAAACCATACCTATGCTGCACCTACCAGTCTTTGCCTCCAGACCACCATCAACAAATCTGGTATCTCTTTCTGGTATATCATTGTAACATTTTGTGGTTTCATACAACATTCATCTTTTATTTATTTGGACAGTAAGTTCGTTGGTGCACATCAATAAAGAATTCTATATTGCAGGTTTTTTTGTTTAAAACTTGCTGCCAGTAATTTATTGCTCACTGCTCCTCAGTCAGTCAGTACCTTTTCTGCGGTTAGTGTTACGATTTTGCCTATGCTTTCTCTATCAGTTCTGTCTGCTCCTCCTGAAAAATCCCGTTCAAATTTTTCTGTTCCCATTCCTTTGCACGGTGGTTCCAATCAACTTGTGTTTCTACTGTATATCCATTGAATTTATTTTTTACCTGTTCTGTCTGTCCAATATGATTTAGGGCTCTTACATTCTAATTAACAATTTTAAATCTACCCTTAGTATTTATAAACTGGGAGACTCTTAGCATCCCCACATGCCACACAATTAAATTGTCCCTATTTATTTACGTGGCAAAATCCAAAGAGGATTCATTGTTTCTTGTTGTGCGCAGTTCCTAGCTAAGACCAGTGACCTCTGGAGTTGTTGATTGATTGTTAATCAAGGCCGTCCTCTAGGCACCTAGTGTTGAAGCTGAGGTATCAAAGTGCTCAGTGCCTTAACCAGATCAGTCTTCCTGCTGCCGTTTCTGGTGCTCACCCTGAGCAGAGCCACAATTTTCGATTGTGGATTTAGCCTGTACTCAAAGAGGTATCAACTTTGCAAGGCAGCAGGTGTTCATACCCAGAGTTATGTGCCCTGATCCTGATGTTCACTACGGGACAAGGATTCAACTCCCTGAGGGTGTATACATACCCATGTTTCCATACATATATTATATATATATAATATATATATATATATATAGTATATGTATATATATGTATGTATATATATACACATATACATACATATAATTATATACACGTATGTGTGTATGTGTAGGGTTATATTTAAATTCATACTCACTGCCTAATTATTCTGCTTAAAACAACCCCCCCCCCTCCTATTTCAAATCGTTCCTGCGTAACCAGCTCATTTAAGTGGCATCAAAACGTAATGATTCAGGTTCTTGAACAGCAGCACTAGTACAAGTCACACGACTGGATAATGCCTCAGTAGGGAGACCGTCCTCCAGACTAATGAGGTCTTGGCCATTCAGACAGCAGTAAAGTAAACCCACTCCTTCCCTCACACACAAACACACACACGCACAAGATAATGAAATCAACGAACGGGAAAGTTCAATTATTGAAAAGTGAGAGCGGAAGTGGAAGGCGTTTGTTTGTTCTTCATTTTCATTTCCATAATTTAAAGAATAGCTCAGGGAGTAAGTGAAGTTGTCGTTATTAGATCAGGATATTTCATATAAACGCCGGCTTCATCTTGTATTTTTGTTGAATCCTCGATGAGAAATTATTTTCCCAAAGGAATTCTGTAATTCTTGTTTTCTTTAAGCACGCAAAAGTCTCCTTATAGGCAGAATGGATTTTCTTAATCTTAGTTTTGTGGAATAAAATTTAAAACTTAGGAGTCATGTTTAACTTGAAACGACAAAGATCCATTAAGTTAGGTTTCCTTCCAATAATTCCGGAATCAAGTTGAGGGTGTTTTTGCTGGCAAAATTACGCAGAAAAGTTATGTGTCCATTTTTACGAAAGTTATACCACATATGTGCCTTGTGACTGGCAGTAAAGAAGTAGACTTTGGCAGTGGAAGGAATTTTATGGATGTATTGCTCTCGTGGCCTTAAGAAGTCTGAACGGAACCGATCGTTACCATAGATTCTGTGTGGCTTTTGTTAGGAGGATTATACAGAAAGTTATTTGTGTTTTTGTTTTTTTAACGAAAATCTTGCCAATAGTGTGATTTTTACCGCAATAGATTTTAGTTTTTTAGTTTTTAGGGGTACACATAGGAGAAGGATCCTTATTTTTTTTTTTTTGGGGGCGGGGGTGTTGAATCGCTCAGCGTTGACTGAGGATTGCGAGCAATGAACACTCTTTGTTTTAAAGTTCTTTTAAAAAGCTGGGGAACCAATGAAGAAAACATTTCAAGAACAGTGGTAACCGTAGGGACCTTTGAAAAAATATGAGATGCTAATTTATTTCTGTTTATTATTTATGTATGTATATATGTATTTCTGTTATATATATATATATATATATATATATATATATATATATATATATATATATATATATATATATATATATATATATTATATATATATGTATATAAATTTATACATTATATATATATATATATATATATATATATATATATATATATATATATATATATATATATATATATATATATATATATATATATATATATATATATGTATATATATATATATATATATATATATATATATATATATATATATATATATATATATATATGTATATATATATATATATATATATATATATATATATATATATATATATATATATATATATATATATATAAATATATATATATTATATATATATTTGTGTGTGTGTTTTTGGAGAAATAATCGGTAACCAACATCAATATAGCAAATTCTGATAATGATACAGAAAGGGCCAAATATTTTATTTTAGGTAAATATGTCGATTGCAAACGTTAGTCCTTATAAAATTATGATGAACGGTAGATCAAATGCCTGTATTTTTTTTTTAGCCAGAAATGACTAATTCGCTGAGATACATGATAAAATATCAAATGTAATTAAAGCGATATCATAACCATAATTAGCAATTTATTATTATAGCGGGCAATCATAAGATTAATGAACACATTAATTAATTCTATTCCAATCTATGATTTCGTGATGTAAAGGTCCCTCTCATTAATTTGAGGACGATAATGAACTTATAGATATACCAAACCCTTCTGAAAACTATCTGCGTAGGCTAAAATAGACAACTATCAATTGAATACGTAATTAGGATCTTCAGTATTTGTGTTTAACTGGTACAGTATTAATGGACCTTGTGTTCTGTTTATGGAAATCATTGTTAATATCTTTCAGAACTTGCAGATTAAAGACGAATGCCGTAAAGTAACTGTTGTAAAATAATTTTTGTGTGTTTACGAGTTACTTTTTCGTCTAATAACTTGAGTGTACTCTTTGGTAAGTTAGAGAAAATTTATTGAAGTTACATTTGACGAAAGTTACAGCAAACTTTTGAAGTTATATTTGACAAAGTTAGAGAAAATTTGTCGAAGTTACATTTGACAAAAGTCAGAGAAATTTTTTAAAGTTATATTTGACAAAGTTAGAGAAAATTTATTGAAGTTACATTTGGCAAAAGTTAGAGAAAATTTTTGAAGTTATATTTGACAAAAGTGAGAGAAATTCATTGAAGTTACATTTGACAAAAGTTAAAGAAAACTTTTGAAGCTATAACTGACAAAGTTAGAGAAAATTTATTAAAGTTACATTTGGCAAAGTTAGAGAAATTTTTTGAAGTTATTTTTGACAAAAGTGAGAAAAAATTCATTGAAGTTACAACTGACAAAAAGTTAGAGAAACTGTATTTGACAAACATAATAAGAATCGATGTAAATCATGTATTTAAGCATAAAAACATAATTGAGCGTTGCGGGTTAATTGGTCTGTTTCCACTTACTTTTTTTGTTTTTTAGTTACTGCGAAATTTTCATGTACGTAAATACAAGATCGATAACGCGCCAGAGTTAAAAAAGATGAATTAATTAAAACAAAAAGATGAATTAATTAAAACAATAAAGAAAAATCTCCCCTGTAATCACTGTATCCAAAAGATCTTGTTTACCGAGACTGTTTTGGACAGTTCCTAACCTTTCATCTGGCAAATCAAGAATGGCATTTACCTTATTGATCTGTCCCAAATAGAACCTATGTTTCGAAAAGGCATCTTATTTAAAGGTAGGCCTTGCGAAGTATAAGGTAAGCACACTTTTTTAATATTTTTAAAAGGAAATTAGCCAGGAATTCCGTTCCGTTGATCAGTCATTTTTGCATCTGTTCTTTTACCTCGTGTTCGTGTTTCTCTTAATTTTTTACTTTATTTCTTTATTCGCTGGTTTTTTTTTTTTGTATTTCCAAATCGATTAAATACAATGCTTGCAATTTTTTTATATTCTACAATAAAAGATCATCAGTCAAAAGAATAGACAGAATTATTCCAAGTTCGTGAAAATATTTTATCGGAAAACTTCCCATTTCCATGGCTGGAAATTATGATCATCAAGGACTGACCTAGTTTAATTACACTTAGCCTAAAATAAATCTAATCCATCGGTGCGCCGAGGTAAAATATCAAATGTAATTAATTTCAATGTAATCATAATTAGAAATTTAATATCACAGCACGGAATCATAAAACTATCGAACACAATTAATTCAATTCCGAAAAAACGACCTTATATCTAGGTCCTTCTCATTAACACTTAATGATACTGGACCTGAATTTCCACCAGTGCCAGCACTTAAAACTGCAAACGCTGTGAAAATTAATCAAACGGTAATTGGCGAGCGAAATAAAGACTGGTGTGATGTATGATGCCAGTTAGAACCATTATTGGAAGTCACCCTGTTATAGGGAGAACATGTTCCCAGTATTTCTGATACACCTGACTTTTCCCTCCACATAATCTCTTAAGTACCCGGGAGAAAAATCTAGGAAATGTATTCATGTACTGTTTAGTAAATCAGATATTTAGTTTCATAAATAGTGTTTCAAAACATAAACACGACTCTGAAGTGTACTGATCACGTAGACTGCTTCCCTTTCTTGTATTTTTTTCTACGTCAATAAAATACTCGTCATTGAAAAATAACGTTGTAATTTACAAGCGCATAGGATAACAAGCTTAATAGAGCAATTAGAATAATTGATAGCTATCGCTGTCTCTAAATTTAAACTCTCCGTCGTTATAACAGTCACGGCTAGGACTGTATAATATTTAACTAGGTGACCTTTTACTTAAAAATTCCCCCTTCCCAGAACTATCATTCACAACTGAAAGGGAATGAAAGATGGTCTTGATGAGATTGTAAAAGACCCTATCGTTAGATTCTATACTATACATTTACGTAATTGCCAATTCCCGGCTTTTTACTAAAGAAATCCTAAAATTTATCAACCAGTCCATTTCAGAAGTGTATATGACACTTATTCTTCAGCTGAAGATTACAGAGCGAGAGAGAGGGGTCAGGCAACCCCACTCAAAACAGTCTGACATGAACTTGATTTCACAGATCGTTCGATACCTCTTCTGGAATTCTCGTTTTTCCGAAAATGATCCCTTAATTGTCGTGCATCGCTTATGTTCCTCATTGGCAGGGTTGGTATCGTTCTCGACTACGCGCTGCTGGGCCCGCATTCAATTCTCCGACTAGCCAATGAAGAATTAGAGGAATTTATTTCTGGTGATTGAAATTCATTTCTCGCTATAATGTGGTTCGGATTCCACAATAAGCTGTAGGTCCCGTTTCTAGGTAACCAGATGGTTCTTAGCCACGTAAAATAAACCTAATCCTTCGGGCCAGCCCTAGGAGAGCTGTTAATCAGCTCAGTGGTCTGGTTAAACTAAGGTATATTTAACTTATCGTTATTGTCAGTGTTTTTTTTTTTTATTTATTGAACTGCCCTCATTTTCTATTTTGCATTCACTCTCAAAGCTGTAACTCGATAGAATATTTTTGCATTTTTAATTAGTTCCAGTGCCATTCATTAAACTCCGCGCCAGCAGATCACTCGAAAAATATAAGCTATGGAAGATAATTCACTGAAATATTTGAGAACTCAGGAGAAATTTCCTTGATGCCCATAGCTTGATTCCAGGCTTGACTTGATATTCTGTCTAAAATGTAAATATCCACTGTTAAAACTGAATACCAATTTCCTCTCCTGTTGCATGGCGAGCCAAAATGCTGACTGAAAAGTACATCTAAGTATTGATTCGCCAGCGATGATCTTTTGTAAAAACATAGCTTGTGACTTTTATGAAGTCGAAGCCCCACCAACCATCAAGTCAACATTCATACAGCAATATACTTAAAAATTAATTTCTATTCTAATTCTACAATTATCAGTAAGGCATTACAAATTGAATACCGCTATTTGTAATGTCTTACTGATATTCTGAGACGGTCTTGTTATGAGTTCAAGTTTAGAAAATTTTAGAACTTGATCTTACCTTTTTACTTCTGTAAAATTAATAAGAATGTTGGACATTTATTAATCCTAGAAACAATTTTTTAAAATTTTATCTCCAACATTTACAGAATTTTCGTAGTTTCTAAGTACTAAATTCTTCATGTAAACAAAGTTGTAATATTCAGTTTATTGAAATATATATAAACAAATAATTAACGTACTTTTACAGAAGTGATTGAAATAGATAATGAACGTAGTTTTACACTTATTGAAATTAACAAATAATTAACGTAGTTTTACGGAGTTATTGAAATAAACAAATAATTAATGTACCTTTACGGAGTTATTGAAATAAACAAATCATTAACGTAACTTTACAGAGTTATTGAAATAAACAAATACTTAAGGTAATTTGTGAGCAGGACATTTTCCATGAATCGTTACGATAGTATGGCTACATTATTCCGGAGAGTTTCTGTTCTTTCCAGGCAAATTTTGTGGAATCTTTACAAGGATAGAAAGTTCGTCCCACTCCTTTCAAGCAGAAACCTCCAGGGCTAAGAACGAAGGTAAAGACTTCTTACTTTAAATGTTTTCTTATACTAGGAATTTTGATTATTATTTTAAAAGCTGTTCGTTTAATTTAAGAATCTCTTTGTTATGTGATATGTAACTAAGGAAGCTAGTGTGTTTAGGCGCATGTAAATCAATTCTGTGTGTGTTTGATTTCAATATTTAGCTATTTGAATCGATAGCCACACCTTTCTGCAATTTTGAAATGAAGTTTCCTCTAAAACTTTCGAGAAGGTTAATAATTTACTCATGTTTTGTCTACAATTTACTTAGAAAAAATTTCCGAGTGACCTCTGAATTGATGTACATTAAATTTAGCGGGATATTGGGTTTCATGTATTTTTGTATTCAATTTTTGGAAATATTTTCTTTTTAGAAATATTTGGCTTTTGTATTTCCTGAGTTCTTGCGAATTCCGTGAACTGTTATTTTTCTTTTAACTGCGAATTGCGTGAACTATTATTTTTCTTTTAGCTGAGCGGTTGAATTTAACCTACCATCGTTACCAAATTCAAACACTGAATATGAACCTAAGATGAAGACCAATACTGTTCCTAGTGCATTAGTGAAACCTCAAAACTAGAATCCCTATAAGCATATATATATATATATATATATATATATATATATATATATATATATATATATATATATATATATATATATATATATATATATATATATATATATATATATATATACTGTATATATGTGTGTGTATATATATATATATATATATATATATATATATATATATATATATATATATATATATATATATATATATATATATATATATATAATTATAAATTACATTATGCTCCTGTATGTGCTTCAGTTTTGTTCTTTTTTATATTCTTATAAAGAAAAACCTATGAAACTATACAAAACTTTATAAGATGATATTCATATTTTCATACGTCTGCTATGTCATTTCTGATGTTTACTCGTTATTTAGTAATAGAAGTATCAATAGGAGTAAAAGCTGAGTTCAAAAAGTGGGTAATTTTCTAATCCCGAACCTTCAATCGTTTTAGAGTTTTTTTTACTTAGTTTAGAAAGGTATTGGAAATTATAATGATTAAATCTTCCGTCGATTGCTAGAAAAGGCTTCAATTTTAAAAGTATAACTGCCGGTTGTATTTATATTTTCATCATGAAAATTAAGTTCAAATAATTTTCGATATATTTTACAGTTATTTTTATGTGAGCTGTAATCACAGTTAGGAACTTTCCATGTTATCAGGTAATCAGGAATTAACTGGTATGGATTTTAGTTTTCTGTAAAAGACAGCTATTGAGATGGCTTTGTCTGTCCGTCCGCACTTTTTCTGTCCGCCCTCAGATCTTAAAAATTACTGAGGCTAGACGGCTGCAAATTGGTATGTTGATCATCCAACATACCAAATTGCAGCCCTCTAGCCTCAGTAGATTTGATTTTATTTAAGGTTAAAGTTACCCATAAGAGTACGTCTGACACCTTTATAGGCACCGACAACACAGGCCATCACCAGGCCGTGGCTGAAAGCTTCATAGGCCGCGGCTAAGAGTTTCATGGGCCGTGGCTGAAAGTTTCACACAGCATTAGACGCTGTACAGAAAACTCGATTGCGCCGAAGAAACTACGGCGCATTTTTTACTTGATTTGTCTTTCAGTTAATTAGGTATAACTGTGGTCTTGATTCCCTGCTTCACCTGTAGGTCCTTGTATTTCATTTTTTTTTTTTTTTTTTTTTTTTTTTTTTTTTTTTTTTTTTTAGGGGGAGGGGGTCTCTTTATCTTGCTATCCAACCACTCCAAATTCCTCTTTTCACTGTCTTCGTTACTGCTTGGCTGAAAACGCCCGGTGCTCAGCTTTATAACCTTAATAATTTCAAGAATCATTCATATATGAAAGACTTCCATATGCATGCACAAAAATATATGCTGCCAATTAAAAAATATGTGAATAGAGCAGACTATACTGCTCAAAGCATTTAAGTGTCCGTCGATTGAGATTTAGTTTTAGCTGGAGTCTCCCTGTGTAAATTATACTTCAAGAAATGTTCGACGAAAATTTTGGAGTAAAATAGATTTCTAAAACACCAATGTTGGAAAGCCATCAGTGTCTCTGATACTTCCTTGTTGCTAAATGTGTGCCATTTTAATAAAAGTAGCGAAAAGAAGAGAGAGAGAGAGAGAGAGAGAGATACATTTATATATGAAATAGCTGTGCAAATCTCTTGTTGCAACCTTGAAAATAATTCAAGATACTTATGACGTACTCTCTTTACTTTGTTCCATTTTGGCCACTTCCGAATCTTCATTGTGAAGGCAGTGGAGTCGTAGATAACAGGCCGGTAGAGCCAGTAGAGCAAAATAGCGCCATTAGCATAAGCGCCGGCCATTAGGTAGCTCTCAAATAGGAGTCTCCAACATCATAATATTATCCAAGGGGCCTCAGTCGACTGGACTCCACAGAAAACAATTCGTATTCGTCCTTTGCCTCTTTAGTAGAAAATTGTTTTGTTTGCCTCAGTGAATATATGGGAGACCGCAACCAGAAATGCTATATTTAATTCAAAAGGAAAAAGAACAAAGGTTTAGGTTAGCCATTAATAACCAACGGAAGAAGGCAATTAGAAATTTCAATGAGTTTGATGAAAGGGGAAAATTACAGATCAGATGTTTTACTTGACATCTTAAATGTAACTTTGTCTTTCTTATTTTACATGAATTACGAAGCGCAGTCATTTTTAAAGAGGCAAGAGGCGTTCTTTACATAGGCGTTTTATATCAGCCGGTAAATGTTAGCCTGCTCAGTCTTCCCTTTGGATTCAGTCTATTTTCTCGTTTGCCTACTAATCCTAATTTGTGATTTGGAATTTTCCACCTGATTTCATATGCATATTTCAGCAGCATGTGTGTATCATGACAGTGATAAATATCCCATTAACTCCTACAACAGGTCTTCTGCAAGGTTAACTATATAGCAGGTGTTTTTCTCTAAGGGTCACCAAAACTATCAAAACTCTTCCAAATCTTCAAGTTTAGCTATTTTTCAAGGTCATTCCGAACTTTTGAAGCGTCATTGTTTCAGGCATTCAAAACAAATGCCGATTGAATTGACATTTTTGTTTGAGTTCCTTAAACTTTTATACAAAGGCAAGACAATTTTTTCCTTGGGTTTCTTGGATACAAGACACAGAGAGAATGTAGGTTGAGAAATATAGGATTCGAGAAAAGTTATTAAAGAAAAGAAGAGAACATTAGAGTCACTGTCGGGAAGATATTTTCTTTCACGGTTGCATTACTCTGCCTCGAAGTTATGTGTACCCCACATTCTCTGTCTCTCCGTAAAATGAAAGAAATAACAGAATGAAGAAGGAATGACGTTTTCCATCTCTCGTTTTCATTTCCTTTTTAAGTGGTGACATTTCTCGTGTGTTTCCTTCATTATCTTGTTCGTAAGAGATGAAGTTACCTAACTGTTGCTTGTAGGACTTAGAGCTCATTAGGGAGGAAAAATGTCTCCCATTACGAGGACATTACTCAGCCTTGCAACTTGTACCCCTTCTGTAGAAGAACTTTAGTTCCTGGGATTAGCTTTGCTTCAAGTTACAAAATTTCTGAAGGGAAATTAGTGGAAGGAAAGAATTAGGAGCAAAATACGGCCTACGAGTGATCTTACATCACTGGATGAGAAACCACATTTCTTTCTAATTTTGAATTGCTTCTCTCGTTTGACGTTGCGAAAGAATTCTCTCTTCTTCTGCAGTAGTGAGTTCTAAAACCAACTGTTATGTTGACTGTCTTCAAGCAAATGTCTTCACCTTATTTTTCTGTAAGTGAGCGTTCCTTTTAATTTATATATTAGTATTTATTTTGCAGTTATTTTTAAATAAGAGTGGCACATTTAAATGTTTTTTTTTCAATTCGCGATGTACTGTCTGAGAATAAACCAAGTCTTTTGAATGAAGTGGATGTTGACCGCAGAAATTTTGTAATGACCGGTACCAAGTATATATCTCAGAAAAATAACAAATATTTTCAATCACAGAATCATTAACGAATATAATGTTATTTACAGTGAATATTAGAAACCCCAGATGATAGCAAATGGTCGCATTTTTAATTCGGGTTCAAATGTTTCGTTAAAAATGATCCAACGCAAAGACTTCCCCTTTAATACGTATACACTATACTGTATAATTACAGAAACGTTCAATGTTCTACTGTAGGTATAGCTTATTCAGATGTAGCCAAACATGCAGCCAGAAATAACTATGAAACATTCGTAATGAAACAGAAACGCGGACTGACATGTAATGAAATAGAAATACAGACTGACATGTAATGAAACAGAAATACAGACTGACATGTAATGAAACAGAAATACATACTGACATGTAATGAAACAGAAATACAGACTGACATGTAATGAAACAGAAATACAGACTGACATGTAATGAAACAGAAATACAGACTGACAGACAAGCAACCAAAGGGTGACAAATAAATGTAGACTTGAAGGGCGAATCAGATATTTAAATAACATAAGAATGGTCAGAAATATGAACGAATCACTTTGCTTTTCTCTGATTAGGTCATTTCCAAATTTTCATCCGAGGGCAAGTGGAACGGTACAAAACACGCACCCAGCGCTAGTAGGCTAAATAGTGCCATTGAAATAAGCGACGGCCATTAGCTATCTCTTTAATAAAGGTCCCCATTATCATAATATCCAGGGGACCTCAGTGCAAGGGACTTTACGGTGGGCTGTGTTTGTTTTTCTTTCATCTCGTAAGTTAAAAGCGATGTTTTCTTACGAATGTCCTCTACGAGACCAACGTTTATGAAAGGGGAAGTTTGGAGGTGGGCCGTAGAGCATGTATGGAAGAACGCAGCCAGAAATTATCCTACACATTTACTTAAAGGGGAAATGAGAAAATCTTTGAGTCTCGTTTGTATGGGCGTGTGGACTACTCTTAATTTAGCAGTAGTAGTAGGCCTTCTTGAAGAAATTTTCTTAACGGATGTACATTGATTCTTTCATATACGTAGGTGTACTGTAAAGAAGAAGTTTTCTCTTACTGGATTCAAATACATTTTAGTTAGTTTTCAAGCTCTGTTACAATTATTTTTCCGTGTAATGCTTCTTGCCACACAGAACATTCTGAAATTCATGGAACTGGGAGGATTATTTTGACAAGCGTATACATAGGAGATAATAGAATCATATAAAGTAAGGTAGATTAATTAATTGATAAATTTCCAATTTCCCTGTCTAATTATTGTAACATTGACAAAAATGTGCGAAACAAAAAACAAACAGCAAAGCTTGCATGCTTTAAAAGACAAATTATTTTTTTTTATAAGACAAAGGAAAGAGAGAATACTCCTCGGGAAATATTATCTCGGAGGAAAAGTTATTAAAGAAAAGAAGAAGTGAGCATCAAAGTCAGGGTTAAGTAGGTAATTTTCCCTCGGTTGCATTATGCCGTGTCAAAGTTAGGTGGACCCCACCTGCTCTCTTCATAAAATGAAGAAATAGAAGGGAGACGAGTAGACTTTCGTATATTCCTTGATTTAATTTTTTTTTTTATTGCAGCATTTCTTATTTGCTTCCTTCGTTATCTTGTGCGTGAAGGATGAGGAAAGTTTGCGTTCCTGTTGTTTTTAGGACCAAGTCGTAATTATTATGGGGGACTGGGTTTCTTAAGAACTTCCGTCATTTTGTTTTGGTTCTGCTTCAGGGTACAAAACGTCTTAAGAGAAAGTAGTGACAGGCGGGAATGATGATCTTCATTATGGTAGAGGTACGGTATGTTTGTCTTTGGACTGGAAAATTGAAGGAAAGAAGGGAGAATCTTAGTTTGCATAGTAAAAGGGTAAGTGACACCATGGTTAACAATACAGGGCGTCCCCGAGTTACAGTGGCGCCGTTCTAATCTTACGGCACTTTTTCAAATGCATTTATCAAGAATAGGTATCTAGTTACAGCACTTACAACAACAATAGGTATCTAGTTACAGCGTTGTTAAAGCCCGTTAAACTGCGCCTATTAATTAATAAGCACCGACTTACGGCGACACTGGAACAGAACCCCTGCCGTAAGTCGGGGACTGCCTAAATCACAAATGCTCTGTTGTTGTCACCGACGCATTTGTCCTTCGCTTAAAAGCATACATTCTGAAGTCCATATACCTGCTGTTATTTGCATTTATCTATTTTATGGGGTAGTACGGCATCGGCTTTATAAAAATACTTGCAACAGCTAAAGCATTACCTATTTACAAATCAGCAGTACAGAGACATGCATTGGGTGTGAGGTATTCCCATGGTAAACTGAATTTGATATTTAGGGCTATTTGGAGCATAATATCTGAAAGCTTAATAAAACTGACTGTGAAGTAGGGCAAAATGTTATGCATAATGTAATGTACACACACACAAACACACACATGCAATATAAATATATGTATGTATATATATATATATATATATATATATATATATATATATATATATATATATATATATATACATGTACATACACTTGACACATGCACTAAAAATTCCTCTTCTACAAGTGCCATTTTAGCTAATTAAAATGTTGCTTACCTTCAGTCGATTGTTGTGTTTTTTTTTTTTTTTGTCTTAAACTTTGTGATGTGTACCTTTGAGGAATGGGGTAATGATGACAGAGTATCGTGAAATCTGTGCTAGTAAATTTATCTTAAACTTATATTGGGATAGCGTATTAAATTAACTAGTGCAGGATTTTTCATTTATTTATCCATTCGTATCCCTTTCATAAATATATTCAACCATTTCTTCCATCTCCGTCATCCACCATATTTGCATATAAATTTTCTTTCATTCGCTATACTTTTTCTCTATTCAGTACGATCGTATTGCATTTATATTTCTTATTGTTCCTTTTTATCCTCTTTATTTGTAATTTCTTTATTTGTTATTCTTATTTTCTTTTATTATATAGTCATCTCTCTCTCTCTCTCTCTCTCTCTCTCTCTCTCTCTCTCCATTCATTTAAAGTAACTCATTTAGAAAACGACATAAAGGCATCTAGGCAGTCAAAATACATAATATACTCACAGATCATTGAAAACAGAATTTATTATTATTATTATTATTATTATTATTATTATTATTATTATTGTATTATTATTATTATTATTATTCTTATTATGATAAATATTTACGCCTTATCTCCAGCATTAGAAAACTATTGACCCTTTTCAGAAGATTGCTGGGCCTTGAACCAGCCTGACTACTTCATCTCTGGAAAAGGGTCACAGTTAGGACCTGAAAGTGCTAGAGATCAAAGTAATATGTAAATATTTATCAGTAAACAAGTTATACACAAGAATCTTGTGGGTTCTCTTTCCATCTTCAGAAAAAAAACTGAAAAAAGAAGTTTTTGTTTAGTTCATTATTATTATTATATTATTATCATCGCGTCTGTAGTTTTAATCCAGCGGAAGAGTTTGGATTTAAAATGTCTTCAGTACAACTGGAACATTTACTTAATATTAAGGTAATACACCAAAATATTGACAAACTCGACCCGTTTTGTCATCGTAATCAATATCAGAAACTTTGCTTATATAAATGAGATGGATAAATGGGGCCACAACACCTAAAATAAGATGAAATTTTCGTCTCGAGTTACATCACTTGAAAATTATCGGTCTGTGAAATGGGAGAATGCTGTTATTATAAAAAAGGACTGCCGTCCCATTATTCTTTTCGGGCAGCTTCACGTTTAGATGCCATTCGTAAAGTGGTTTCTTGATGTTTTTATAGGTAGAGGAGTGAAAAATCTAAAGATTATTTTTATGCTGGGAATTTTCATTGCGTCTGTCTTTAAATTTAAGATCTGGTTTGTTTCCTGAGCCAAAAGTATATGAAGGTTCTCTTAGAATTTCCTTATTTTCTGAAAAATGTTTTGAGCTTCTTCCGAAGGTTCATTATAGTTAGTAAGGAAAACTGAAGTCAGCGTTAGAGTCGCAGTTTCTTTGCTCTCTGACAGTGATGAACTCCAAAGTCTCTATAGATAAGCTAGGGGATAAAGGACACGAAGGTACACACTTAAAACAAAACTTTCTCTTTTGTTTACCTTCTTACAACGCATGCGAGAAGGGTTACCGTCAGTTTACTAGTTTACTATACTGCTGCTTGTTGGAACAAGACCTCATTAGTGCCGAAGACAAGTCTCCCTAATGACAGCAGTGTTAAGAAGTATAACTTTTACTCCTGCCGCTTAAGGACTGGCGTCATTATGTTTTGGTGTCAGTGGGGGAGAAAGGTTATGTAGGAGAAGTTTTGAGAGAGGGAATGATGTTGGCGTTGTTTATGTTGACATTGACACTGACTAGAGAGAGAGAGAGAGAGAGAGAGAGAGAGAGAGAGAGAGAGAGAGAGAGAAGAGAGAGAGAGGTCACGACCTCCTGTATTTACTCTGGAAAAAGAAAGGGGAAGGAATCGTTCATATTTTATTCCGTTGAGGAGAATTAACGGACTTGGGATCACATATGCGTTAGATTTAAACAAATGTTTATATTTAAAAGGAAATAAAAAATGAAATATCATTAAGACACGATTTTCTGTGCCTTGAGAATCTAATACTTTTTGACATAATTTCCCTGTGAATGACTTGGCGTCTTTTATGGAAACATGACAGAGAAGTCTTGTTGTTTGCCCATAATTATTGTAAATACTTTTTTTTTATCATTTGACTCTAGACGTTATTTACGTGAATAGCAACCAACCTTTTTCGTTGTCTATGAAGGGTTGCACATTTTATCTTAATAGCGTTATTAAATGAAAGTCGAAGTGTCTTCCATGTTACTGCAGTGAAGGATATTAAATGAAAGTCGAAGTGTCTTCCATGTTACTGCAGTGAAGGATATTAAATGAGAAATCGTGAAGAAAGACCTTTCATGACTCGTGCGCTGCTCGATAGTGCTATTTTAATTCAGAAAAAAAAATAATGTTTAAAAATGCCTAGTTGGCTGAAAACTTAATTTCTGGTTAAAGGGAATTTCTTATGAAGAGGGTGTTGATATGGTAAACGTGTGTAGCTGTGAATTCCCCAGTTATGGGAATATGGTTTTACAGTAACTTACAGTTCTACAGATATCATTACTGCTAATAATGATACTAAAAGGTCAACCTTCACATATAATTTTTTTTTCTTATGGTGATATTTTTCGAATGTGAATATTCATTACAGATTAAAGCACTGCGAGTGATGATTTGGGTTTATGTTGCAATTTAAAAATATTCTTTAAATAAGAAAGGAAATGGGTTGATGGTAATAAAAGAAAATTATTGGTAAAAATGTTTGAGAAAGCTGCAATTAAAATAACCGCGACATCACAATATTTATTTTCTTTTTATTCTTGACAGTATTGCTCTCTGTTAGTAATTTTTTTTTTGTTCGTACTAGTCTTGGAAGTAAATATATTTTGTCCTCACATTTCGGAAGAGTTTGAAAGACATACTATCTCGGAAATTTTTCGAAATGTGAAATATTTGAGTTCTGACACCTTCCCTCCCCTCCTCCCGAAAAGGGCGGAGAGAGGATGTCTGTACATTTTTTTCTACGTTGAAAAGAAACCGAAAAGTGGCTCAGAAAAATCCTCAAAAGGAAAACTTATTAAAGCAAATGTGAAGGGGTGAGAGCCGAGTATGTACTTTTCTCACGGCAGCATAGCTCTGTGAAAAAGTGAGGCGAACCCCACCTGAAGGAGGAAAGGAAGGCAAGAAGAAGAAGAAGAGGAAGAGACACATCACCTCTGGGTTTTCACTTTTCAAAATCTGACCTTTCTTCGTTTGCTTTCGCCATTATGGCGTGCGTGAGGGACGCCGTGAGTTTGCTTTACCGCTGCTTCTAGGAGACCCGGCCCTCATTATAGTGCACAGGACTTTCTCCTGGAATGGGGCCGTTACTCATCTGTGTGACTGTACTCCTGCCGTTGAAGAACCGCCAGAAATGTTTGGTGCCTCCTTTCAGAGGCAACCTTCTTTCGAGGAAAATAAAATGGGGGACAGACTTGTCAGGATAAGACTAAGCTAATTTCTGTAAGTCAAAGTAAGAGATTTTTTAAGTCAAAGTAAAAGAGAACTTTTCAGATTTTGAAATGTTTACACTTGATATTCTTTGTTTATTTGGCTAACTGATGGAATTCATGATAGGAAAATTTGAGGGCAAGAGCTGGACAGTTCGAAAGCCATTTCTCTTATGTATTTCATTAACGCCATTTACAAGTTTTGTTTTAACTTTGTGCCATTCATTTATTCCTCCATTTTCTCTTTCTTCAATCTCTTTCAGCCATTCTTCCTTTTGCGAATATGTAGTACTTCATGTTCATATTTTCTGATACATCAAAGTTTTGACCAATTCTCTTATTCTTCTTTGTAATGATAAAACATATTTTCCAGTAATCTCTCTCTCTCTCTCTCTCTCTCTCTCTCTCTCTCTCTCTCTCTCTCTCTCTCTCTCTCTCTCTCTCTCTCTAGTGTTGAATGTATGGTTATTTATATTCGAAAAACATTTGCTCCACTCGGCATGGTTGTTCACAACTGTAAATATTTTGTTTTACGAGATTTTCTTTTTTAGACATTAGCGTTTTGTATTGTAATTATAAGGCAGCTTTCCATGAGAGATTTCAAAATTAAATTCTTATTTATTTTTGTCATTATGACGTTATCATAAATCTTTCAAAATAGTCTTAACAAATTATTATTATTTTATTATTATTATCGATGGTGGTGTTATTGTTGATTGTTTCATTGATGCTTCTGTTTATGATATAGAAAATCAAGGAACAACACCAGGATCATAACCAAATTTATATTTATATGTATATATATATATATATATTTATATATATATATATATATATATATATATATATATATATATATATATATATATATATATATATATATATATATATATATATATATATATATATATATAAGTGGACCCTGCTTATTAACATTTGCGAATTCGCGGCTTCACCTATTCGCGGATGTCTCTGTGGAACATACATATACATTATTCGCGGAAAGTTTGCCTATTTGCCGTGTTTTTCACAGAGAAATATTCACAAATTACTGAATTTTCTTATAATTTTCGTGACTAAATGCACTTTTTGTGATAAAACTAATAAAATATTCAGGTATAAGCATTTTTAGAGGGTTTTTTGGTGTTCTGGACTATCAGAATAGTCAGTTATAAGCGTTTTTAGAGGGGTTTCAAGTATTCGCGGATTTGAGCTATTCCGCAGGCATTAGTGGTATGCATCCCCACGAATACTGGTCGATTTTATATTTATATATATATATATATATATATATATATATATATATATATATATATATATATATATATATATGTGTGTGTGTGTGTGTGTGTGTGTGTGTATCTGTGTATATAAGAAAAAGCTTTAGTAGTCTGTAAAATTATGAGCCGAAAGGACATACAATTGAACCGCAGTTCATTTAGGGCAACTTCTCTTATGCATTCTGTCCTTTAAGAGAGTGAAAAGCTAAGACATAAGCATCTTATTATTATTAATTTTTTTTCTTCTTCTTCTTTGGAACCGAATATGGTTATGTAATGTCTTTGCTTATGACAGGAATCTTACGAAATGCTGCCGAGACGAAAACAGTTTCTCAGAAATTTTGCTAGAAAGGAGAGTTAAAGATTGTATTTTTCCAGGGAAATTTATGTAATTTCCGTATTAAGAAGGTGTATCACACCTGTCCCCTATATGAACTCGAAGAATAAGGAGGAAAAAAGTAAAAAAAAAAAAAAAAAGTAAAGAACATGCATATTTCTTTCTCCTTTTCATTTAATTCATTTCAAATACAGCCCTTCTCATTAAATTGCTTTCTTCCATACACAGTACGTGAGGATTCGAAGGATTAATTAAGGGAAAAAGGGATAATACACCATCTTCTGTCATTTTACTCTTGAAAAAGCTACGTACCCCGTGTTTTACTTCATAACCTTGTATACAGTACAAGACATACCTAGAGCTTCCGACTTCTTGTAGATCCAAAACCTCATTAACGTGGAGTACATTCTACTGTTATGATGCCATAAATCAACCGTGGGACTTGTACTCTAGCCGCTAGAGGGTTCTTGCTGGGTCGTGTGATGCCATAATATTTTGTCAGGATGTTCTGAAGAAAAAAAAAAAACAGGGATGGGATAGGATGCAATGGCTATACGTTTTATGGGTTGCCTTCATTTTTTGTTCCAAATTGCATATTGTAAGGAGGCTTTATATTTAAAATTTCCTGAATCCAATCATCAGCAGTCTAAACAGTTATCTTGAAGTGATAAGCATCAGTAGTGTTGTCGCTAGCTGTTTGTATCATTATAATTCTTTGCTTTATTTTCCAGTCAGGTTGTCTTTTAGCTCGATTTGCAGTAGACATAAGGAGATAATATATGACTAAAGTATGTTTGGAATTCAAATATTTTCAGAGATAACATTTTTCATTCTCTCTTTTAGTGAAAAAAGAATAATTTCAGATTTCAGTATTTATGTAAGATAACAATGGATTTTGTTTAAAAATCATAATCAACAACATGAACCTCTTTTAGCAACAGCTAATGACAAGACTGGTACAAAAAATTATGCTATCTCCAATCAGCAGTATCACAGTAATAGAAAAACTTCACGTTTATGAATACCCTTGCTTGCAGGCACATGAACAAAGACAAAATTATGTGAATAGAGATAATTTGTAATAATTACTGTGCAGGAATAAAAAAAGATTCTTATATTTGTAACCCCAGAGATAGAATAGGTTTTGGTATCTCATAATTAGAGAGTCATGTAAAGTTATGACCAAATACTCACTATTACAGTACTGATTATTTCCTGATTTGTTAATTTTCCACAATGTTGAAAGAACAGATTTGATCATTATCACAAATATTTTTTTTTTAAATAATGCTCACATGAGTGATATCTTAACTTTATAAAGTAATCATTTGCACGTTTTCTCTCTAATGTCAGTTTCAAATATTCATCCCCTGGTAAAATGAAAACGGAGATTGCACACTTGCAGCGATATTAAGCTAAGCACTGCCATTAAAACAAGCGAGGGGAATTTGCTATCTCCCGTGTAAACAGGGCATATCATCCAAGGGGGGAATTAACACGGGAAAACTCGGTTATACTTCAAAGTGGAATTTTTAGTTATCAATAATCTTCACGGTTTTCTTCACCTGATTCGTGTCACATTTAATAAAC
>NC_089789.1:34106105-34123605 GCF_040412425.1 Macrobrachium rosenbergii
AATTATTATTATTATCATTATTATTATTATTATTATTATTATTATTATTATTATTATTATTATTATTATTATTGGTGTTGTTATTCTTTGTGCTCTACATGTTTTGAATTCATTAAGATTCCTATGTGTAATAAATAATTAAATAAATAGGATACACGAATATCTGTCTTAGGCGAATTTCAAATAATTGTTCCTCTGATCATAGGTTCATTGTACTTTTATTCTTTGCCTGAGTGCTAATGTCTGGAAATTGGAGCTGGAAGACTATACTTACTGTAACTAATTATCAGTATTTTGCCAAGGTGTCCTTTTAACACTGATTTCCCACATCTGTCTGGACAACTTTCTTTTTATTATTGTATTTCAGAGACATTATTCTCTATCTGTGAGTTAAAACTCAATTGATCGTATGATATCGACACTTACGAGTAATTCGTAGCCAGACGTTATATGTGACTGTTATGAAGTATGACCTTAAATCCTTTAGGAAATTTGTAGTCACATCTTCCTTTACAAAAAACCAGATTCATTAGTTTTATTTCATAAATTTCTGCGTTTCCATTTAGTTTCCCTACCATTAACGATTGTGCGTATCCTAAGTTTTATTCCAATTTTCGCATGTGTGATATTAAGGTCATTCAGCTTCACAGTAATCTTACTCTCGACTGTTGTTTAACTTCAGCAGTGCATCAAAGTTTCTGATTTGACCATTTCACCAGAACTCCCGCTTTGAGCTTTGAATATGAACTGAAATCCCACATATGATAACTTATCCTACTCACCAGATGACAGTTTTGATCAAAGTGGAAATTTCAGTGTTTGTTAAAATCAGAAATCTATGAAGCCTCGCATTATGAATCGAATCTGGGAAAAGAATTTCATGTGTTTAAGGCTATGTTGATCTCAGAAGGCATTGTTCTTTAGGCAGAAAGAACATTTAAGATTGCCAGTTAGTGTCTTCAAAAGAACAAGTTCATTCTAGGCTTTTGCTGCCTCACCTCTTCAAGGACAGACGTTGTCCATATGAAAAGTAGCTTTAGGATTGCAGCAGAAAAAAGAGAATGGAGAAGAGAGATAAATAAGAAGGAAAGAAGAGAAGAGAGATAACTAAATTGGGGCAAACACCTTAGGGAAATGATAGATCTAGCTCTTCAAACCAAGAAAATTACTAGGAGCTAGGAAAACTGAAGCTCTGGGGGAGTTTGAAAATCTGGCGGTTGAGAAACAAGCATTCAATCAGTTATGCAATGCGGAACATGTCGATCTCCACTTGTGAAATATATTTCCGTTAGTCAATATTGAAATTCTATTTTTAACTATGGAATTTGAACATGCAAATGCTGTTTGTTATGTATATTACAAATGCAGTTATACCTGCCAGATACCGAATTGCCAACTTAGTACGGATGTTGGGAACGAAGGAGTTTAATTGTTTACAAGGTAAATGTATTGCTGCGTACACCAACAGTTGTTACGTGTAGAGGACTTATTACGCATTAAATTGTTTTCCCGCTACTTTAGGATGTTAAATGTTAGATTAAAGTCACCCTAATATTTATTCATCTTTTTAAGCTGTGACATCGAAATAACATTGTGTGGTAGCTGCTGGCATACGGCGAATAACAAGTTCTTCCCAACAACTACTCTTTTCACCTGCAAAGCAAGAATTAAATGAAATTTTTTAAAAGGCCATGCGTGTGTCAGGTAAAAGAACTAAATGCCAGTTGTGTAAGTGGATAACAAGTTAACAATTTAAAGAGGTCATGTTGATGACAACTTTGATGAAAAGAGGTCTAGGAATAAATTTTCTAATAAGAGTTCTAGGAATAAATTTTCGGGGTCAAATATTTCTTGGGGATTTTGGGTAGGAACAATATCATGTGTGCACAATTACCGTTTCTGTTGGGTATTTAACATGCCCCAAACGTTTAACGAATGAGAAATTGTATATTTTTTCAGCACATCCAAATTTGAAACGAGAGAGAGAGAGAGAGAGAGAGAGAGAGAGAGAGAGAGAGAGAGAGAGAGAGAGAGAGAGAGAGAGAGAGAACAAAAATTCTGATGTGGAAGAAGCGAACTAGAGAGATAAAGCAGAAGTTTTAATATACAAGAGAGAAGGTGAGGAGGAATGGGCGAAAGACATTTTAATATGGAAGGAGAGAGAGAGAGAGAGAGAGAGAGAGAGAGAGAGAGAGAGAGAGAGGGTGAGGAGGAATGGGCGAAAGACATTTTAATATGGAAGGGAGAGAGAGAGAGAGAGAGAGAGAGAGAGAGAGAGAGATGAAATTCTAATATGGAAGAAGAGAAAGAGAGAGAGAGAGAGAGATGAAGCAAAAATTCTAATATGGAAGAGGAGAAAGAGAGAGATAAAGCAAAAATGTTGATATGGAAGAAAGGGAGAAGATGAATTGATGATAAACATTTTAATTTGGAAGTGAGAGAGGAAGAGTGACACATGTAGGGTGGCATGGGTGGTGCAGAAACTTTGATACGAGAGAGAGAGAGAGAGAGAGAGAGAGAGAGAGAGAGAGAGAGAGAGAGAGAGAGAGAGAGAGAGATAGGATTTGAATAACATATGAATAATTGTCAGTTTATAACTTGGAGTCATTATCTCTGATATTAACTACTGACTAGAAAACTAACTCATCTTGGTGACATAGAAAAGTACCTCGTATATCAAAGTTGCGATTCTGATAACTTAAAAGAGTAGTAAGGTAAAATGAAAGACGTCTAGTATTCAAGAAATTCTCAAAACATATATTTAGTATTGAAGATTATTTGGCCATCCGAAGGTGCATGCTGTGTTTAGCCCTGTAGACAGATAGATAGATAGATAGATAGATAGATTGATTTACAGTTTGTAAAGCCAGATTAATTAATCTTTTAGTTTTAGTGTTCCTTTAAAAATCTGCAACTCCCTTTTCGTGTATAATACCTTCCAATTAGTGCATCATACTATAACCTTGTAAACTCTCCTTGCCAGTCAATATTAGCACTGTATTGATAATATATCTTATGAATGACATGGTGCCTGTAGGGATATTACACTCATGTTCTCTTAGATATTTTCTCCCGTAAATTAATACTGTAGACTTTGGAATTTTATGGAACGTTTTCACATGGGGAAATACAGTAAGCTAAAATTTTCAACAGGGTGTCGTAATGGTATATTGAATTGAGGGTAACCAATATTTTAATTAAATTTTTCCACACCTTTGTCTTTATGGCCGACATGAGATGTGGAACTCCAAGCCAAATTTTAATTGTGTTGCAAATCATTTGTCGACATCTTACCGTATCATCATTAGCATAATGCAAGTTTCACTTCGTGCAATTATACGAGGCGCTGATTAATAGCTCCTAATGAACAACATTTCAGAAATGCTGCTTCAGAATTGTTGGATATACATGACGAAGAAACAGCACCGGCTCCTCTTCACAATTCTGAGTATATTTGCAGTCAATCATCATTGAAAAGAGATTTAAAATATAAATGTATTTAAGTGATTAGATTTTCCTGGGAAATTTATATTATTATTAAAATGGATACTGGGATTTTTTATCCTCATGGTAACTGCTGTTTCAACCGCCAGGGCGTCTCGACTGTAAAAATTGTGAAAATAAAAAAAAATCTATGATGAATGATATAAAATTTATTAAATCATAAATGAAAATTATGAAACTATTAAAAAGTCCAAGATTGTTGATATAAGAAATTCTTAAATGAAAAAATTGATGCTTTCAGCATATGCAATCAATTACATGAAACAAATTGAAAACCTTCCTTTGTCCTTCATGGAGTGGCTTCATGCCTCTTCTTTGACCTTTAAACTTCAGCAGAGAAGATAATTAATTCAAACCAACGAGAAATATGTTCATTTCCTGCATTAATCAGGGTGCTAAAGTAATTAAGAATTAAGAAAAAACTCCGCTTGCGTTAATTAGAGTTTGTTATGTAGTAATGATTCAGTATATAGCAGATGTGGAAGGTGTTTACCTACAACTTCATTTTACCTCAGCTTTTCTCTAATGCTCGTCCATGAAATGTTAAGCCATGAACAATATGCCATTTAATCTGTTTAGTTCCATGATTGAGACATATAAAAATAATGGGGAACTATTATTCCATGATTGAGACTAATAAAAATAAAAAGGAACTATTGTTCCATGATTGAGACTGATAAAATAAAAGGGAACTATAGTTCCATGACTGAGACTGATAAAAATAAAAGGGAACTATTGTTCCATGATTGAGACTAGTAAAAATAAAAGGGAACTCTAGTTCCATGATTGAGACTAATAAAAAAAAAAGGGAACTGTTGTTCCATGATTGAGACTAATAAACATAAAGGGGAACTAAATAGTTTTGAGTCAGTAATAAAAACAAAGGGGAACTAAATAGTTTTGAGTCAATAATAAAAAAATAAATTGGACCTAAATAGTTCTGAGCCACTAATTGGTACCATTTTTTAATTCTGGTTTTCACTTGTTAATTTTTGGTTTAAACTATTATTTCCGTTTTTCCATTCTAGTTTTTATTCTGCTGATTGGAGGTTTAAATGATATTGATGTAAACTAATTAAAGAATCGCAGTTTTTGTTAAGAGGTAGAGAATGAATGATGTGTTTTATTGCATAATCTGCAATATCCACGCCTTCCGAAGGAGGGGCTTGGTAGACACTAGTGTTCGAATTTAATATCTTTCTCTTCAGCATCACAAAGATAAAATTGTATTTTGATGTACTTATTCGTACTTGCTGCTTCAAATTCATGAATGGAGACCTTTTTCCCATGCATCCATTACTAAATCGTTATTCGTGTACGAGTTCTTTCACCTGTCTTGTGTAAAATAGTGATTATCAGTAGGAGCCGGTTTCTTTAGCAATGACATACGTGATGGGTGCAATCTTAATTGTACGGTTGCGGTATAGTTTAAAGTATTAGTGAAGAAAATGAATGGGAAAATAGGGAGTTTTCAATAGGCTTTAACAGACTAATGGAATTGCAAGGAGAAACCTTTCTTGTTGGAGGAATTGTTAGCTTTGCTGAGCTTTTGATTTCTACTACTACTACTACTACTACTACTACTACTACTACTACTACTACTACTACTACTACTACTACTACTACTACTACTACTACTACTACTACTACTACTAATAATAATAATAATAATAATAATAATAATGATTTGAGGAACACATGACACATTAGTTATAAAAAGTCTGTTTCTTATTTTCTTACTTATTACATAATTATTATTATTTTTATTGACCAATAATAATAATAATAATAATAATAGTAATAATAATAATAATAATAATAATTATGCAGTTAGAAAATGAGAAATAATAATAATAATAATAATAATAATTATGCAATTGGAAAATGAGAAATAATAATAATAGTAATAATAATAATAATAATAATAATAATAATAATAATAATGATAGATGCACCTGTACGTTACTCTCGCCCTTATTGCAGCACAACTTACCGTCATACTCTCATCCCTTATTACCGGCGCACTTTTTAGCGACCGTTGCAAGACGCCTCCATCCCAGATATATCGGCCCGAATCCATTCCCTTTGCAGCGTCAGGGCAATCACAGGTTTTTCGCGTCTTCTCCATCAACAGCGCCTCGTTTTACGGGTGATTCTCCCTCCGTCCGGATCAGCAGAGGGAATTGCTGGTCCGTAATCCCGCAGCATCAGATGGGACGCGAAAATCCAAGTCCGAAACGGTTTTGCCATTTTCATTCTTCGGAGAATTTTGGTGGGCTGAATTCCACTGCTGCTCTCGGAGCGGCGCCGTCGGAAGAAAATGGAGTTGTTGTTGTTGTTTGTTGTGTTGTTGTTTCTCTCTCTCTCTCTCTCTCTCTCTCTCTCTCTCTCTCTCTCTCTCTCTCTCTCTAGCAGGTACAGAAGTAGTGTTGGTCATTCAGTTTAATTTATTCCAATATTTGTATTTTTGCTATTCTGACAGAGTAGAATAAAACAAGTGGAATGAGATTTAGAAATATACTATACTCATGGAAATCTTTATTAAAGAACAAGAACTTTTTTTTTTTTCATTGTAACGTTTCCGTCACATAATAAAAATCTTGATACATAACTCTATTACACTTTATTTCTCACCAGATTTTCATTACAGATTTAGTTATGCTTGGGGATAACAGTTATCACAATCTTGTATTTCCATGTGGATAGCAGAGCGCAGAAGTAATTTTCATTTAGTTAAATTTATCACCAAAAGCATATCAGCAAAATATTTAACCTCCCTTCTATCATTTTTCTCTATGAAATGAATAATGATTTCATGAAAATGTATTGGCAAAAATTTATCGGAACTACATTCAACCTGTATCAGAATCGATGGCAACACTGCACATAATATGGCAACACTGCACATAATATCATATTGCGCTTTTTGTAGATGAACCCATTTTCCAAATCCATCAAAACCACCCATTTTCAATATTCGCATAAAATATTATGTGGAAATAAAGTCGCCCTTTGTACGGGGGAACCAAAGAGGACCCGAAGCAACTGTGCAGTCCCTAATCCAATTTCGCTGGAGGTTCACAAAGCGAAGTTCATTTGCACTAAACCCGGACGACCAAACCTAATCTTATTCGCCGTCGAATACGGTTGGTTCCCATTCCGAAATCATTGCGGTCAAGTTTCATGCGTTAAAGTGACAGGTTTTATGTAAAGGCCTCTGGGCTTTTTGAAAGACTTTTTTTTTTATTATTTACCTATAGAGAGAGAAAGCACAGAATAATGACACGTAGTACCTAAAAATATTGGGAAACGTTATCAATTTTTTTTTTATCTTAAATATATTACTGACCTTTGACAGTTTTTTTTCTTTAGTATTCTATTATTTTAGTTTTCATCATCATTGTATATATATATATATATATATATATATATATATATATATATATATATATATATATATATATATATATATATATATATATATATATATATATATATATATATATATATATATATATATATATGTATATATAAATGTTATTCAATCTTATATTGAATACGGTTGGTTTCCATCCTGAAATCGTTGCGGTCAAGTTTCATGTGTTAAAATGACAGGTTTCTGTAAAGGCTTCTGGGGTTTTTGAAACACTTTTTTTATATTTACCTCTATAGAGAGAAAGGCCAGAATAATAGCACGTAATATCTAAAAACGTTTGAAATGCAGTAGACTTTTATTTTTTTTATTTTACTTGATCGATTTTTTTTTTAATTTCAACGTATTAATTATTTGTGTTATCTTTTTGCATCTGAAAAATTTTCATAATTTTTTTTTTATATTTCAGTTTTTTCTTCTTTGCCAAATATTTTTAATTGTTTACTCAGATTCTTTTAATGATTTCCTTATTTGAATAATATTGTATCATGAATTATTTATTTCAGATGAATATATTTTAACGCCGTTCTGCCTTCCTTCAAATGGGATTTCAAACTTAATTCAGATTTATTATTCCTCTCTTATCTGTTGCATTAAGTTTCTTCCATGCATATTCATTTTCTTTTTCTCAATTTTCCTCAAAGTCGTTTACTTTCTCTTCCATTTTTTTTATTATTTTCTTATTTGAATCATTTTCTCATCGTGAATTATTTATATCATATGAAAAGTTTATATTACGGTCTTCATTCCTTCATGTTGGAATTCAAACGTTTCTTACAGATTTATGATTTCTCTTTTTTTAATTAATCTCTTCGTAGTCGTTTACCTTATTATCAAGCAAGTGCAACAGCTTGGACTGTATGTCGGTTGCATTCTATTGAGTCTTCCTACTCATAGTCATTTTTAAATAATAATTTCTTCATAGTCATACACTCTATCATCGTGCAAGTATCACGGCTCAGAGTCTACGTTGGTTGCATTCTATTGGTTCTTTTCTTACTCACAGTTATTTTTTCCTAATAATTTCTTTACAGTCATTTATTCTGTCTTCATGCAGGTATGACAGCTCAAAGTCTCCGTCGGTTGCGTTCTATTGAGTCTTCCTACTCATAGTCACTTTTAAATAATAATTTCTTGATAGTCATTTACCTTATCATCATGCAGGTATCACAGCTCAGGGTCTGTCGGTTGCATTCTATTGATTCTCTTCCTACTCACAGTTATTTTTTAATAATAATTATCTCCACTGTCATTTACTTTACCATCATGCAAGTGCGACAGCTTAGACTCCATGCCGGTTGCATTCTATTGATTCTCTTCCTACTCACAGTTATTTTTTTAATAATATCTCCACAGTCATTTGCTTTATCATCATGCAAGTGCGACGGCTCAGACTCCCCGCCGGTTGCATTCTATTGAGACGGTGGAATCACCGAGTTTACGTTCATTAAACCGACGTAATTCCATCTCGCTGTTGCCAAAGCAGAAACGGCTATTAGCGTTATGGCTTTATGTTAATCGGAATCAGCATGTTTGATATATACTCCCTAGTTCGCCGTAATAGCCCGCGTGAAACGTCAGTCAGAATGCTTTGGAGGATTATATATATTTTTTAAATATTCAAAGGAAGTGGTATAGAAGCGCTTTTGCTTTTGCCCATCCTCTAGTATTATACTAGAGACTGTTATTATTATTATTATTATTATTATTATTATTATTATTATTATTATTATTATTATTATTATTATTAGCTCAAATACGAAGAGAACTGAAGAAAAAGAAGCGAACGGTTTGGTAGTTGAAGAAAGGAAACAATCGTTGAGTTAAGCAGTCCAGACATTGCATATTTTCATCGTATATGTATGTGTGTGTGTGTATATATATATATATATATATATATATATATATATATATATATATATATATATATATATATATATATATATATATTAATTTATATATTAGTCACCTTTGTTCTTTAGGTGATTTTATAGCTATACGCAAGAACTTACGAAATCTAAATTTCATTGTCAGTGTTGTGTACTTGAGTGAAGTTTGATAGTAATATGCTGGAAACGTGGAAGAAATATAACCGGTTTTGGAATAGTTGTCCTTCTTTTAATTACGAAGGTATTGTATCGTGATTTTATGAATGCTTTGCTTAACAGGAGTGCAGGAACGCTAATGGATAAGAGAATGTATTTCAAAATCGCCGATATAAACAACACTGGTGGGAGAAATTCACTGTCACCTCACTCCGCTCTGGGTATTTCACTGACGCTGTTTCCAGACAGAGAGAGAGAGAGAGAGAGAGAGAGAGAGAGAGAGAGAGAGAGAGAGAGAGAGAGAGAGAGAGATTACTTATCGTGAGACGCAGTCATTCGTAAAATTACTTTCTTACTATTTCTATGATTGCAGAAAAATTATTGTTTGTTCTCCTTCGCTTATTGTATCTTGAATTACATTTCAGAGAGAGAGAGAGAGAGAGAGAGAGAGAGAGATTTGCTTATTGTGAGACACAGTCATTCATAAAATTACTTTTACCATTTCTATGATTGCAGAAAAATTATTGTTTGTTCTCCTTCGCTTATTGTAATTACATCCATTTTGAGAGAGAGAGAGAGAGAGAGAGAGAGAGAGAGAGAGAGAGAGAGAGAGAGAGAGAGAGTTGCTTATTGTGAGACACAGTCATTCGTAAAATTACTTTCTTACCATTTCTATGATTGCAGAAAAATTATTCTTTGCCCTCCTTCGCTTATTGCATCTTGAATTACATCCATTTTCCACCTCACATCTTATCGCGAGTATCCCCTTTATTCTCGGTCGAATCTAGATAATGTATGCAAGTGTATACTTTACTGTTATTGCTTTTCTTTTGGTTTTCCACACATATATATCCCAATTTTCTAATGAGGCTCGTTTTCAATTGAAGACACCAAAATACTTTTTAGTAACTACAAATGAGAGAGAGAGAGAGAGAGAGAGAGAGAGAGAGAGAGAGAGAGAGAGAGAGAATTATAGTGAACCTATAATGTAACAAAAAGAATATTAGAAACATACTCACCAAGAATCGACTAAGAAAATACCAAAGAAAGAGATACACGTTATGATTACATTTTATAATGTTAGAGGATTACGACTAGACTAAGAAAATGTTGACCTGCATCTCACGGGAACAGTGGGGTCGATTGCCAGTCAACGTCTTTCACAGCATGAGCGAAGCTTGAAACTGGGACAAACAAAGTTCGAGTCGCCGACGATATAACTGAGCTAACACGACCCTTCGAATATAGGTCGTCAGAAACTTATGAAACTCCAAGTTTAGGAGATAATTGACTGTAGCCGTACCAGTTCTAAAAGAAATTTTTTATAGTCTGCTCAGTACGAAAATGTATCTCCAGTGGATTTAATAACAGTCAACTTTAATACTCACTTCATGGTTTTTAAAATAAAATGGAATATAGTCTGTGCGTAAAGGAAAATGTTATCCACACTCCTTAGGCGGACGCAGTTTGCTTTAATATTCACTGGTGAGAAAATAAAGACAATGATGAGGATAACACACCGAAACTCTAGTCAGATCCTTCAGCTATCCCTATTTTAATAATAATTTCAGCCATATTTTATAATGTTGCCTTTGAGACTATTTTGACACATGAAAAGAGGAAGGTAAATAAGCCACATCATCTCATATTCACTGTTTAAAATACACCTGTTTTCCTCAAAACCTCAAGAAAAGAAGGCATTAAATTCGATAAAACTAAAGCCTTCGTCCCTTTCATTAATGTGCTTTAACAACAAGAACGAATAATTATCATTTCCCTGAATACTAGTTTATAATCAACTGCTTTCAGAGAGGATAAAGGATGCGTAACCCTTCCTCAAATCTTGCTATGCCGGCCACAAAACCACATTGAAGAGAAGGGTACGTACAGAACACACAAACAAACGGACGTTATTGAAATTACAACAGACTTTGTTAATTTAGTGCAAGCGTCGAAGGGCTACAATGAAGCCAGAGAATTCAACGCAGAGGTTGTGTTACAAGATTCATAAGTAGCTGCCGACTCACTGAATTCTTTATGGCGCCCAAGAGGTCGCGTGTGTGCAACACTGCTGACCTACTGACCTAATGTAAGGAAATAAATCTGTAAAATATGTCGTTTTACCAGCATCGATGCAGATAAAGGACTGAATTTTTAACTCACAGAAAAATAATATATATATATATATATATATATATATATATATATATATATATATATATATATATATATATATATATATATATATATATATATATATATATATATATATATATATATATATATATGTATATATATATATATATATATATATATATATATATATATATATATATATATATATATATATATATATATATATATATATTTATATATATATATATTTATATATATATATATATATATATATATATATATATATATATATATATATATATATATATATATATATATATATTGTGTAACAAATGGTAACGAACTCGCATGGCCCAGTAAGCAAACAGAAAAAGGAAATAATACGTAATGCTTTCAGAGACCTTAGGTTGTCCGGTTAAATTAAGTGGCTAACATTTCTCTGTGGCAAAAAGGAGGCTTTTCATTGTGGTCGTCCCTCTTAGTAGCATTAGTAGTACTTCTAGTAGCACTAGTAGTAGTGGTATTCATTTTGTTTATTTTCAGTTTACAGCAATTCATTGAATTTTTGTGGTATATGTTTGTATCATCGTTTTTCAGTTTACTATTTTTTATTAGTGTTGTTTTATTATAATAATGGGAAAAACCCGCAGACATTTTCTGTCACTTTTCCAACATATACGTCTGTGCTGTTATTTTACATAGTAATTGTACTTTTTTCTCATTTTTTCTTGTTGACAGTGTAAACTGACCGTCTGTAATCTCGTAGTGTCAGAATGAACGGAAAAATCCATTGTGGAAACGAGTTCATTATTATTATTATTATTATTATTATTATTATTATTATTATTATTATTATTATTATTATTATTATTATTATTATTAATTTCCACAGTTTACTGGAAAATGTTCAAATGCCTCCCTTCTAGGAGGGATAAATAAGACTGCTCAATATATTCATACCTAAACCGACGGCTGTTTCAACCATCAGTCCGTGGTCTTCTTCAGGGCTATTCTAGATTCACAATGGCATTACATTCGAATATATAACAGATACAGCCAAAATTGATTGAATAACAATAGTCAAGAAGAAAAATGTAAAAAATTAAAAATCTGATAGAAACTTCATATTTCAGAAAAAAATTATTAACAAATTTTTCAGGCCAGTATGCCTATCCATGAATACAGAAGAATGCATGGAATGGATTATAAAATTTAGGCAAAGGCCAAGCGATGGGACCGATGAGGTCAGTCAGCGCTGAAAAGGAAATGAGAGTAAAGGAGGTTTTAAAGGTGTAACAGGAGAAAAACCTCGAAGTTGCCTCATGAAACAATATTGTGAGGAGAAGGTGGAAATTAATTTGAAAGAAACAGAATATGAACGGAAGTATAGCAAAAGGAATGAATGAAGTTGCAACTAAGGGCCGAAAGTGACGCTGCAAAGAACCTTAAGTAATGCCTACAGTGCATCGCGGAAGGTGCACTGATTGCACTACCTCCCTGCGGCGTGCAGAAGAATGTAACCGTTATAGGAATAAAGTGAGAGCTGAATATTGTCCATCACGGATATCGAGGAGACCCGGAGCGTGTGAGCGCTCTCTAATTTAATTTCCGTGGTACTGCGTTGCTGGGCCCAGAATCAGTGCATGTTACTTTCAAATGTTCGCTGAAATCAAACATATTTCCCAAGAACGTTCATTTTCGTGTGCACTCAATTTACCTGGATTTCATTCATCATTTTCAGCTGTAATTAAAAGTAGCCCCTTCGACTTCCTGTGAGGCTCGCTGGTAATTGAATACTCTGTGTCCGTGATAGTTTAGAGGCTCATGTCCTCAGGTCACCCACATTTGTAACCAAAAGAAAAAAAAAAGCTAATTTTTCCAGTCTGGTATAAAAGGTTATACAGCGCTATGAGGCCTGATAACGAAGTAAGCGTGTAATGAATTGTGTCTATAGTTTATCGTTAAAAGTCATAATACTGATGATTATTTTTTTCCTTTATTGATAGTAGAGCAGTGTTTTATTAAGATGTTTCTTTTTAATTATCTTTTTCAGTCGATTATTCCCGAAGTAAATGGAAAACGTCTTTTTTTGTTTCTCAGTTCTTAACATTACGGGCGTCATTTAATCGAGAGAGAGAGAGAGAGAGAGAGAGAGAGAGAGAGAGAGAGAGAGAGAGAGAGATTGTAAAAATATAAGAATCTAATTCTTATACTTTTACAGTGCGATGAGCTGGCCATATGATAAAAACTGACAGTTTATAATTAACATTTTCTCTCTCTCTCCAAAAAGATTCTCGTTTTGGAAGTTACTTGCAGGAGATGGACAAAGTTAAAAACACCTCTACATGATTAAGGGAATTCCTGAACCACCGTTTCGTGGGTTCGAATCCCACTTGGAAAGCCGAATTTTTTCACTTGTTTCTTATTTGACTTGAAGACTTTGAGCGGAAATCGTATCCAAAAATATATGGGAAGAAAGAAACCAAAGGCTGTCAAAACACCACCACACACCACCACACACACACACACACACACACACATATATATATATATATATATATATATATATATATATATATATATATATATATATATATATATATATATATATATATATATATATATATATATATATATATATATATATATATATAATTTGTGTTTGTGTTTGTGGAAGGGCGTTTTCCATTAAAATCTTATCATGCCTTTGTTGCCTAGCCAATGGTTTAAGTAGTTAGTTAACTGTAGTGGGTCACTGTCTTAGAGCATGATGTGGGTTAGTAACACATTCAAGACTTAAACAAACACGCATACATATATATATATATATATATATATATATATATATATATATATATATATATATATATGTGTGTGTGTGTGTGTGTGTGTGTGTAACCACGTTTAGTTACATTCAAATATATATATATATATATATATATATATATATATATATATATATATATATATATATATATATATACATATATATATGTATAAATATATACATATATATATATATATATATATATATATATATATATATATATATATATATATATATATATATATATATATATATATATTATAAAATATACACACGCGCCATTCCTTCAAAATAATTTATCGAAATATATCTCGTTCTGACCCAAGTCATTGTACTAGTTTAATCAATACTAGTTTAATCAATATGACGTGCATTATTTAAATGGGAATATCTCTCAATCATTCAAAGATTATTTGTGCTTTAATACTTAAGTGTTGTCTTTGTGTCTCCTCTAATTCATTTTGTACTGATTTTCACGAAGAATAATTTCGAACAGATATTTCTCTTCAGAAACAGAATCCATTACATTCTCTTGCATGCAGGAAGCAATTATTCATCGATTACCAACAGCAGGTGCTCTGCGCTGTATCGACTGAAATGTTGATAAATTGTATGATTCGTTTTGTCTCTCTAGTTTTGCTTTTATTAATAATTCAGTCCTCGCTTCATGCTATTGGTATGCCTTTATATGTTTGTGCTTTTATATATCTTCATTTCAGTGCCATTTTTATAACATTTTTATTTACATATGATTTCTTAAACTGTTTCATAAAGGTTATTGATACTAAATTTTCTCACACAGTTTATTTCGTTTGAGGAAAAGAAATTATTGGTCAGTTGGTAACATCTGTAGTATAATGATTTATGAAAAATATATTTTCTTCTTATTTTATAAAAAAACAAACATCCAGTAATTGACGGAGGAATTCCATCTTAACTTGAACAACAATATAAAGCTTCGGTCATTTGTTGGCCAAAAGCAGGTGGTGGTTTGCTGGGAATTTTAAACCTGGGTGCTAATTAAAACCAGAAGTAGACATCAGCAAGATTATTTTATTCTCAATTAATGAGTCTGGGACTAATCTAACGTAACTCCTAATTATGAGTGTCCGTAGGCAACATAGTTAGTAATGAACAGTTGCTTCACAGCACAAATTAAAATAAATGCCTGATTACCTCCAGGTCTTTTTATTAGGCATGAGAGTATGCCTCATGACGTTTGTGACTTAATTTTATCTCTACACCCTTTAAATGACTCGAGAAAAACGAAAATGTATAACGCTTTAAAAATCTCATTTAATGTCGTAAAACCGTCAAGATACCTGAAAAAATTATATTGTAACTTGCTCTGTAAAAGAGATGCATGCTATGTATATATATGTATATATATATATATATATATATATATATATATATATATATATATATATATATATATATATATATATATATATGTGTATGTATATATATATATATATATATATATATATATATATATATATATATATATATATATATATATATATATATACATACACACACTTGTGTGTTTGTGTATATGTATGTATACAGATTGAAATAGAAAAAAAAGCCTCCACATACATACATAAACTCAGAGCGCTTGCTAAACCCATCACTCACAAATTATATATATATATATATATATATATATATATATATATATATATATATATATATATATATATATATATATATATATATATATATATATATATATATATATAAACTACACACACTCTGATTATATGGATGACTTACTCTCACAGAAATGAATGTGAATATATAGAAAATTTGTAAATTTGCATGCACTCTCGGATGCTATTGCTCTGAATCCTGTCCAGAAGAGGAGAAATCAAAATTCCACAGAGATTTCGAATGCAGTTTGCTGTATAATGAAAGAAGCTCACATGTGTAAACATTAAACAAGAGTGTAAATCAGTCATAAATTATGAGAACTCCGAGGCTGGGCAAACCTCGAAGGAAGGAAGCCTCCGCCGACAATCTACGAGAGTAGCTCGGAAACGAGAAATGTTATCGCCGATCTAAAACTATCCGCCAGAATAATGATTCAGGCCGGAACGCGGAGAGTAATTCCGAATTCCGGGAATGTTCCAGGGGCGACAATAAACACCTTGTTGCAAGAGTTGTCTCGTCCATCCAGGGCGCACTCATCCCGTGGAAGAGTTTCCCCCGGCTTTCAAATATTCACGGCACACACTCGACTCTCCCATTACCTTCAACTATAACATTGGTGCTGTAAAAGCAGCGAGTAGGTCATCTCCTCCAGTGCCCTGCAGGAGGACAAGGGTCGCGGCGGGGCCATTTTAAATGGGGGCTGCTTCTCACCTATGCAAGTTTTTTTTTTTTTTTTTTTTTGTACTTATGACTTCGATGTCTTTCCTGAGACATTGCCTTTCTTTTCTATGTATGTCTTATTTGTAGAATCGTATATGAAATGGGGCGTTGTGATTTTCCTTTTGACTTTCAATGCTTTTAAAGTTTTGTTGTTGTGTTGGTTTTTATTGGAAAATTACCCTTTCGTTTTTTTTTACAAAAACGTATAACCATTGGCGTCTAAAGATTGATTTTTCAACTTATTAGTTGTTCATTGTAATGGTAACGAGTCTTCTGTTTTTTGTATAAAAAAAATCTCTCGATGGACATTAAGAATTGTTTCTTGGTTTAAGATGATATATTATCGTTCGTCTTTTTGTTTACAACCTATCTAGAAAATAACATTACTCTGGTTATTTGAAAATTACCTTTCCTTATTCCTATGGATAATCCTGGCATATTGTCAACCTGGTATCTATATTTTGATATATAATTTTCATGTGTCTGGAATTTTACATAAAGGGTTTTAGTTTTCTGCAAAAGAAAACTATTCTGCCAGCTTTGTCTGTCCGTCCGCACTTTTTTCTGTTCGCCCTCAGATCTTAAAAACTACTAAGGCTAGAGGGTTGCAAATTGGTATGTTGATCATCCACCCTCCAATCATCAAACATACCAAATTGCAGCCCTCTAGCCTCAGTAGTTTTTATTTTATTTAAGGTTGAAGTTCGCCATAATCGTGCTTCTGGCGACGATATAGGATATGCCACCACCGGGCCGTGGTTAAAGTTTCATGAGCCGCGGCTCATACAGCATTATACCGAGACCGCCGCAATATAGATCTATTTTCGGTGTCCTTGATTATACGCTTAAGCGGCTGTACAGAAAACTCGATTGCGCCGAAGAAACTTCGGCGCATTTTTTTACTTAGTTTCTTCTTTTCTTCGGTCTTACAATTATCCGGTTTTAATGTCCATCTTTACATCATCTTTCATTTTATTTCATGTATCACGGTGCAATGAAAACTGTTTCTGTTCCTCTTTTTGAAGTTTTTAAGGTTCTCCCTAGGACATTGTTACTCCGTATTTTTTTTTTTTTATGTTTATTACACAGGGTTGTAGGAGAAATATTTTACTACAAACATTTGTGAAAACAACTGTACATTATTTTCGGTTCCCATATTTTTGTATTGAAAAAATATAA
>NC_089789.1:34128605-34166105 GCF_040412425.1 Macrobrachium rosenbergii
AAAGGTGAACTCTTTATGCAATTTGATCCCCAGTATTTTTAGCTGGAAACAATTGTTTTTCCTGTGTCAATAACCATAGGATTTGTAACCCCCGTTTACTCAACCAAATCCAGAACACGAAAACATACTCAAGATGAACTCTTTTTGCATTTTGTCCCCAAAGCTTTTTTTTTACTGGTGACGACAGTATGATTGCGTAACTGATCACAATGAAGACGTCGACAATGACGAAGGTGAATTGGGAGTACCATTCCACTCTTTGGGTCTATTCATCAGAGCCCAGGCGGCATCTCCAGAATGCCAATAGAAAAGACACGTCGATGCTGGAGGCAATTAGGGATTCTGGGGATGGAGCACGACCACATTTCATTGGAGACTAATGGGCGACAGAGGAGGAGGAGGAGGGGTGGGGGGAGGAGGGAGGGAGGGAGGAGGGGGAGGAGGAGGAGTAGGTGGTAAAACTGGTGTGAGCTAACGAGCTAGGCCTAGCATTGGCGTAGTAAGCCGATCTCACGGCTCATTTTACGTGCCAATGACACTGCGGCTTCCTTTTTCTTGAGGTGGTTAAGACATTTCGCACCTTTCCACGTTTGAGGGTAAGCAGATATATCACAGTGAGTAATCTTACTTGAGCGAAATACCGCTTAAAAGTATTTTTGCTGTATTATCTACGAAATCTGAAGGCCTCCTGTTATTTGATCTCATACATATTTTGCAAGGACTTGCTAATAGCCCTTAGGGAGGTCCATATCATTTCTGTATCCAAAAGCCAAATTTTTTTAAAATCTACATTTACATGCATTATTACTGTCAATATTCGTAATCTTATTCTGAAAAAGATTCAGTAACCCCACCCCCTTGCTGACTCTTGTACATACAATGTGCATGAATAATATGAACAGCTGAAATTGTGCTGATTGTCTGCTGTTCAGTCAGTGAGCTGTATAAAGAAGGATTAATTGGGCAAATCATGCTCAGGTCTAGCTGTTTATGTTTTCCATTATCCCGATAACTATGGATAAAGAAGTCCCTTGATTTTAGAGAAAGCCTGGACAGCATGAAGAGACAAAGCCTGTAGAGGGAAATATGGAGTCATTAAGTTACAGATTTGACAATCTCTATTTGGTAAAAAGTCGAATTCAAAACCCACTGGACAACAGAAAAGGAACTCATATTGAAAGTAACTCATATTGAAGATCAGTTCTTTCAAAAAGAATAAAGCCAGTATTATGTTTGAGTTTCTGCGGTGGTGTGTACATTTCATCACAATCACGAAATTTAAGAAGAATTTTCCAGATGAATATCCGGCAACAATAACTTCTGTCTTCAGTAAGTTCGAGACCAGCACCTATAACCTTTACCGGAAGACAGTTTAACTTAATTTCGTAATACATAATTTTAGAGTTATTTTTAGGAAAGTAGGTTTAGCTATACGTCCATCACTCATTGATGTTTTAGAGATCAGGATAATTTTATTTTTAGGTTAGAGATAATAGAAAAGATTTAAAAATAAAAAAGAAGAGTTGAAAATTGAATTATTTGTCAAAATGCCTTACAAGGACACTAGAAAGCTCATTTGAAGACCAGTTAGTAAAGGACAGTAAAGTATGCCACGAATATTGTCCAAATGAATGGTACTGAAGTAGAAAGGTTATGCTACAACGGTACTAACAATGTCCATTTTTGCGGAGGTTAAATCAAAAGACAAGGATGTGTATTAGTGAAGGGAATAAAGGATCATGAAGTTTACTCCTCTGAGTGTCTTGTATCAAAAAGATTATAATTTGCTCCATGTTCAAGTTTGGGATAATCCTTTCTGGTACTTAATTATTTATAGTAGTCACAGACTCGATCACTCTGCGGGTTCTTGGGACTCATTGCGATCCATTGCCGAACGTATCAGACCTGTACTGTCTCCCTCAAGTTAAGGTACGTGTATGCAATGTAGGGGATCAATCCCTTGTGCCAAAATGAAAGAGTGACTCCCGTGCCTGGCAGCTTCTATAGAATTGAAAGGTTCAGTTCTTGGTGGTCTAATTTTTAGTCATGACTCAAACACTAAGTGGCAGACAATTTTACCTTACTCTTTTAATGCATCTGTTAACTACAAGTATAGTTAGTATGCACCAAACTTCACTTTTTTTTTCTTTTTTAGGTACAGTACATCTTACAAAAATCTTTATAATTTTCTTTCCAGAAGCTGAACTTTAAATATTGGAAGTTTAAGTGAACGCCCCACGAAGTGGCTCAATTTTCCTCAGCAGCGATGTGAAGAAATATTAGTCCTTCAGTTTTGTTTTTTATTAAGATACTCGTATATTTCCTTTCAAATCTTAACACAGACCCATGTTCACTCCCCAACACTTTTAGTATTCTTGATTTTCTACTAAAACCCTTTTCCATTTGTCTCCACCTTCTGGATCTGCTGATCAAAAAATCATTCTTTGAAATTCTTACTTTCTCCTCTTCTCGTATATTCCTGTCCTCAGCCACTCCTAAAGAAAATTGGCAGCCTCCTTTGCAATTGCATGGAAGCCAACCTCTCAGTTTTCTAGGTGTGAATTTTTTTATAAGTTCTTAGTTGTTACTCTCATTTCTCTTTACATTATTTTTACGCTCTTCTTTTAACTGATCGTCGCTGGACCTTTCCTCCAATGTTTGGTTCCACTATTTATTTAATCATCTACGCATCATCGGCCTTTCCTGCCGAGATATCCTCTTGAATTCCTCTTAGCCTGGGAGTTAATGGTCATCCCTGAATTTAGTCAGTATCCAGGTCGTTTCCTTCCTCGTCCAGTTATTGTGTTATGTTGAACAGTAATGGAATACAGTTACTTTCTCTCTCTCTCTCTATCTCTCTCTCTCTTCATTTGTTGACATTTTACAGGTTGAAACTGCTTCAAATGTGCTTCATATTTCATATGGTCCAGTTTTTTTTTTTTTTTTTTTAGTATTGTTCATTTTTTCTTCGTCGTAGGAGCTGCTTGTATATCCATGTAATTCATCGTTGTCCGTAGTACTGCTCTCATCTTTGGGTCACATCTCTTAATTCTCAAATTGAGGCGATCAGGTATGACCTAATTAGTGACTCAATCGTTATCTGTTCTCTAGACACTGTTTTCCTAATCGGAATGTTGCTAGTCTCTCTCTCTCTCTCTCTCTCTCTCTCTCAATATTATGGATAGTATTTCAGCGATAGTTCCAGAAAATCCGCAAATGTTTTGCTCTCAAGTACTGATTAACCTCAAATCAATTATAGAAAAAAATGGAAATACCATACTTTCTCTCTCTCTCTCTCTCTCTCTCCTCTCTGGTGTCAGTAACCTAGATGTTGTGGTGCCAGTTTTAGTAGCCATACTTCTCTCTCTCTGGTCTCTCTCTCTCTCTCTTTCTCTGGCGTCAGTAACCCAGATGTTGTGACGCCAGTTTTAATAGCCCTTCTCTCTCTCTCTCTCTCTCTCTCTCTCTCTCTCTGGTGTCAATAACCTAGATGTTGTGACGCCAGTTTTAATTGCCCTTCTGTCCTCTCTCTCTCTCTCTCTCTCTCTCTCTCTCTCTTTCTTCTCTGGCGTCAGTAACCTAGATGTTGTGACGCCAGTTTTAGTAGCCATAACTCCTCACTTGCGTCAATAACCTAGATGTTGTGACGCCAGTTTTAGTAGCCATAGTCCAGCCTTAGCTCTTTTTCTTCTTCTCTCTTCTCTCTTCTCTCGTTATGAATGCTTGTCACAAATTCCCTCAATTCCTATAGATGAAACTAGATTGTATGCTGGAATGAATCAGCTAAATAGTTGTCTTACAGAAAGAATTGAGATCTGTCACAGAAGCAAGTAAAAATGGACAAGGGAAAGGAACTCCAGAAAGAATCCTTGAATATGATATGGAGGAAAGAGAGCAGAAGGAAAACCAAATCTTTTTGGTCATGTCAGGGATCGCCGATTGTGAATATATCATTATTTGTCCCGTTGTTGTTTGCCTTCATGCTTCCTTCTCAGTGTAGGAACAGGGCAAGGTTCATTCAACATTCAGGTCATGGATTATAGAGAGAGAGAGAGAGAGAGAGAGAGAGAGAGAGAGAGAGAGAGAGAGAGAGAGAGAGAGAGCGCCAAGGGAAAAGGCAAGAAAATAATGAGGAGGTACCTTTACAAGCACAACAACATATACGCCATTGCTCACTCATAAGTTTAATGAATATGCTCAGTACACACACACACACACACACATACACACGCACACACAAAATGACCATTAAAATAAAACAAACAGGGATCAACATTCCTGGCGTCGTGTCTCCTTCTCAAACAATAATGGTTTAGTTGTACACAAGGAGCATTACTTATACACGCAAATGAAGGTCATAGGATCCGTCAGTTACCGGACAATTTTGGAGGATAAGGAGTGTACATCATCTTTAAGGAAGCTTCAAATGAACACCTTATTCTCTGGAAGCTTGGCTTTCAAGCCAATGGCCCCCGTGGGCTTGTTCCATATGAATAGGGTCCATCTTTTGAAAAAATAATGATAAAGGGTTTTCATGATCCTTTAAAGTAACCCCGAGCATGTGACATATTATTTTACAATAATAAACATTTGTTTGCATCCTTGATGATATTGTCCTGTATTAAAATGCCAGAATTTTGAGGAACATATTTTACGGATCGTTGAAGTTCGATAATTCTCTTGCACGGGGTTTATCTGGTAAAAGGTACTTACTTCGGATTTATTGCATCCCCTGCAAGGTATCGTGCATACGCCAGTGCATCCGGTTGTTTCCGTTTTCCCATTAACGTTAATAACAGCAATACCGATAATATTAGAGAAGATGAAAGGTAAAAGATTCCCTCTGCGTGACTAAGTAATTAAGTATACCTTAGTTTAACCAGACCACTGAGCTGATTAACAGCTCTCCTAGGGCTGGGCTGGAAGGATTAGATTTATTTTACGTGGCAAAGAACCACCCGGTTACCTAGCAACGGGATCTACAGCTTATTGTGGAATCCGAACCACATTATAGCGGGAAATGAATTTCTATCACCAGAAATAAATTTCTAATTTTTCATTGGCCGGTCGGAGATTCGAAACGCAGGGCCAAGAGAGTGCTAGCTGAGAATGGTACCTACCGTCCAATGAGGAACCTCCTCTGCGTGATTTGTTCACTAATATTCTTGTTGCTATCCAGTTAGAGAATTTTTATTTTATTGCTGTAAGTTTATTGGCCTCTTATTGGGGGTGCAAACGAAAATCTTTGTAAGAAGGACAGTTCTTCGTGAACAATTTTTCAATTATTTATCTTTTTATTCAGAGAAACATATCCTTAGGGCGTTTAAAAGTAAGTTGATATTCAGTCCAACCTTTACCGAAATTTTATGATGACTAAAGAAGTTGATATAGATATTGAAAAAGATTGTTTTTTGTATACTGTTAACTTATGATGTGTGATGTTTTAACTGTTATAACATCCGGGAAAGAAACTTCATGTGTTCTTAATTCAGTTTACTTTGAATTGGACGTTTTTGATACATACGAAAATGAGGGAAATTATCGGAGGGAATAGGGTGTTTGAGAATTACAGTTCACTGCATAAAAACGGGATGGTGTTTGGTAAATGTAAACCTGTACCACAGTAGATGTTTGGTAGGATTTGATCTGAGAAAGTAGGACAAATGACTGAAGAACTGATAGCGAAGAACAGGTTTAGATAAGAATGTGTAAAGGAATCCAAACATTTATTGTGAAACAAGCACTAAAAATATTTTTTCAAGTAACGGGAAAAAATTGGTGAGTGTCACACATGGACTTAGAAAAAGCTTCTAACAGAATCGATGGACAGGTAATCTGACGATGTCAGGGATATATGGTATCGAAAGTATCTAAGTTGTTGAGAGCAATTAAAAGTTTTGAGTACTTCTTCAGAAAGTGAACCATTTAATATCTTTCATGAAGGATTGCTGTTAAATGTTAAGAAAGGCTTAGATTAAGAAAATGAATTAAGGATTGCGTGTGAAATGATTGATGTTTGCAGATGTGTCAGGATGCAGATTGTGTATAGTGCAGTGAAACTTCAGGGACGAATGAAACAGTTTAAAAGTAGGGGTAGGAATTCGGTTTATGAGTGTGCATGTAACCCAGGAGATTAAGTTAATATGTTAATATGTGGATATTGAAGAATGGAAGTCGTTGATTCATAGGCAGACATAATATGTTAATATGAATGGTGAAAGAATGGAGGCTGTTGATTCATACAGACATAATATGTTAATATGAATGGTGGAAGAATGGAAGCTGTTGATTCATACAGACATAATATGTTAATATGAATGGTGGAAGAATGGAAGCTGTTGATTCATACAGACATAATATGTTAATATGAATGGTGGAAGAATGGAATGCTGATGATTCATACATATAATATGTTAATATGAATGGTGGAAGAAATGAAAGCCGTTGATTCATATAGACAATATGTTAATAGGAATGGTGGAAGAATGGAAACCGTTGATTCATACAGACATAATATGTTAATTTGAATGGTGGAAGAATGGAAGCCGTTGATTCATAGACATAATATGTTAATATGCATGGTGGAAGAATGAAAGCTGTTAATTCATATAGACAGTAGGAGTTAATGTAATGAATGATGGTATAATGAGAGAAGAGGCAAAATCTTTAACAGTTGTGGTCGAAGGTAGAAGTAGAATGTTTTCATGATTGGAGAGATCCTGAGTGTCTAGAAAACCGAAATGGGAAAGTATGAAAAGATTGATAAGCCAACTCTACTATATGGAAGTGAGGTGTGATGCTGCATGCCGGGAAGAAAATGAGTGACAACCGATCAGAGTGTTTGAGAAAGTTTACTCTTGTGAAGAGGATGTAGAATGATAGGCCGTGGAAAAGACTGTGCAATCGGAAGTGTTAAGGAGAAAGGGAAGAGGAAGATCTAGAAATATCTGGACTGATGGATGAAGGGGAAGTTATTTGCACAGGGTTCCAGCCACGATTCAATAGTAATAGTATAAGTATAGCAGCACCTTTTCTGCTTTTTTTGGGGGGCAAACTTCCTGTTAGAGCAAACGGCCAAAATGTAGGAAATCGAAAAGAAAAAATTTGTGCGCAAACCGCTTGCTTGCTTGTGTGTGTGTGTGTGTGTGTGTGTGTGTGTGTGTGTGTGTGTCCATGCCAATGTTTTTAACGTGTTTATGAAAAAGTCCAAGAATTAGCAAGCTTTAGCGTCTCAATTTGAACTTTAAAGAAATTTCATAAAGTTCGCAGTCAGAAGTTAATTCTCAGGTTCGTTGGTGGAATGTAAATAGATTTACTTGAATTAGGTCTCTTTTTTTCCCATTTTTCCCACTGCCTTCCTCCTTGATGATGCTGACAGCCTCAAGGGGTCAAAAATCAGTCACCTGTTTATGAATTACTGGAGCTTGCGTAAATAGCTGACGTCTCTCAAGCGCCTTTGAATCGAGAGAGCAAATATTTGTTCAGATATTTATCAGTTTTTTTTTTTTAGGAGCGATATAGCATATGATTTCAATAAATCCTTCGGGGCTTGAATTTGAAGCACTTCATGTTTGGAGAAAAAGTTAATGTTCTCTTAATGATTGATACTTTTTCTTGTATCTTGTTTGTATGTTTATCAACGATATTTGCCATGGTTAAGTCCTTTGTTTGTTAATAATATACTTGATGTGTAGTTTGTTGATTGATGTTTATTTGTGCTTCGTCTCTTTTGAAGGAGGTTTTTTCTAAACAGCCTGTGTCCACTTTTGTTAAAAATTTAAACTATTTAGTTATGTAAATCGTTTTTGCCTATTAATGTCTAACTTATGACCCTAAATTTGATAAAGTTTTTAGCCACGCACATGTGGCTGAATAGGAAAAAATATTTATATACAAGGAATGAAAATTTCACTTTTAATAGAAAATTATTTAAAAAGGTATGATGGTTTCACTTAAAAGTTATGATGATTTAATTTTCTTGAATAGCCGGCTGAAAATCCCATTTTTCCTTCAAAATTAAATTGTCTATTGCTTAAAAGCAACTTATAGCTCTCTCTCTCTCTCTCTCTCTCTCTCTCTCTCTCTCTCTCTCACGTCTACTGTATATACTGTAATATATAGGTGTATATATATATATATATATATATATATATATATATATATATATATATATATATAATTATATATATATGAAATTTTATTTTATGTACAATCATGAAGCTACAAATGTCGTTTAATATCAAAATCACGCTACCTCGGGAATATCCCCGAACGAGACCCGGCAGTACCAGTCCATTTATCACTTATAAATTCCCCTTCGGTGATAATTCCCCATCGGGGATATTCCCGAGGTAGCGTGAATTTGATATTAAGCGACATTTGTAGTATATATATATATATTGTGTGTGTCTGGTGTCTGTGTGCTTGCATGCTTCTGACCCATTTTATTCCCACGGAAGGCTATAACAAACGTTTTTCACTCGGAAGGACAATGCGAGCACGTATTTCCTTTCTTCTCGAAATTATTGGAGGAGTTGAACTGTTTTCCCATACAGTACTTTAATTCGTTGCAGCTCCAGTTGTCCGTGGCACATAGGTTTCCCCGGCCCTTTGAAGGGCCCCGCTTTATGACTATCCGGGCACCATATCCGTCTGGTGATGAATACTCGGTTTTGTTAGGCCTTACGAAAATTACATATGGCTGCCTTAGTATTAGGTGTGTTAGATTATGAGGCGTGGCGTCTCCCACGAATTTCCTTGTTTTAGCATTCCTTTTGAGCTTCAGTTTAAAGTATCACTTTTGGAATTTTACTTCCGAGCAATTCTTTTTTTAGGTTTTCCTTTTTCAGTTCTTTTCAGTGTTCCTTTCAGTTTAATTTTTCCTTTCGTGTATTCCGTTTCAGTTTAAGTTTATGAGAACTGCTGCGCTTTCCTTTTCTGAGCCTGAATGTAATCTGTTTTTTTTTTTTTTATACATTTGATGTTTTTCGTATGTGGCGGTCGTGTTTTCTCTTTCCTGTATTCCTTTTGAGTTGTTTTAATGACATTTCTTTATGTATTTTCCCACTAAATACTACGCTTTATGTTTTCTTGATATAAATTCTGTTTGAGATTTTCACGGTGAGAATGCCCTCTTGATTATTCATTTGATTCGTTCTCAATAACACTGCATCCACTAGCGGATCCAGAAAAATTTGGGGGGCGTGGTCAGGCAAGGGCCAAAATTCCAGTTTTCCATATACATTATATATATATATATATATATATATATATATATATATATATATATATATATATATATATATATATATATATATATATATATGTTTATTAGATATATATATGTGTATACACTGTACAGTATATTAGATATACATATGTATCTATAGTATAAAAATGTATAAAGAGAGAGAGAGAGAGTATACATAATATATGCATTTATATTGTAGAATTCAGTAGTTGATATCTGAAGTGTTTATTATTATTTCTATTATATAATAGATTTTTTTTATTTTTCCCCTTTCTTATATTTCTAATTTATTATTTTCATGGGGGGCACATGTCCAGGTGCCCTCCTGGATGGGCTAGTGACTACATCTGTGCTCGATTTTAGTTTTCAGTGTTCCCTGTAAGTTCTCGTTTCCATGTAAACGAATAATGAACCGAGAAAATTTATATGTAAGTTCGATTATTTACATTTACATTATTAATAAGAGTACATTAAAACAGAGGGCTTTAGCCTGTCATATGAAGAATTAACACTTCCATCAGGAATTCTTAAAATTATCTGGAAATAAAATGGGCAGTCGAGTACCCCAGTTTAATTTAGTTCCTTAAGAAGAGAAGTCTTTGGTAATTATTGGCCTCTTTCGAATATTCAGATTTCTTAGGAGACGAGATATTGAATGTCTTCAGTAATAAATCAGCTCCTTTAGGAGATGAGTGCTTAATTATTTCGAGCGCTTTTGTGACAGTTGATCTTCGCTTATATGAAGTTTTGAGTACCTGCAGTTAAGATTTATCTTAGGGGCTGGGGTTTTATCCATTGTAGCAAGCGAACAGTTTCGAAACATGTAAACATCCAAGAGGCGAGAGTTTGGGTATATATAGTAAAAAAATTCCTTTTGGAGAGAAATCTTTTATTGATACAAAACTGTTTATAATAATCTTGTTTGTTAAGATATTGGATTTCAATTGTCAACAGTTAAAATTAATTCCCAAATGAATTAATGCTCAATTGACTTCGAGATTTCGAAACCTCTGAGCTATCAAGAGATGAGATATTGAATGCCAGAGTTGAAACAGATTTTCCTTGGAGGTAGGAAATCATCACTAATTATCGAGAAGTTATGAAATCATCTAATTTCATTAAGATAAGCGGATTGATGCACTCTGCTAAACCCATTCTTCTTGAAATGGAAACTCGGGAGTTATTGAGAATGTTGAAATATATGATCACTGAAAAGTTCTCGGAGTCCGTACTCGGAGCAACTCCTCAAAATAATGACTTTCTGAAGTTGAGAAAATATGATCGTTACGACATTCACTTCTCGTTATTGAAAGTATAAAACAAAATTAATTTGGGAGAGCGAGTCATTAAGGTTACAGGATGAATTCGAATCTTCGATCATCCGAGAAATGAAGGGATTATCGCACAGAGGAGCTTCATAGACCTTCATACCTGTTTGTTGAGATATATGAGGATATAAACTTTATAAGCTTTACCATCTGCTGCAGCAGTTTTGAATGATTTTGCTTCTTTTATTTATGTGGCGTGACTTTACTTCTCATTAATAGGTGTCGTAATAAACTGTAAATATAGGCTTGGTTGCTGTGGCGTCTACGGAACACCGTGTTCCCAGAAAATTTCAAGGCATGGGGGGGCGGGCGAAGTTCAGCCTCTCAAGTAGAAATAAATTAAAGGGTCTGATCATTTGAGAACGGGAAAAACATCAACGAAATTATTGCCTGTTTACTTCTTTTATTTTCTTGTATGCCGAAAGTGAAATAGGAATGGTGAGTGAGAGGATATATTTATTTTCATCATCATTCTTGGTGATACTTCCTTGTACTAAATTTTATCAGCAATCTGTGAAGGTCACATCATTAAAAACGTAATTATATATAGAAACGTTTTGATATTCCATCATACACTTCAAAGATGGCATCCGTTTATTTTTATTCCTTTAATTAATTGATAGCTTTCTCCAGTGAAAAATATCACAAAACTTCTTGGTCACATTTTTGTCAACCTAACAAAGTTACAGATTGAAAAAAAATTATTATTATTATTATTATTATTATTATTATTATTATTATTATTATTATTATTATTATTATTATTATTATTATTATTATTATTATTATTGCTGTTGATGTGGGTGATGCTCATAATATATCTGCTCGATTCTCCTTCTCAGGAGGAGCGAGCATCTCCACGAAAGAATATATATATATATATATATATATATATATATATATATATATATATATATATATATATATATATATATATATATATATGTATGTATGTATGTATGTGTGTATATATATATATATATATATATATATATATATATATATATATCTATATATATATATATATATATATATTTATATATATATATGTGTATGTATAATATGTATGTATGTGTATATATATATATATATATATATATATATATATATATATATATGTATGTATGTATGTATGTATGTATGTATGTATGTATGTATGTGTATGTATATATATATATATATATATATATATATATATATATATATATATATATCTATATATTTTTTCTTGTATATGTTTACAATTATACCACTGGATTTTTGACGATTATTATTATATATTATTATTATTATTATTATTATTATTATTATTATTATTATTATTATTATTATTATTATTATTATTGTTAGTTGTTGTTGTTGTTGATGCTCATAATATACACAAACTCATACGAAATACGTTAAAAAGTCTATTTACTTTCCAAGGAAAGCTTCCGTCCGTAGAGAAGAGTATCCATATTCAGAAATCAAAAACTTGGTGGATGAGCAGTAACAAGTAAATGGTGCCATTTTAATAAAAATACAACAGGCGAGTTCCATAACATAGGTAATTAGTACACATGCTTATTCCCCTTCTAAAAAATCATGACAAGGTTCAAATGCAGATTCAAAATTGTAATAAAATGAATTTTTACAGATTTTTTACCAGGTGGATTTCCTCTTAAAGTTTCGTATTTAGGTATTTTTAACGAGCATATTAAGTCTTGTTGGACTAACAGTTTTAGTTTTCTGTAAAGAAAACTATTGTGCCGGCTTTGACTGTCCTTCTGCACTTTATTCTGTCCGCAAATTTTTCTGTCCGCACTTTTTATGTCCGCCCTCAGATCTTAAAAACTACTGAGGCTAGAGGGCTGCAAATTGGTATGTTGATCATCCACCATCAGGTCATCAAACATACCAAATTGCAGCCCTCTAGCCTCAGTAGTTTTGATTTTATTTAATGTAAAAGTTAGCCATAATCGTGCTTCTGGCAACGATTTAGAATAGGCCATCACCAGGCCGTGGCTAGTGTTTCATGGGCCGTGACTCATACAGCATTATACCGAGAACACCGAAAGATAGATCTATTTTCGATGGCCTTGATTGTACGCTGTAGCGGCTGTAAAGAAAACTCGATTGCGCCGAAGAAACATCGGTGCATTTTACTTCTTTTTTTGTTACACATGATTCGGTGCAATATTTATAATTTACTAGTCGACAGCAGTCACCTATTTAACTAGCTTTTATGTTGGTATTGCATAAATTTTGATATGAATATGCATATTTGTAAGTGTTTACTCGTTCGTAGAAATTTATGTTGATAGCCGAATAAGACGACAAAAGAGAGAGAAGAGAGAGAGAGAGAGAGAGAGAGAGAGAGAGAGAGAGAGAGAGAGAGAGAGAGAGAGAGAGAGAGAGAGAATCTTAAAATTAATTTATTATATAATGAAATTTCTTGTAGAGCAGAGAAGTTCTGTTTTTCATTCCAGCTTCTTCCATACACTAAATAAGAGAGAAAGCGAGTGAAGCATTTAAAGGGAAATACATGTGATAATTGCATGAAAGGAATCGAGAAGAGTATTTTGTATTAGTAGTATCCATTAAATTTGAGAGAGAGAGAGAGAGAGCACGCTATTGCAACAATTGATTATGACTTATGTGCAACAGTCCCAGAAGGTGATAATTCATGCAATCATGGATTTTATTCCTGCCGTAGTCAAAAGAATATTTTGAATTATCCGGTTGTGATATTACCGTAATATCTAAACGTATATCACTGTTCAAAAACTAAAAATGTACTGTAAATTGTGATTTGTGTTACTCAGCTGGCTTGTTAGATGATAGAAAATGTTTATTATTATTATTATTATTATTATTATTATTATTATTATTATTATTCATAATGTACTCAGATTCTTCTAAAGGGAAGTTATGCACACATAATTACTAATGTTGTCAAATTAGTTTATACATAAATCCTTATCATGTCAAGTGTTAGTAGCTGAAAGACGTCACAGTACGCTTAAGTATGAAAAGGTAGAAAATGAATGACACGGAAAATAACTTTTGTATGTCTTACACGATAAAAAGTTAAGTATACCTTAGTTTAACCAGAACACTGAGTTGATTAACAGCTCTCCTAGGGCTGGCACGAAGGATTAGACTTATTTTACGTGGCTAAGAACCAATTGGTTACCTAGCAACGGAATCTACAGCTTATTGTGGAATCCGAACCACATTATATCGAGAAATGAACTTCTATCACCAGAAATAAATTCCTCTAATTCGTCATTGGCCCGGCCGGAGACTCGAACTCGGGCCTAGCTGTGTCTTACACGATGAATAATAATGTACGTGCGTCCACTAAATACGTTAAAGCATCAGAATAACACGGGGATAACAAGAGATAGCAAAATGTGGAAGTAGTACAGAATTGTTACATGATCCATAACAAGTCAATAATAACACACAATAATAATAATAATAATAATAATAATAATAATAATAATAAAGACACATGTTGTATACTCCCTCGCTCCGAGGTTGCTTTTCTCACAGACCAACTCATGCTTAATACTACCCTATATCCATATGGTTGATATATTTAGTTAGCAGCTACAGTATATACCTAGCCATCAGAGGAATATATGAGGTGATACAGGCAGATCTCCTTTTCCGCTCTTCTTTCTCTCTCTCTCTCTCTATATATATATATATATAATATATATATATATATATATATATATATATACATATTACTATATATATATATATATAATATATATATATATATATTAGAGTATATTGTTGAGTATATATATATATATATATATATATATATATATATTGATTTCAGCTCCCAGTTAATTTCTAGAGGGTATATGCCACAGAAACTCATGAATTCTTATTTGGAGATTCGTCTTTCTTATTAGATTTGAACAATTTCTTAGCTTCATTCTCAAATTTAAATGTGTTTGTATCCTCGTGTGTGTGTGTGTGTTTTTGCCATTCTTCTGGCTCTACACTATCCTTCACTGTCCACATTCATGCTACGTTCTATTTGCTCCTCCGTTTTCTTAGCATTATGATAATAATAATAATAATAACCCCCAGCTTCGTGGACCGATCCGCCACCCAAACAGACGATCACCAGGCCTTCCAAGTCCTGGTGTTGTCGTGTTGACAATGGCGATCAGAAAATTACATCCTAAAGCCCTGTTGAAAACGTTTGTAGTCTGACTCGGCCATTCGCTGTCCCCATTCAACGTTCACCGGCGTTCGATCGTGTCCTGTTACTTCCCAATAGGTTTAGAACTGAGAGCTCTTATCTGCCATTTAAAATTTGGATGTTAAATCTTTCTATTTTTCGGAAAAGAGTTGTGATTTCTACTATCCATTTTTACTTACGTGATGAGGGTAACGCAAATGGTCACGCCTGTGACGTGTCAACTGAAGCCATGCGCAGCAAAATCGGACGATCTCTTTTTCGGTTGTCCCTATTGAGTGTCGTCGTTTGTTGCTGATTGGTCACGCATGCCTGGTTTGAAGATCGCATCGGCCAGCTTGAAAAATACACTGATCCCAAAGGATTCAGACCGATGAGAACATTTTCGTTCCATACCCCTGTCCTAGGAACCACCCCAGTCGAGGACAAGGGGTTTACATTCCGTTCCAGTCTATACTCCACACTCCTGGGGCCTATAGGTCGACCCAGGATCCAGGGTCTACCCACCCTTTTCATATTAGCCGATCATTTATCGTTGCTGTTCCAATTAGGTCCAGACTTCTCAGTTATAAGAATCACTCTTAGACTTGAGTCTTAAATAAATAAAAAATCTGCAAAATGAAATGGATAAATAACCTGATTAATTAGTAGTATAACCTACGACAAGCATATCAATAAAAAGAGAGAGAGAGAGAGAGAGAGAGAGAGAGAGAGAGAGAGAGAGAGAGAGAGAGAGAGAGGTTAAATAAGCTTTTGAAAACAAACATATCCCTATGATTTCGGTCGCTTACGACGTTTATATATTCCCATATTTGAGTTAACTAGAGAGAGAGAGAGAGAGGTTAAATATATGTTCTCAAGCAAACTGTATTTATCCTGACGATCATGTTCTGTTACGACGCAGTTCCTTCCCTTGACGGCCCTAACTAAACAGAGAGAGAGAGAGAGATTAAATATGTCTTCTTAAGCAAACTATGTCTGTCGTTACGATCGTGTTCTCGTACGGTGCTGTTCTTTCCCATGACGACCCTAACTAAACAGAGAGAGAGAGAGAGAGAGAGAGAGAGAGAGAGAGAGAGAGAGAGAGCGGTGGACAGGAGAGGTGGGGGGATAATACCTCTTCGTTAGGAGACTTAACTGATTTGATACACCAACCACCGACACCTTTTCGCATTGGAAACGGTGTCAGAGTCCGCTGATACTTCTATCCAAAGTTGACCTTGCTTCTGTCATAGCCGAGTCCCACCCGCGACCGCCATCGCCGAGAGACGGCCTTCCGATAAATGAGATCATCGGCGTGGGATGTCGTGTGATGAAATTGTTTTTTATTCGTCGAATTGTAGGCGGGCACATCTGCCGTCTGTCTGCGTATAAAGATGTGGTATTTCTCAGTTATTGTGATGTGGTAATTGTAGTTCATAGGGATTTCCTGATCCCCCACGCACTACCTACAATTGGCCTTTAATGTATAGTTCAAAAGGATTATTCCTCGAATTAAATGTCCAGAAATTTAATCATTATTATTTGTGCTGAAATATTGTATTTTTTAATTATGCTCTGTGATGTCAGTTCAGTAATGTTTCTGATTGTTTGTTGCAAGTAGCATGTCGGAACACAGGAACTACGGCTGGTCAATGGTACAGTGTTCTGTATCAAAATTTGGTAATATAGACCTGTAGCGTATACTATATAAAACCCTGTTATGATTTATATAGCATGGCTGAGCTTATTTTTAAGAAATTTGCAGAATTTGAATTGGAATTTTCATGGAAAGGCTTGAAACACAAATGAAGCCACCTTCATTTACTTCAACTTATGCTTTTATCGTAAGGGATGACATTGATAGCAAAATGAGTGCGTGTATTTTCCAGCGCATTAAATGTCCTTTCAGCCGGTAAAAATTATGAAAAATAAAAAAGTAAAAAGCAGGAAGGTTTGAAACTGTCAACCATTTGGCCTTAAGACTAATCCGCTTTACAGAAACCGGAAAGGATTACCAAGAAAAATAACCAGTCAGCGACATCGTTCTTTTGAATTAAATTGTGATCAGCTGAACACCATCAACAGTCACTGAGTAGTAAATGCGAAAAGCTGTTAGTATTCCTTAGACCTTGAGTAATACTTTTTTTTTATTTAAACGGATTGGTTTAACATAAACAAAATAATACAAATTAAGAAAAAATGCCAGGTATATTGTCTCACTGAATTAAGTTTACCATCTGATGACAGCTAGAAAATTAGAAAGGCTTTCAGTAGCATTGCTTTATTAATATAAATTGAACAGCTGAACGCAACCGGCAGGGAGTCGTTACCGTTGTTTGATTAGGTTTAATTAATCAGTCGAACGCAACCGGCCGAGAAGGGGTTGGGATGCAGCGAAACACGATCAGAAACAGTTCTCATAAACTAAAATGGTCACTTGAACGCACCATCAGAGGAGTTGGGAGGAAGCGAAAAACCATCATCATCATTGTTTTATTCATTTAAATTTATCAGCATAGCGCAACTGTTTAATGAATCAGTTAGACCATCTGAACGCAACCAGCACAGGAGCGGGGAGAAAGCGAAAAGCAGCCGGCAACATTGTTTTATTAAATCACACTGGTTATTTGAACGCAGCGAAGAGAGATAGAGAAAGAAGAAACTGGGAGGAAGGAAAAAAGCTGTTTGGAACATTGCTTTATCAAATAAATTGACAGCTAAACGCAGCACAGAGAGAGAGAGAGAGAGAGAGAGAGAGAGAGAGAGAAGAAACTGTCTGCAATATTTTTTTTTTAAATTGACAACTGAACGCAGCAGAGAGAGAGAGAGAGAGAGAGAGAGAGAGAGAGAGAGAGAGAGAGAGAGAGAGAGAGAGAGAGAGAGAGAGAAAAGAAACTAAGAGGAAGAAAAAAATAGATGTCTTCAAAATTGCTTTATTAAATTAAAAATTGACAGCTGAACGCCCAAAGAGAGAGAGAGTGTGTGTGTGTGTGTGTGTGTGTGTGTGTGTGTGTTTGTGTGTGTGCCAAGAGAAAGCGAGATGAGAAGGGGGAGCTTGGGGGGGGGGAGCCCCACGCTCGGAAAACGTCAGTCGAGACGAAACAAAAGAGGACGCACCGTATATAAGACACGCAGGCGGATTCCCTAATTGTAAGGCTCGCGGAGGTCTTTTGTCTGGCTCTATTATCCGTGCCTAGGCGGGTTTAAACTGTTATTTTCGGGGTATAGCAGGCGTGGGATGCCATGCTCAGGGAACCCCATCATTTTTCTTTTCTGTCGGAGCCGTAAATCACGGTTTTGGTCGTCGGCCGTTTGTTCTTTCATAGAAAAGTCGAGTTGCAGACTTGTTGCTCCGTCGGTAATTCCGACCATTGTTTGCCTCGCCCATTAAAATATTATTCCGAGTCAGTCCGGCAGATCCGGCGGATATCGTCTGTTACGGCTGAGTTTCTGGGGATTACAGGATTTGCTGTTTTCAATTTTATGTTATCTTGCTTGCAAATGACGTTGCGCAGAGTTAAGCGGTTTATCAGGACGGGAATCAAACAAGTATTTGATTCATTTGTGTATGTAAATGATAAAATATATATGTGATCCGGTACAAAAAAGGTTGATTTCCACTGACAACTCTGCAGTGTTTCAGGAACCGCAGATTTTTAGCGTGAATCTAGTGAACTTGACTAAAAGAATTAAATGAAACCGTTACTTACGCAAATGGTCGATATTTTTGACATGTTGACAGGCAGCTGAGTGTTCCTTGCTGGGGTTGCTTTAGTAAGATTCGCTGTTCGATCTCTGCCTGCCTCTCACCAGTGGACCCGTCTGTAAATGAGTTACTGACGTCAGCCTGAGTTAAAAAGAAGCCTTTTGACTAGGAATATCCTTACACACTTGCAGAGAATGAGGAGTCTCTAACCTCTTGGAGCCGCCAGCTTATAAGGGGGAAAAGAATGATGATGATGTGCAATTCGGAGGAAAACAAGATGATCATTGGGTGGTAAACAAGAGACTAAGATAGCTGCAAATAAAGAAAGGAAACAAATCACAGGATATATTAAAAATCTAGTTTAATGTGGGCAGTAATTTTATGGGGATGAAGAGCACATAGTTAATATTAATGGACAGACTTTGGTCAAAAGAGAAAGTAATATTAGGTTAGTGTTTAGAACAGAGGAAGTTTTGAATGTTGCAAGAACACAGTGAGCTAATGTATATTTGAGAATGTGTGTGGAATTGGTTATTGAGGTTGTAAGCAAGGCGGGTAAGAGGATGAATAATGAAAAACTGCCAGGTGTGAATAATACTGCAAATCTTATCAGTGGCGTGGTAGTTACATTAAGTTTTAAGTTACTGACCAGGGTGTATAAATTATGTCTCGATAAATTAAAGGTTTAAGGGAATGAAAGAGAGGCATTATTGTTCATTTGACTAAGAAGAGAGGTGATGAATGGGGCACAAATGTTCTTAGCATAACAGGGAAGTTGCATTGTGGGATTTTGACTGAAAGTAAAATAGATAATAGATTTGTACAAGAACTGTGGGCTTAAACCAGGAAGATAGTTTGTGGATAGTGAGTGGAAGATAGTGATAGTGTGTTTGAGAAGTTTGAGAATGACATGAAAAGTGTTTTTGAAGATAGAAAATGTCATATGGAGTGGGTTGAGGATTTCTGCAAAAGTCTGAGAACAGGAGAGGAGTGCCTGCGGAAACAAACAGTGATGTATACATATAGATTGCTGTGCCAGCTATCAGTAACAAAGTAAATGGGAAATACACGACAAAGGTGGAAACCCCTGAGATGAGTTGCTTGTAAAGTATTAATGGAAAAGTAAGGGTTGAAAGGATGAAAAATATACATATAGGGCAAAGATTATTTAGAAGTGTGTGTATAATGTGGAGGTTTAGGTCTGAAAGAGTAGGAGACGAACATGATGGCTAGAAAAAAAATTAAAAAAAGAATAAGTCTTGGAAGGTAAAGATCTTGATGTGCAAATTGAAAAGAAGCATATTGAAGACAGGTGAGAGAGAAGTCCCGGCTCCACGTAGCCCTTCTGTTGGGGTATATGCAGAGGCTGATTTGTATATTTTTTTATTTTTTAGAAATATCTACGCTTGCAGATCATGTTGAACTCAGTAGTTAAAATTAGACGTTGCAGTAATTAGCCATGTTTGCTTGAGCTATCCCCTACTAGAAAAAGGAGGTAGAGAGCAGCATATATATATATATATATATATATATATATATATATATATATATATATATATATATATATATATATATATATGTGTATGTGTGTATATATATATATGTGTGTGTGTGTGTGTGTGTGTGTGCGCGTGTGTGAGCGCTTTTGTGTGTGTTTTCTTACTGCAGGGATATAATGAATAGTTATTCTATACCTGACGGTGCACTACATTTTCAAAAAAGAAATTTTTAAAAAATATTCTTAATAAATTCACACTCATTTCCTTCTGTTTCCGCTGGTTAGTCTGCTGCTAACAGGATTTCACACAGCATGAGCTTTGTTATGCCTTTTTTATACTAGCGTATTCTTCTCGTTATTTGAGTACTTTCTTATTTTTCATTTAATCAAACTCACAACATTTCGCTTGTCAGTTTGAACATAGACTAAACTACTGTTAGTTCTGTTTTAAAATTTTGTACGAAAAAATTTTATATGACAGTATTACAGCAGTTGAAGTTTAATCATTTTTCCCACTTATTTATGTACCATTATAGTTTTTTTGTCTCTTTAAGGTATTCAGTTTTGTTAGTAATTTTTTCCCACATATTGTTTGTGCACCATTAACAGTTTTTTTGTCTCTTTAAGGTTTTTAATTTAGTAAGTTTTCCCACATATTTTTTGTGCACCAAACAATTTTATGTCTCTTTAAGGTATGTAATTTTGCTAGTAGTTTTTCCCACATACTGTATTTGTGTACCATAACAATTTTTTTTTAAGGTCTGTAATTTTTTTAGTAAATTTTCCCACTTCATTTCTATACCATTATTAATTTTTTGTCTCTGAGATATTTAGTTTTGATTGTAGCTTTTTCCCACTTATTTGCGTACCATGAACAATTTTTGTCTCTAAGGTATGTAATTGTGTTAGTAATTTTTCCCAGTTATTTCTATACCATTAATAATTTTTTGTCTATAATGTATTTAATTTTTTAAGTAATTTTTTCCACAAATCTGTGCACCATTAACAACTTTTTCTTTCTTTAAAGTATTTAATTTAGTTGATTTTTTTTATCCAGCCAGATGCGCATTTATCTTCCAGGCCTCACTTCCTTTTCAAATACTTTTCTCAAACTTCTTTTTTATGCATTTTCTCCTTCATTTCCTTCAACACTTCATTTACTCCTCATTTTTCGAAGACACATCAGACTTAACGCGTCTCTTATCTCTCTCTCTCTCCGCCGATAAGTTTCTTTTTGGACGTCCATAAACATTGGTTGCCTCCGTTTTCAGAGAATTTGCTTAATTTTCTCCTAATAGATCATTTCTTCTCTTTAACGTTTGCCTGATATCTCCTTACAGGAATTTCTAGGCTGTTTCTTAGAGCCTTTTCAAGTTGATCAGCTATCATTATCACTTTGTTATCTACAGACTTTAGTCATTACTCATCCCATTTCCATCTTTCATTTTCCAAACTAAGCAGCTTCTTTAGATCATTACTATCATCCCATTTCCATCTCCATTTTCCCAGACTAAGCAGGAAAATTTCTCCTTTTCAAGTTGATCAGCTGTCATTATCACTTTCTTATCTACAGCCTTTAGTCATTACTCATTTCATTTCCATCTTTCATTTTCCAAACTAAGCAGGAAAATTTCTCCTTTTCAAGTTGATCAGCTATCATTATACTTTCATATGATCATTGTCATTATCATTTTGGAAGCTATTTCTCTTTTTCAAGTTGATCAGCTATCATTTCTTATCTACAGCCTTTAGTCATTACTCATCCCATTTCCATCTTTCATTTTCCAAACTAAGCAGGAAAATTTCTCCTTTTCAAGTTGATCAGCTGTCATTATCATTTTCTTATCTACGGCCTTTATTCATTACTCATCCCTTTTCCATCATCCATCTCCAAACTAAGCAGGAAAATTTCTCCTTTTCAAGTTAATCAGCTATCACTATCACTTTATTATCTACAGCCTTTAGCCATTACTCATCCCTTTTCCATCATCCATCTCCAAACTAAGCCAGGTAATTTTGCGTAATTCGGTTAAGTTCCTTTTCTTTTGAAGCATAAATGAAATGAGATTATTAAACAATGCTCACTTTACATTAGACCACCTTGATGTCAGAGACCCTTAATTTACAGGGTTAAACTTTATACTCCCTTGTTTGATGAACAAATTACAGAAATGGCTGTATTTCAGCTGTCTGATGCAAGTGAATCAGCTTTGTATCGATATCAGTCGTATTGAAACCTTTTTCATCCCTCTGATCTATAAAAGGCGCCTCTAGAGAAAAGTACCTTTGTTTTCTGTGTAATAAAGACTAATTTGATATTTTATTTGTTAGCCCCGTATAACTAATCACCTCCCTCTTCTAAATTTTCCATACTCACTGGCAAGTTTTGACAAATACAATTTGATCGATTATCTTTCCATTGATAAAATCCAGCTAAACGATTCAAAACTGCCATTCCGACACCGCCAATACAATACTAATTACTTTTACTTTCCGTTGTTATATATTATAATATACATTAAGACTATAGCTATAACTACTTCGGCATCATCCAAATTTACCATCGTCGATCGTCAACTCTGAAAGTCACTTTAAAGCAGAAGTTCCAGTGACCTCTCTCTCTCTCTCTCTCTCTCTCTCTCTCTCTCTCTCTCTCTCTCTCTCTCTCTCTCTCTCTCTCCTTAATTCCGTGGATAACTAGCTGCCTAGCACAGTCTTCTGTAATTAGCTGCTAGGAAGATTCAGCGGGGAAGTAGGTGGCTTTCCTATAATGACTTGAGAATTAGAAATACTCACCTGCGGGTCTATTTTGATGATGATACTTCAGTCTGTGTAGTATTTAGTCTTAGCTCTGAAATACTCATGTGATTGCTGGTATTTAAATGGCATTAAGTTTCCTCATTCTGTAACAGCCTGTTCAGTTTTTCATTGACTTTTAAGGTATAGCCTTTGGTAAAGATTTGGACTCGCTTGATTAACTAAACATACTTAGGAAGAATACTTTCAGAATCCGGATTATTCCTGGTGGCTGATTAAACGTCTTTAAGTAGTGCATCGTACCATCTATTTCTGATGTTGATAATGAAGAAAGGACTGAAACGTTTAAACGAACAAATAGAGATTAAAGAAGTAAACAACAGAGACACAGCAGACATTTCTCAAAACTTCTCTCTCTCTCTCTCTCTCTCTCTCTCTCTCTCTCTCTCTCTCTCTCTCTCTCTCTCTCTCTCTCCTTCTTTCTTCCTCTTCCTCAGGGATCCTTTTCCCGCAGTTTGTGTGGAAGGAAAAGGGAGTCAATAAGATTGCATCTGTCTCATAAAGTGGCTGGAAACCCATATGCGCAAGAGGTATGGGAGGCCTGGCACTGAGCGTAATCTAATTTTTGAAAGGTACACCAGTTTCCCTGCTGCCTTTGTCCTCGGCTCCTTTGTATTCAACCTAATTTCGATTCCATTTGATATCATAAGCACTTTACCGAGGCTTTGATCACTTGCTGATTAAAGTACGGCCTACTGAGAAACCTAACGGATCTTGCCAGCGTTCGGTGAAAGGTTGCTGGATCTTATACCGACTGAATTCAGGGAAAAGATGCCGTCTTTGGGTTCATGTTTGTGTAACGGATTATTTCGGAATGTTGTGCATCGGGATTCGCTCTCTGCCACATTGTAAAGGGAGAGTTGATTTACGGGAGACGGAGGAAGGGGGATTAAAATTATGCAAGTTACCAGAATGAGGCTCCATCGGGGTTTTGCCGGAGAGGATTGTAGGCTTACTGCTGGTCTCAGGAGAACTTAAGGCAAGTTCCTAGATCCGATTTCATGTAGTGGAGTGTATGTGTGTGCACCGGTGTATATACACACACACATATGTATATATATATATATATACATATACATATATATATATATATATATATATATATATATATATATATATGTATATATATATAATCTCAGTTATAATTTCCCTTCGGGAAGTGTTTGCCGAGGTAAAGTGAACTGGATATTGTACAATATTTTTGAGCTTAATATTTGTGAATGTAAAAGTCACGCGTACATAAGTGACTATATATATATGTGTGTGTGTGTGTGAGAATGACGGGGTACAAATAAAGCAAATCTAATTCTTGTATTGTCTTCAATATGCGGGAAGTCATGTACTCATTTTTTTGTGATTTCTTGTAATTATTGTTACTTTTATCTTCAGGGTTTTCTGTAAATATTCGGCGTTATTTTTTTTTATTTCTAAACTAAGATAAAATTTAGTTAGAACGACTTTGTTTTCAACAGAGGATTCTTACTCTGTAAGAACAGAGGATTCTAACGTTTCAAAAAAATTTTTTAAGGAAATGATAATATACTTCAGAGACAGTTGAAACAAAAATACTTATAAACATGGACGGAAAAGCTAAAGCATGTTATTCCACCTGGAAAATAACCAATTCAGCTCAGAAACAAATGCAAGCTATTGCGCATGGGTTTAGTGGGGGTGGAGGGTGGGAGGTGGTTTAGGTATTAAAAACTTTTATTTCTTTGACTTGTAGATCTCCTGAGAGGAGATTTTCCACGTGTCATGACATATATATATATATATATATATATATATATATATATATATATATATATATATATATATATATATATATATAATATATATATATATATATATATATACATATATATGTACATATATACATACATACATATATAATAAATATATAATATATATAAATATAAATATATATAAATATGTAATATATATATATATATATATATATATATATATATATATATATATATATATATATATGTATATATATATATATATATATATATATATTATATATGTATATATATATATATATATATATATATGTATATATATATATATATATATATATATATATATATATATATATATATATATATATATATATATATATATATCACTCCATAAAAGTAACAGGTAAAACGAATAGTTTTTTCCTGAATAGTAAAAGGAGTGCTAGAGAAGTTTATAATAATAATAATATGTATGTAATAATAATAATAATAATAATAATAATAATAATGGAGAAGCAAATTCACAGTTATGTATATGTCCATATATTTAAAGGTAAATCAATATAGATAGCTTTCGGGAACTTGTTCGGTTCCAATTTTTGTAAATATACATAACTGTGAATTTGCTTCTCCACTTTAAGACTCATGCTGCTATGAGTATTTTTAATAATAATAATAATAATAATAATAATAATAATAATAATAATAATAATAAAAGATTAAAAGGGCATAGAGGGACGGGGTACAATAGCATTTAGATTGAGAAATTACGAAAGCGGTGACACATCAAGCGACGGGAAAGAGCAGTGTGTGTTTAGGCAAGGAAGGGAGTGGGAAAGGAAGTGCTTTTATGAAACAATTTCGTTAGCAATAATTTATATGTGATATTCTTTTACCTAATTAAAATGAATGATAGAACTCAAGAGATTTTGTAATGTTAAGGTTTTGGTTATTCATGATGCAGAAGGAACTTATTAGGCATGAATAAATAGTTTTAAATCAGTTAAAAGTTAAGTATATCTTAGTTTAACCAGACCACTGAACTGATTAACAGCTCTCCAGGCTGGCCCAGAAGGATTAGATTTATTTTACGTGGCTAAGAACCAACTGGTTACCTAGCAACTTGGGACCTACAGCTTACTGTGGAATCTCGAACCACATTATGACGAGAAAATGAATTTCTATCACTCAGAAATAAATTCCTAATTCTTCATTGGCCGGTAGGAGAGTCGAACGCTGGGCCAACAGCGTATAACCGAGAGCTCTTACCACCGCTCCAGTGAAGAACTCCAGTGTTTCTCAAATTTTTGGCATCGTTACCCCGGCAGTGGTGTGATAGATCACACGGTACCACTTGCCCCATTTCTCTTCAGTTACGATTCACTCGCTTATATCACAAAGACTCTTCATGGCATTCTGATTCCTCGTTGGACGGGTCGGTATAGTTCTCGGCTAGCCTACTGCTGGGCCCGCGTTCGATTCTCCGACCGGCCAGTGAAGAATTAGAGGAATTTATTTCTGGTGGTAGAAATTCATTTCTCGGCATAATGTTGGTCGGATTCCACAATAAGCTGTCGGTTCCGTTGCTAGGTAACCAGTTGGTTCTTAGCAACGTAAAATGTCTAACCCTTCGGGCCAGTCCCTGGAGAGCTGTTAATCGCTCCGTGATGGTCTGAATTAAACTAAGGTATACTTAACTTTATGGCATTCTTATTTTCCTTTGGAATTTAAGAAAACGAACGTTGGGGGTATAACTTGCACAATTATGGTAAAAATGAATCTATTTACTTTGTATTATTTATTAATTTATTTATTATTATTTATAAAAATTTACTGAATTTTACTCCAAAGAACTGTTTCTTTTAGAAGGTGCCTCGGCGTCATTACCCCACGGGGTTAATTAACCCCCATTTTGAGAACCACTGTTTTAAATGATAGAAGGAAAGTGCATGTACGAATATATATTTACATGAGACATCCTTGTCTCAGATAACGGTGCCTTTGTAGATTAGAAGACGAAGGAAATCAGAGAAAACCTGTGAGATGAAATCGCATGATGTGGAATTCGAAACCTGGTTGTCAGTAGAAAACTGGTTGTCAATAGAAAACTGGTTGTCAATAGAAAATTGGTTGTCAATAGAATGGTGGTAGATGGCACTACATTGACTGGGGATAGTCAATGGAAATGGCACAGACTATCAAAATGGTTGAAAGAGTTTGCTTGATGAAAAAGCTGAATATAAATGTGAGCAAGTAGGAAGCTTTTAGGGCAATTGATAACCAAGGAATATTGAACGCTGAATGTTGAATATGTTATATAAATGACAGAATAGAAAATGGTAGATTCCCTCAGGTGTTTGGGAGCGATCGTAAGATGAGAAAATGATGTGGATTACAGAGCGGGTGTAACATAGAAGGCAACAGGGTTTGTGCAAAAGTTTTGAAAAATAACTGGAGTCTCTGGAAGCCAAGGCTGGTATGTGTGAATGGAAGGTTGAGTCTCCTTTATGGGAGTAAAGTGTGGGTGTTGGATGCGTGTGGAAAAAGGTTGATGCCGTGAAGGTGAATAGTCAGTCTACTATATTTACCAGAAGATGAACTGATAGACTCAAAGTTGTTGACCTGCAAAGAGGATAAAAAGGTTCGAGCGAGTGTTTTGAGATTGTCTGTTCAAAAAAAAAAAAAAAAAATTGCGAATTGATATATTTGGGAAGAGAGTGAGTAACTCGGGAGTAAGGACTAGGGAATTTCATGAAAGTGCTGAACACAAGAAAGGAAAGCCCTAGTACAAAGAAAGGGGATTTTGTGTGCAAGGAAGAGGTGAATAGTGAAGCGTAGGTCTAGGGAGGTTAGACTAGCTGTTGTACTCAATAAATGAATCGAGGAACTATTTCTTGGCAGGTCCACTGAATAAAATTATTAGGCGATGGAAATCCATTAACAGCACCATTAAATAGTTTGAATGATTATACTTGGAAAAACAAAAATAAAAAAAAAAGACTTGGGGGAAAATAGTTTTTATTTATTTTTTTTTTTAACCAGTTGAGTCTCGGAATTGTTCCTAAAAACTCCACTAAATACACAGAACATGAAAACAGTGCGAGTTGGTAATCCTTCCATATGCGTCTCTGAATAGAATAGATAATTATGGTAGACAAAAAAAAAAAATCCGCAAAAAACACGGTGGAAAATGTCCCCATTTTTAGTTTTCTGTAAAAGAAAACTATTGCGAAGGCTATTTGTCTGTCCGCCCGCACTTTTTCTGTCCGCCCTCAGATCTTAAAAACTGCTGAGGCTAGAAGGCTGCAGATTGTTTTGTTGATCATCTACCATCCAATCATCAAACATACCAAATTGCAGCCCTCTAGCCTCAGTAGTTTTTATTTTACTTGAGATTAATGTTAGCCATGACCGTGCGTCTGGCATCACTGTAGATGCCAACAACACAGGCCACCACCGGGCCGTGGCTGAGAGTTTCATACAGCATTATACGCTGTACAGAAAACTCGATTGCGCCGAAGAAACTTCGGCGCATTTTTCACTTGTTCTATATTCCAGTCGCGTTAGGAATTGCCTCCAAGTGTTGAAGAGGATAAAAATGGCAAGAGCCGGTGATCTATCCACGAATGCCGTTGGATGGAATAGAATGCTAAAATTCCCAAACAGAAATGGATCAGCAATTCCCGGCAAAAACGTCGGAAAAAAAATTGTATTTTATTTATTTTATTCTTTCCTCTAACTGCCTCATGGAGTTGCCTCTGGAACCTCTAGGACTCCACTGAACCAAAATAGAAAGAGACCTTGATCCATTTAACAACGTTCTGGGATCTAATAGATTATTATAGTGAAAAAAACGAGAAATTGTCACAAAGAAACAGTGTGGAAATTCTCCATTTTTATTCTTTACCCGAACTGAGTCATGGGATTGTTTCCGAGAATTCCGCAGAATAAAAATAGGAAAGGAGAGACCTTGATCCATCCATCGGCGCCGTTGAAGCGACGCGTCACCCTGAATCGCCGAAGAGATTGGAAACCCATCACGATCCGGGAGGAGGAGGAGGAGGAGGAGGAAGGTACCGTAGGCGCCCCTAAGGGGGGGAGGAGGTGTGGTCTCGGGACCAGTTGGGATGTAATATAGTGTAGGTGTCTGTGAATCACTTACCTGGTCTTGAATACTGATGAGACGTTTTCATGGTTATATGAATGCCTCAGCATCCAGAATTTATCTCCCTGCCTCCCTCCCTCCTATATACCCCCCTCTCTCCCTCTCCCCCTCTCCCTCTCTCCCTCCCATTTCGCTTCACGCATTTTTGCGGAGGTTTATGAACCGAGTTCTTTCTTAATTTGATAGAGGTCTTTTGATCTCCCTTCCGTTTATTTGTTCAGTATTTAATATTGGGTCTGTGATTTGTTTTGACTATTTTTTGAAAACCGTAATCACTTATTCTGGGTTTATTTTTGCCGTTGTTATATTTACTGTATTACTGAAATCAGTTTGCCTTTACTTCGTTAATTAAATTGTACATCGCCGTTGCCTGTGAAATATAAGGAACATTTTTGCCGATTTAATTTCCCTTTTTGTCAATAAACGTCATAATTTCAAAAAGGCATCCCACCTTATGTATCAATATCATTTAATTAAATAATTTTTCTCCGAGGCCACATAAACTGCAATTTATAAGCAGACCGGTAATATGTTTAAAGTTATTGCGCATTCTACTTCAAACAACTCTCTTTTTTTTTTTTTGCTACAAATGTCTACGAGTTATTATCACCAATAAATATTTTTTTCTATTCTTAATGCATCGTCCAGTACAGTGTTATGGTATTTTATTTTTTTTGCATGTTTTTTAATGATATCTTTTTCTTAATCATTATAGCAGCGCCATTTACATGAATTCTCTTGAAAAACATTGTATTGAAAACTGGATCATTACAGAAAGGAAATGCAGGTTGGCTTAAATATTGGCAGCTTATCTGTCCACAAAATTTAAATCTGTTACTGTCTGGATAAATTAGCAGTCCGGAAGGGGTAGGCTAAGATTCTCTCTCTCTCTCTCTCTCTCTCTCTCTCTCTCTCTCTCTCTCTCTCTCTCTCTCTCTCTCTCTCTCTCTCTATATATATATATATATATATATATATATATATATATATATATATATTATATATATATATATATATATATATATATATATATATATATACATATACATATATATATATATATATATATATGTATATATATATTATATATATATATACTGTATATATATACAGTATATATGTGTGTGTATAGAGAGAGAGAGCACACATACATACATAGTACATCCATAGTAGCCTAAAAATTTTAAAGATATTTCATATATACAAATTAATTCCGTTATATATCCAGTTTTCTTCCTTCATAGCAATCTAAAAGCAAGATTACATTCATAAAATCTTGAAGACTCGTGAACACATACAATGCAGACTCACGACAACATGGCTCCAATTCAGTGAGCTAAAGAACAAAACAAGTAACCATGTTAACGACGACCAGTTTAGGATTAATGAATAGTTACTGAGATCGCTAAAAGATTGACGGTAAAACTAATGCAAAAACAGTACAGTAGGTACATTTTACCTTTATGAAACTGGCGGAACCGCACAGTATGTTATAAAAATCCTCGTATTCATTCGAACAATCGTCACACCCTCTCCTACCCACCCCCTCCCAGAAAAAAAAGAAAAAAGAACGAGCCCCATCTGTTTTCGGATTTGACAAAATCTAAATATATTGCCAGTTATGAGACACAACGTTGGTAGAATTTTTACAAAACAGAGACAGCTTTTTTGCGCAGCCCCCTTTTCAAAACAAAGAGAAATTAACCGTACAGAAAACGAGGAAAAATACTGTAGGTTTTGTAGCTGTGAATCACAATGAGACCTGGGAACAATTGAAACTAGTAAATGTAACGATTAGTCTTGCCGAATATTTATATTATACAGAATTCATGCAGAGGAAGATCACGCGTTGTTGACAGACTTGCAGTACGAAAATGAAAAGGTGGTTGGTTCACATTAGAAAAATAGCGTTTGTTCGTGTAAAAATGGCTACAATGGCTTTGAGAGGGTAGCATCAGTTTTAAAAGCATATAAGCAGAAGCAGGTAGTTCAGGATTTTACATAGGAATAAATAATGATTTTTATTTAATTTCTACTATTTTTTATTTAGATGGTGGAGAATTTTAGTCCATAAATCGCGAATATTTAAAAGCTACTAGCTTTGAAACTATTAATTAGTTTCTAGGATTTTTTTTTACAAGTTTGAGGGTCATTTATTTTTCCTCTCCTATAATTTCTAGTAACCAAAAGTAATTGCTTAAGAAAAAAAATGGTTCCCTTTTCAGTTGCAGGTTTCCAGACCTAGGTTGGCGACACTGGGAAGGTCTCTGTAATTCGGAAGCAAGTGGTTATTTCGCATGCAAAACTTTTGCATAATTATGCTAAATGGGAAAAGACTAATTTTGTACTTTTAGATTATCATGGACCACTCCAGAAAGTTTAAATGGAGAAGCATTTTTCGTCCCTTCCGACAAGAAAAAGGCTTTGAGTGGTAGTGAGCGTCTGAATTATAAAAGGAGGGAGTTCCAGAAGTGCTGCAAGAGAGGACGTGCATTATAGAAATGCCTTGTGAAATAAGAGAAGCCAGTTCTTGTACCATGAATTTTATGGAGTTGGATCTGGTAAAGAGTAAAGTAGTAGAGAGAGGAATGCTTGAGACTGTTGCTTGTGCCGAATCATTATCTGCACAAAGGTTTCAAAAGATGAGTGAAGAAGTAAATGTAGCCCTGGGAGAATAAATGTGACTGTCGAAATGACATTTAGAAGGAAGCGCATCGGTAAATGTTTGCAATACCAACAGTTTTGAAATTGACGGGGAGGATGATTAATATTCATTACTTGATTGACATATTTTATTTGACGAAAGTGATGTATGTATTGAGTATAAAGATTCATGAATAAATATATTTTATGCAAGGCGATTTAAGTGTGTTGGGGAAGAGATGAAATGCGCAGTATGTATTTGAGGATGATAAACTACTTGTTAGGTACAATGATTATCTAGCAGTTATTATGTGGCAACTATTTAATAGATAGAACATGAACAGAAATGTGATTCAGTATTTATGGCAAGATTTTTTTATTGAAAACGAACATGAATAGAAAAGTGAATCAGTATTTATGGCAAGATTTTTTGTATTGAAAACTCATTAAATGGTTAAAAAATTTGCGTTTACACAATTATATAAAATAGTTAATCTTTTACTGCCTCGAAACGATCAAGTTCGCACATCTTTCTGGTCCATCCAGGCGAGTCGTTGGCACCCCATCAGGAATTTCGTAGAGGCCCTTTGCATCATCTACAAGGTTTCCCTGTCCAGAATTAAATCAGAGAGCTAGTTTAACAGAAATCCAAATGCGGATTATAATGTGTATTGAAATCGAACTAGGTTTAGAAGCTCGTTTTATTAATATTATTTAATTCCCTTTGCATCATGTACAAGGTTTCCCTGTTCAGAATTACACCAGAGAACTTGTTTAACAGAAATCCAAACTGAGTATAAAATTTAGTTAAAGTTTAACCAGGTTTAAATTGTTTGTTATGTTTTTTATTCAATTCCCTTTGTATCACCTACAAGGTTTCCCTGTTCAGAATGACATCAGAGAACTAGTTTAACAGACATCCAAACTGAGCATAAAATTTGGTGAAAATTTAACCAGGTTTAGAAATTCGTTTCATTAATATTATACTTAATTCCCTTTGCATCACCTACAAGGTTTCCCTGTTCAGAATGACATCAGAGAACTAGTTTAACAGAAATCCAAATGTAGCTTATAATGTGCATTGAAATTTAACCAGGTTAAGAAATTCGTTTTATTAATATCTTTAATTCCCTATGGACCACCTACAAGGTTTCCCTGTTCAGAATTACATATCAGTGAACTATTTTAACAGAAATCCAAATGAAGATTATAATTTGTACTGAAATTTAACCAGGTTTAGAAGTTCGTTTTATTAATATATCGTTTAATTCCCTTTGCACCACCTTCAAGGTTTCCCTGTTCAGAATTACATATCAGAGAACTAGTTTAACAAATCCAAATGTAGCTTATAATGTGTGTTGAAATTTAACCTGGTTTAGAAGCTTGTTTTATTAAAGTATTGTTTAATTGTTTAACTGTTTCGAAAATTTGCAGGACAATGATTGGATCATCCATTTTACCGAACGAAACAGAACAGAATTTTGCACCATCTCCAAAACTTTCAATATACTGAATTCTTAAAAGACTAAAAAATATCATTAGGCAAAATCTCTTTTCTTGTGATAACAAATCTTGTTATTGATGGAAATGATTAGACTCGCAATATAACAAATCTTGTTATTGATGGAAATGATTAGACTCGCAATATCACCATGCATTTCCTTTTTTTTTTTAATGGTAATTGTAATGACGCTTTTTACCATATGTCAGTCGAGTAAATTGCATACAATAACTGTGAGTTCGGAAAAAAGTTACACTTTTTTCAGTCAGTGTTCTGGATTTTATATTTTCTCTTTTATATTTTCATTTCTCTCTCTCTTTTGTTCTATCGTCCGACACCTTCAGAAGCTTCATCATTAGAATGTTTTGTTTACCAACAAAGAGAATAACCAAACCTTTAAGCTTACTCTGTTGTTGTAATATTTAGAAAAATATCATTATTATGATTTTGCCAAACCAGATATATATATATATATATATATATATATATATATATATATATATATATATATATATATATATATATATATGTATAGAGAATATATGCATATATTTATGTTATATATATATATATATATATATATATATATATATATATATATATATATATATATATATATATATATATATATATATATATATATATATATATATATAAGAGAGAGAGAGGGGAGAGAGAGAGAGAGAGAGAGAGAGAGAGAGAGAGAGAGAGAGAGAGAGGAGATTGATAGATATTGATATATTAAGAACGATGCTGTTTTTATATGTCAAGCCATTTCTTTAATAAGAAACCGGAAAATTAAAAATGTAAATTGCCAGTTTTGTCGAGTGTGGACATTCAGCCAAAGCTCCGGAATTTTCACAGCTCCATTAAGGCAAATTGCGTAAAACAATTCGACTAACAGAGGGTAATTTACCAAACGTTAATTTGGTTATTCAAGAATTTGAGATAATGTTTTCACTCACTTGTCCACTGAATTTATCATCAGTGGGTAGTCTTCAACATTTATTGAGGTAATGAGCGAAATTATCGCGATAGTTTTAGCTTTCTGTAAAACTATTATGCTGGCTTTGTCTGTCCGCACTTTTTCTGTCCACTTTCTCTGTCCGCCCTCAGATCTTAAAACTACCGAGGCTGGGGACTGCAAATTGGTATGTTGATCATCCACCCTCAATCATCAAGCATACCCAAATTGCAGCCCTCTGGCCTCAGTGAACTGTTTGATTAAGGTTAAAGTTAGCCCATAATCGTGCGTCTAGCAACTACTATAGGACAGGCCACTACCAGGCCGTGGCTGAAAGCTTCTCAGGCCGCAGTTCCTTACAGCATTATACGCTTTACAGAAAACTCGATTATTGCTAAAACACGGCGCATTTTTTGCTTTTTCTGCATTTATGAAATGTTGTTACTTTTGACATAACTGGCGCATTTTTGCCCACTGCATTTTATGAAATATTTGTTACTTTGAGCATACTTCCCTAATTTGTCATGTATTTGTTCTAATCGTTTTCGTACTGTCGCTTTGCAAACCAATTATAAATAGCCATCAGTAATGGAACAAACACAGTCAGGTGTAAATCTGCTATTCGTCTGAGCATCGCTTGGATAGCGATATATATTTTTTTTTTTTCCTAATAAATGTATTTCCTATTACCTTCTGTTACTTCTTTCAGATGAACACCATATTCTTTGGGCATTTGAATTTCAAGTCAGTGGCCGCTGTGGGCTTTTTCAACGTGAATAGGGTTCATCATCTTAATAATAATAATAATAATAATAATAATAATAATAATAATAATAATATGAAATGAACCACAACAGAAGCTTAAGATTTTTTCTGCCAAGGTCATATTGTAGCGTCTTCTTTGTATCTCCCCAATTCAACCCCTCTGTCCATTTATTTAATAAATATTATGACTCATTTTATAACTTCTATAGTTTTTATATGTTTACTTGTCTATGTCCTACCATGTCCCCATTTTTCTGTCATGCAGTCGTTATCCTTTTTTCCCTTGTTCTTCACTCTCTTTATGTCATGTTGGTTTGCACTTATTGGATCATGTGCATTGTATCTCCATTCATATTATCTTTCTTCCATCTTACTTTCCACCATCTCCTAACAATTGTTTCATAGTGCAACTGCGAGGTTATCCTCCTGTTACACCTTTCAAAGTTCTTGCTCTCAATTTTTCTTCCAGCGCTGAATGACTTCATAGGTCCCAGCTCTCGGCCTTCCGGCCTAAATTGTATATTCTGTTATAGATCTTGTGAGCCATTTAATTTGTATTGTCGCCCTGTTCTGGAACGTGTACTGATTATGTCTAAATATGTAGAATATATATATATATATATATATATATATATATATATATATATATATACATATACATATGTGTAATAATGTGTGTGTGGAACTATTGTTTATATATCTACTTCCTATAATAATTTTATATATAATATTCCGTTTTTATATATATATAAAACTATATATCATTCATATATTATATAATCTTTTTTTTTTTTTAATTTCACTTTCTGACTGTTTTCCATATCATTAAGTTTTGGAACGATTTACTTTCTTCTTCCGATTTCCTTTACTTCAGTTTTGAATTAACTCTTTCAGCTTGCTTTTCGTTTTTTTATTACCTTGCCTCACTCATTTTCTAAAAACTGAGTTGAAACTATTCTTCTAAATTAATTGACTCAGTTTTTTTAAATTATTCATTTCTGCCTTCTCTTCCCCATTTCTCACACATCTAATTTGATTTAAGATCTTCTTCCAATTCCTTTAGCTTTGAATTTACCTCCCCTTTCATCATTTATAATTTGAGTTTATTTTTTATTTAAAATGACTTCTTGCCATCAGCATTATTTACTCAAAACTGAATTGGCTTCCTTCTTCCTAAATCCTAGACTCAGCTATTATTTTTTGTTATTCATTTACTTTGTTGTGACATTTCTTTCACACGTCTTCATTTTTATTCGTTAAGAACAAACTATAATAATATAATAATAATAATAATTTTACCCTTTAATAAGAACTTCCTTTATTTAATTATTTTTTTATTTTGATAAAGAACATGAGGTCAATCAGATATAAATATTATTATTATAAATATTATTAATGCCTGTGGTTGTCGTGAACTTTTACACAGTATAATAATAATAATAATAATAATAATAATAAGTATCATAATAATAATAATAATAATAATAATTCATAAGAATCTCATAATAGCATGAGTCAATAAAGTGATGAAGAAATCTGCAGTGGTGTAAATATAAATATATTATTATAAATATATGCAAAACTGAGCTTGAGAACCTTATCGATCCCCTGCTCAGTCTGACTCAGACTGAGAAGGAGAATCGAGAAGGACTTTAAAACTCTCGTTAGTATATATATTTCTAATACGCATTTACATTTACACCACACCAGTAGTAATAATAATAATAATAATAATAATAATAATAATAATAATAATAATAATAATAATAATAATAATGGAAAAATGAAGAACGTCGTCACTTCAAAAGCAATTACTCTTCTATGGATGCTTCTAACATTTACCTGAGCCTCTCGCCTGCCATGGGATGCACTGAGTTTGTGGGCGTGATAAATGGTACCTTTCGGGGGAACAGTTTTCAGATAATATAGATAATGCTGTCATATATATATATATATATGTATATATTATATATATCATATATATATATATATATATATATATATATATATATATATATATATATATATGAGTATATATATATATATATAATATATATATATATATATATATATATATATATATATATATATATATATATATATATATGTACTGTATATATATATATATGTATATATATATATATATATACACACATACATGTATGTATATATAATAATACACATATCTACACATACATATATATATATATAATATATACATATAAATATATATATATATATATATATATATATATAAATATATATGTGTGTATGTGCATGTGTACGTGTCTGTGTGTGTGTGGGTGGGTGAGTGGGTCGGCGTGCGTGCGGGCGCCCACTTATCCATGCGTATGAATATTTCAAAACTTTACAATGAAATGGCATCATATGCAGCAGACGCTTTAAATTACAGAACCTAGACGATCAAAACATTTTGTAGTTGTGTATGAAAAGTCAATAGCATGAAATTTGTGGACATTTTATGTATAATTTGCAATCGGTAAACCCTACTACTAACGAACTGGATAAAATAGGACTAGAAAAATATAAAAAAAAAAATATATATATATATATATATATATATATATATATATATATATATATATATATATATATATATATATATATATTCCTTAGACCTCAGTCTGAAATCACAAGCACTCTGGAACACTGGGATACCCATACAGAGGCGGAAGAACCCCTCCCCCCTAACCTAGCACCCTTCTTAATCCACCACCACCCTCCCCCCTTACACACACACACGCATACACACACACACACACACACACACACACACAGCTAGTCTCCTGGTAGAAAAAAAAACCGGTTTAGGATGACACAAACGCAGGAGGTGAATCAAAGCATAAATTTTTGCACGACTATAATACGAAAGGAGGGTGGTAAGAGAAGAAGGGGAGGGGTATTATTGGAG
>NC_089789.1:34171105-34176105 GCF_040412425.1 Macrobrachium rosenbergii
TTTACTTGATCGCGATCGTTAATTCAACATGCATTAATATATATATATATATATATATATATATATATATATATATATATATATATATATAAAAATATATATATATATATATATATATATATATATATATATATATATATATATATATATATATACACATATACATATATACATATACATATATACATATATATATATATATATATATATATATATATATATATATATATATATATATATACATATATTACATACATACATACATACATGCACATGTATATATGTGTGTATATATATATATATATATATATATATATATATAATGTGTGTAAATATATATAAACAAATATTGTTATATTGTCAGTTCGTAGGTATGCTGCTTTTGTAATTGATTAGGTAATCTTTGCGACTATGTTTTCTTAGGTTTTCTTAAGCCTCCCTCCAAAGAAGTTCTTGATAATCAGTTTGCTCACATAATACAAATTACAAATCCTTTTTACCTTTTTAACAAGTTGCATTATATTTGAAATCCCCTTTTCTCATCTCTCTGTCCAAAATTATTTAATTATAAAGGTATGGTCTTACAAAAGAGAAGATGCAAAACTGTCATCAGATTAAAACTGTCTTGCTCATAAAAGATATAAATTTATTAGTACCAATTAAGACTGAGGTGGAAAATTGACCTTGATATCTTCTCATTGTCATAGATAGATAGAAGTTTATTGACCACAACATAATACAATTAAAATTACAAGCTCTTGGATTTGGTAAAAAAAAAAAAAGCACATCAAAATGGACATGTAAATCTTTAGAATAAAAAGAAAAAAAATTGCACAGCGGTCAACTGAGAAGGTGTTGTTACAGCGATGGCACAAGACCAGCCTAATTTTCCAATATACTTAGAACTACAAATACAGTAACTTTATATTTGCAAAATTGCAGCTCTGAATGGTAAATATGCATGCTAATTTATTCTTGAAATTATTATTCCTGTGACATGATGTTATTTGTCTAAGTAGCATGTTTTTTAGTTGAATTTAAAGGTGAAAGTGATTTGTATTTTGGAAAAGTGACAGCCCTTCCTCTACAATGGGTAAGATTAATGATCAGATATGTCAGTTTAGACGTAGTCAGTAGCTGGATGCTTGTAAACGTTCAAGAGTACAGTATTATATATATATATATATATATATATATATATATATATATATATATATATATATATATATTATATATATATATGTAAATACATATATATATGTAATATATATATATATATATATATATATACATATATATATATATATATATATATATATATATATATATATATATATATATGTATATATAAAGTATATATATCTCACAGAGTGAAAAAGCTAATATTCATTCTTTTTAGTGGTCAGTCTAGGTTGAATACCCTGTGCATGTAACTTCTACCTCCATTCATAAGGCTACTTAGAAGACCCTTCGGCCTCACATGAACCCCCGATTACGGACTGTGCCAATCACCTCAGCCCTACACGTACTCTGAATGCTAAGGTTCTTCCTTTCCTTCTCTATTTCCAGTTTACCCATCTCCTTTCTTTCTCTGTGACCGAACGATTTCAGCAGACTGACGGTATTTACACCATTGCTAGCCTTTTTCCACAACTTTGTATTGCTTTGTTCTGAGCTTTGCTCCTTCTAATTCATCCTATTATTATTTTCATTATTTTATATATATATATATATATATATATATATATAAATATATATATATATTATATTTGTGTATATATATATATATATATATATATATATATATATATATATGAAATTTCTATCACACCGTGATTTATATAAATTCATGAAGCTACAACTGTCGCTTAATTACCACATATGTAACATAAGAGAGAGAGAGAGAGAGAGAGAGAGAGAGAGAGAGAGAGAGAGAGAGAGAGAATCACCCGCATTAAATTCATTTTTTCTTCTCTGATTTTGTCCAGATTTAAAAGCTTCTCGAGAGATTTAGTTTACTGTGTCCCCGCAATATCCGTTGAAGCAACAATACCGCACCCAGACAGACAGCGCTGGAAAACGCCCAATCTCCGATTCTTTTCCCTTGAATGGTGGGCGGCCGTAAAGCGCCATCGCGCGAGAATTCATGTAAATCCTCATATTTGTATTTACACAAAGGAGTTTCCAAGCACGCATGAAATATTCATGAACTGTTCGTGAATTAGGATTTACAGTAGATATTCTCGGCCGGAGGGGATACGTTGTGTTTATGGTATCGAGTTTCGCGGGAACGGCCGGAACGTTTGTTCTTTGATTTTCCCATTTTCTTTCTTCTCTCTCGCGTTTCTTTTTTTTTTATTTTTTATTTTTTTAGCAATATCCTTTCGCACCAAAAATTCTCTGTCCATTCTCATATTTCTGTACTTCACTTTTTTTTCTACAGTTCTGATTCTCAGTTTCATACATATCTGGGTTTTATGGGTTTGATTTTTTTCTTCGTGGTCTGTCTTTTTTATTTCCTGCGCCTCGTTTTTATCTTTCGCTGTTATTTAGATTTCACTGGCAATGGAATCGCAGAGTAACTTTTTTTTTTTTTTTTTTTCGTGTTCTGTGTCTTTTTGCTTCGATTCCTTTCAATTATTTTCTTGTCGCGTGATTGTCAATTCTGTTCCTCTCCTCATCTGTCGTGTCCACTGTATAATAATTATTTTCATTTCAGTCATCTTGTTCATGTTTTTCAGTCTGAATTTTTCTCATTTGTGCTGAAAGGTTGAAAGTCTTTCAATGCCTGGCTTGGCAGCGTAAATTTCATGTAATAAGAAAGTAACTTATTAGGCTTGATCATGGCCATGAATTCCACACTCATTACAGTATACTCAGTATATATATATGATATATATATATATATATATATATATATATATATATATATATATATATATATACATATATATATATTTATATATATATATATATATAAATATATATAAAATATATATATATATATATATATATATATATATATATATATATATATATATATATATATATATATATGATAAACACATACACACACATTTTTATTTTCATTTATATTAATATTTTAGTATTTTTATTTTTATTAATATTTCTATTTTTCATACTTTAAACTTTCCCGTGTTAACCTGTTAGTGGAAGCATAATCGTCTATGTAGAAAATATTATCATCAAATGTTTCATTTTCTTAGGACTTTTTATTTCCTTAACCTCTCAAGTTCCCTTATTCAGCTATCTCATTCATTTATTATCAGATACCTTATTAATTTAGGGAAGACAATCGTCATCTGTGGAATTATTCAAATGAATTATTTAGCTTTCCTTTTATTTCCCCCTTCATCATTTCGAATCTCTCGCTTGTCTTTGGCTTTTTATCTATTTCATATTTCCCTTGAAGAAAAGTCATCTTGAGTGAGATTGTTAGACTTTTTATTTCGTATTTATGTTTATCCCTATAAAAAAAAAAAGTTTAATCTAAAACCATTTTTATCGAGGAAAGATATTGCTATCTACGAGGTCATGATTATTGTAAACTTTTATTTATTTTTATTTTTATCGAGGAAAGATATTGCTATCTAGGAGGTCATGATTATTGTAAACATTTATTTATATTTATTTTTATCGGGGAAAGATATTGCTATCTACGAGGTCACGATTATTTTAAAAATTTATTTATTGTTAGTTTCGCGTCGCACTTTCGCCCCTGTTCCGTCGTCTCCTTCTCATTAGTGCTTTATCCGATTTGTTTTTCTCTCGACGAAAATCATAAGGACCCATAAAACGATCATTTCCTCTTCCTTTACCATTATCTCCGGATTGCTCGCCCTTCCGTTTCAGCGTTCTTCTCTCCGGTGACGCTCTCTCCAGCTTCCGGCCTTACCATAAACACCCCAATTTTCGACAAATATTCCTTTTATATACCTCTCTCATTCCATTCCCTCCCAACTACGAAATGGAGAGAGACAGAGAGAGAGAGAGAAGGAGAAAGAGAGAGACGATAACGATCCTAGATTAGTTCCGCTCTCCCTCACAACCGTGCCCATCACTGACAATTAGGACGCCTGTCCTTCTCCTTCAGTGTCCTTGTTTATGCGCGGCGAAAGGAATGGGTGGCGGGATGGAGGAGGCCTTTTGGGGTGGGATGGCTCCTGGGCTGGGGGACGGGAGGGGGGTGTTACGTCTAAGGCTTAGGAAAGGGATCGATGGAATGAGAGGAAATATGTGTGTCGATGGCATGGGAGGAAAGGAGAAGCGGAATAAAATGGGGACTTGGCTTATGACGTTCCAAACACTGTCAGGTCATGTGGAGTCGAAGGAAGGAAGTTCTTGGTTAAGCTCTAAACTTCATTTTAACTTTGAACTTCTAGTTTCCTAAAGAATAACGCCGCTAATTAGACCCCTATAGTCAGGTTAGCTTCGGAGTATCCTTAAATTAATATGACCCGAGAAAGTTGTAGGACTAATATTATGGCAGAGCAAAAAGTAATTTAAAACATACTTCTTGTTATTCAGAAGATGAACTCTATTCATATGGAACAAGCCCTCGGAGGCCATTGACTTGAAATTCGAGCTTCCAAAGCATAATAGTAGTTCATTTGAAAGGAGTTACAGAAGATAATAGGAAACGAAGAAAGAAGGGATCTCAATTATTAAAAAAGTAAAAAAATACATTAATCACGTAACTGACACAGCCCTTGTAATAACTTTTGGGCTTCCCCTTTTAGCCATGATGAATTATTTTTCTGGTTAGTGCGAGCTACTCAATTAAGAGCAAAAGTATCCATAATATGATAAGCTGTACTTAGAAAACAATAGACACTGGTATTACGAATGGTCTTGAAATAGTTTAATGAGAACTAAGTCCCGTTATATTAGGCAACTTCTGCTATTGTGTTAGGGAACTCTGCTCCTGGTTAGAACGATCTGCTTATTGCTATACTAATAAATGACCGGATTCCATTCAG
>NC_089789.1:34181105-34183605 GCF_040412425.1 Macrobrachium rosenbergii
TGCAGGTGTTTAATAATTTACATGATGCAATGTTTTTTCTTCTGCCTTTCCTGTTGGTGGGCGACATTGCTCTAATTTACAAACCATTACGTTGCGCAGTAAGCTTAACGAACAGTTTTACAGTCACCTCAACCTGTTTTACAACGCTGTTTGAGATACAGCGCTAATATGCATCTAATTAAACACAGAATGAAACTAATCGCACTCCTCTCAGCTTCAATATCTAATTAACCATATGGTTCTGTGATTAGGCCTTGAACCCTTACATCTCCTCCGTTGTCCTTCATTTCATGGAATTAATTACTTCCGGATGTGTGGCTGAAACACAGATAAAGAGATAGATACAGGTTACGGAGAGTTGAGAGAATAAAACAATATTGTGATATCAGAAATGAATTCTGAAAAATATGTTCTGGAGTTCAAGCGAAAATGCGATATATTACGACCCTAATACAATTCAACCTGTATTTTAATTTTTAACTCACATTTTTTTTTTATTTATTTATTTATTATTTTATCTGGTTTTGTAATAACTTTCTGTATTTCCTTCTGTTACTTTTTTCGAATGGACACCATATTCTTTGGAAGCCTGAATTCCAAGACAGTGGCCCCCTGTGGGCATGTTCCATATGAATAGGGTTCGTCTTCTGAATAATAATAATAATAATAATAATAATAATAATAATAATAATAATAATAATAATAATAATAATAATTGCAGCTTTGTATAAGTTTCTAGTCATTCATACCAATGTTTCTATATTAGTGTCAGTCCAGACGTCTAGTAAGATGACAATAATTGTTCAACAGCCAATGCAACTACCTGATTGTCATGTCGATGAATGTAACTTCAGTGTTAGATTCTTCCTCGAACTACTTCAGTGACTAGTACGACGCCCCCTGCCCCCTAACCCCCCCCACACACGCACATACTCACATACCAACATACTCAATTCCTGGTTCCTGACCTCCATCCGTGTCCTCTTATTCCTCTTACTTCAGCTTCCGTTATTCTTCACCCGTTTCCTCCACACACCACCGGCTGTTATTTTTTTTTATTTAAAAATGTATTTTTTTTTAAATTTAAAAATGTTTTTTTTATTTAATTTTTTTTTTAATTTAAAAATTTTAAGTGTATAATATACATTAGTCCCCAGTTACAATATTGCACAAATTCTTTAGTAACAATGTTCCTCAAATTGTTTTTAATACATGAATTAAAGCTTATCTTAAATAAATGTTTTTAATTTTACAAATGTTCATCATCCAACATTTACCGCCAGCTGTAGTGGTACTCTGGGAATTCCTCAGTGGCTGGCAAACGAAGCCTTTCTCGTCGATTTTCCATGGAGGGAACTGGGCTTTGATAACCGAAGACCTGACCACGTGACACTTAATGTCTGGGAGGGAGGTCTGAACCTCGAGTATTGAGAAATACGTCCCCTGCTTCTTTTCAAATCTGATCTCTTTCGGACCCTGTCTTCGATTCCTCGTGCTTCTCAGCCAACCAGTCGAAAATAAGGCACAGAAGTAATTCTTAGACTTTCCTGATACACAGAAGTAATTGTTACACTTTCCTGACACACAGGAGGAAGTAATTATCATACCTTCCTGCTACACAGAAGTATTTCTTAGACGTTCCTGATACACAGAAGTAATTCTCAGACTTTCCTGCTACAGAGAGGTAATTCTTAGACTTTTCTGCTGCACAGAAGTAATTCTTGGATTTTCCTGCCACACAGAAGTAATTCTTAGACTTTCCTGATACACAGAAGTAATTCTTAGACGTTCCTGCTACTATTCGTGCTTTTTCACATCTGTTTGAGATTCTGGTACAATCCAAATCTAGCCACGAGTCTCGGTAAATGGTTAGTAAAACCTCTTGAAGTTACTGTACGAATTCTGAATTCGTAACGGAATTAGGTTCACATAATGATAACCAGTTCACTTTCCCTTGTTTCACCAAGTTTTTTTTTTTTTTGCAATATTTTCAAATTTTTATATTTTGTATTATGAAATGAGATTCATCTTTTCTCAGTACGCAAGGCATTCAATGTGGTGTCAAACTTTCTGGTTTCTTGATTCCCGTTCGTGCTGTTGGTGTCGTGTTACCTAAAGCCTTCATCTTTGTGTGTTCATAGGTCTGCAGCCCTTTGGTCACTCCAGTTAAACTCACTAGCGACAACAAAACCAACCTTTATAGCCATAATTAAAGCTCCTTTTTTCATATCATTCTTGACTCGGCGTTCGTCTAATTAAACTCTATACTCCTACTTAATGTAAGGTCCTTTTACTTTCCTGTTCGAGATCATATTACTGATATTTTCAATTCACAATGTCTCAGCCAATGTTCCACAGAGTTATCGAATACTCTCACAACTTACATCTATACAGTTTAACAACACAAGATAGGCCTCTACATCACGCATTTATATTTACATCTTTACAGTTTAACAACACAAGATAGGCTTCTACATCACGCATTTATATGGATGTACTC
>NC_089789.1:34188605-34203605 GCF_040412425.1 Macrobrachium rosenbergii
ATAACTAATTTTTTGCTTTTACTCTTTATTACACAAAATTGAGAAAGTTTAAGAGAGAGAGAGAGAGAAGGAGAAATTTAAAAAACACTATTCTGAATAACTAATTTATGCTTTCTTATTCTGCATTACACAGTCCTAGAAACTATAAGAGAGAGAGAGAGAGAGAGAGAGAGAGAGAGAGAGAGAGAGAGAGAGATTAGCGAAACTGAGAAGATGATGGAGAAACAAAATAAAGAAAAGGCCCAACACAAAACCCGCCGTCCCACCCCCCCTCCCAAAACCGGTCCTATTCATTCGAACCTTGGCAAGACAGAGTTGCCTGTTTGTGCAAGTCAACCTTTTCTTGCCGATTATGACGTCACAACCGCCGGTGAGGTCAGATGAGCACGGAGTTGCTTCGCCAAGATAAAATATAATGAAAACCCCTCGACTGCAAGAAAGCCTCGGAGAGCTGACTGACTACTTTTGCTCTCTCTCTCTCTCTCTCTCTCTCTCTCTCTCTCTCTCTCTCTCTCTCTCGTTCATGCATCGCACACGAATGCTAATTCAGCTGTATCATCGTGAGAGTTTTTTTTTTTACTAGGAACTTGTGCGCATTTTCTCTCTCTCTCTCTCTCTCTCTCTCTCTCTCTCTCTCTCTCTCTCTCTCTCCCAGACAACCTCATGAATATACTAATGTAATTTCATGAACGAACGAATCTTTCTCGATTTTGCTCTCTCTCTCTCTCTCTCTCTCTCTCTCTCTCTCTCTCTCTCTCTCTCTCTCTCTCATACAGACCCTGCTAATACGAATCTGTCTTGGTTTTTGCACTCGCGCAGTCTCTCTCTCTCTCTCTCTCTCTCTCTCTCTCTCTCTCTCTCTCTCTCTCTCACACACACACACACACACACACACACACACACACACACACACACACACAGCCCCCGGTAATATACTAATGTAATTTCATGACCGAGCGACTTTCCTGGTTTTTGCACTCATACACAGTCTCTCTCTCTCTCTCTCTCTCTCTCTCTCTCTCTCTCTCTCTCTCTCTCTCTCTCTCTCTCTCTCTCTCTCTCTCTCATGGCCTTCCATTACTCAGACAACGCGCAATCGTTGTGATGAGGGAAAACAAACGGCGAAGAGCATATCTCATTACACGAAGTATTCCCTGATTCTAATGTCTTTCTTCATTACGCGTCGGAACGCGGAAACAGGCGAAAATTAAAGTGTAATTCGCCTGATAAAAAAAAAAAGAGAAAGGGGGCGCCGCTAAAGCAGCGCTGGGATTTTCCTCAGTCGCAAATGAAATGCGGATAGCAAAAAAAATCAGATTTGCTAATGAGAATCTGAAGCCTCTTTTCCCCAAAACGGGAAAAATGATCAGATCTAATTAATTCCAAGCTACTTATCCTTAGACAATATCATGATTGAGCGGGAATGTACATCGCGTTTTGAACGCGCTCAGCACTTGTTTCCTCGTGGCTTTTGCTTTTTATTATTATTATATATTACTAGCTGACCAACCCGGCGCTGCCTGGGAAAACTATGAAGGGCTCAGAACAATTTTCTTTCACCTCCTTATACTGACTGTCCCTTTTATCAAGAAACTACTGTGCTGACTATCCCTTTTATCCATATACTAGCTGACCAACCTGGCACTGCCCGGGAAAACTGAATAACAACCGATAAATCTCTCTCTCTCTCTCTCTCTCTCTCTCTCTCTCTCTCTCTCTCTCTCTCTCTCTTTCTGTAAAGATACTTGCTTCAGTTACATTGCCCAGCATTTTTGACATTCTATATTTCACCCCTTCTCACCCCCCCATTCCTATTGGGGCTGAACTTGGACTTAAAGAGGATTGGGAGTGTCGCTGTTCATCTCACCGACCTCAAAAACTATGGATTAGGCACTAATATCTGTCATTTTTGACATTTTATTTTTCACCCCTTCTCAACCCCTCCGACACTTGGCTTAAAGGACTAATATTTGTCGTTTTCGGTTATTTTTACATTTCACCCCCTTCCCTCCCCTTCTCACCCCATCTTCCTATCGGGGCTGAACTTGGACTTAAAAGGCATTGGGAGTGTCACTATTCGTCTCAGCGACCTCGAACACTATGGATTAGACGCTTATATCTGTCGTTTTCTGTTATTTTTACATGTCACCCTTTTCACCTTCACCCCCTTTGGTACCAAAAGGCATGTCTTACCCCCCACAGTATTCTTTTCCAGATATCTGTAAGTTTTCGTAGTCATACCAACCCCTTTGGTTGAAATTGCCCCACACTATTCTTTCAGATAGTTATGCTGGAACACCAAGTTTGGTTGACACACAAATCCATTTATATTTATATGGAACACATATATATACACACAAATATATATATATATATATATATATATATATATATATATATATATATATATATATATATATATATATATATATATATATATATATATATAGAAGATTGTTGTTATTATTAATTTTTATTTTCGGTAGAACAGAAAAGGGGCCACCTGGATATTGTTTAGTTTTCTGAGGCACGTTAAATGTCTTAATCTAAAATTTAGGTTCTGCACTTACTGCAGCATTTAAGTATAGTCTCTCTCTCTCTCTCTCTCTCTCTCTCTCTCTCTCTCTCTCTCTCTCAGATATTATACATATATCTATCTATCTATCTATCTATCTATCTATCTATCTATCTATCTATCTATATATATATATATATATATATATATATATATATATATATATATATATATATATATATATATATATATATATATTGTGCGCAATAATTAATTTAGGTTTGTACACACAATATTTTGAACATTTTCTTGCCGAATTACAACTTCCTCCCGAAGAATAATTTTGACCAGAGTTCATCTGCCTTTCAATATTGCACACTGTGAGTCTTCCTTTCACCCGTATTTCGAGATATCTAATATCTATACATCTCACAAGACCCTCTAACCCAATAATTAACTAATTACATTCATTTGAACTGACCAGTGTATCCCTTCCTATCAATCTTTCTCCTACCCTACGTGCAATTCGTTCACAATTCCGTATTAATTTATTCATTAATCTATCTCTTTGCTTTACTTCCCAAAGCTTGTTTCCATATCCCCCTAGTGCAGTCCATACTCTGCCTCATTCATAATCCTTTTCCATCCTCAACCTTTCTGTTAACCCTTTCTAGAAACATGTCGGGGATATAGCTTTCAAATCCTTTCGGCATGGTCACAACACTCCTGCATGCTATTACGATCCGTCTTTTAACTTACTGTATCCTTATACACATCACTTTCCTTGTTCATCCACAGTCACTATTCAATATTCTTTCATTCATGCAAGCGCTGCATATCCGTAAGGGAAGCTGTAAAGGTCTGTATCAGTAAATGCATGAAACATATGCTCTACTTCACACAGAAGCAACACGACACCATTCTCTTTTAGTAACTAAAAACTTTTGAATATTTCATATAAGGCTTCTGTTCTTGATCTCTGTCGTACCCTTGTTCTGTAGAGCCAGATAGTTGCTGTCCCTTTTCTCTCTCTCTCTCTCTCTCTCTCTCTCTCTCTCTCTCTCTCTCTGTGTAAGATTTAACCTGATGGCTCTTGTTGAAGTGACCCCAGTAACTCCAGTGTGTTATCAAATCAATGAATCAATCCTTTACACATTCTGTTTCATCTTTTCACCTTTCCCGTCTCGTGCATCGCACTTCCTAAATATATTCCTTTTGTACTGTCATCCTCTGCATCACATTTTCATCTGTGGACATTCCGTAAGTAATTCAGAGATACTTATAATTGTAATTTTTATTGAAAACTAAAGAAACTCTTTCCTTCCAAAAAACATTTTAACTTATTATCCCATCTTTATGATATAAACAGACTGAGTATCTTCGCCTGCGCTTTGAACTTCAGGTACCTTTACCAAATCAGTTATGAACTTAAAGCACCTTTACCAAATCAGTTATGTCTTTTTAAATTATGTTTTTGTTTTTGTTTTCCTTCATGGCAAATTATCATTCATTCACAACTCTTCTTGAATTGATACATTTGCCTCTCTCGCTTTGTTTATACAGTATTCATATATCACGGTCTACATTACAAGTCACATTCTTTTCTTTAACAAAACCATTCACTTCAGCATCACACCATCATCATCTTTCATTCGCGTTCCTTTGCTTTCATGTTCATGCTTGCCATTCAAAGGCGTAATTTTTTTTTTTCAATTTTTTTATACAAATTCAGCTGGTAGTCCGTGCGCAGAGAATCTAACCACGGATCTTGCTAACGGAAGCGTAGCTCTTCATCACTGGGATAAAAGTTACAAAATTATTTTTTTAAAAAATGTCCTGCCTCTGTAAAGGAAATATTACCTTTTGCCATTTTTGCACCCGTCTTCGTTTTTAGGTGGTATTCTTGCAGATTATTCATTTTCACTGTATAAAATTCTTATTGTATTTATTTCCCTCTATTCGTCGCCTAGGTCCGTCATATCTTACTGTTATTTTATTTCTCCTGTTTCCATTAGTATAAGTAGAACACCAAAGTTCATATTATTAGCTTGCCCAGCTAAATTATCAATCAGTTTCTAAACCAAGGATTCCAAGTCACTGGTTACCCTCCTAGGCCAATTTTTTACATGATATTCATCCTTACTCGTCTAAAGTCATGTACGATCTTAGAAATTAGCAGATTACTATATAATGATTTCTCTTTTGATGGCCTTATGTTCCCCTCGGATGGTAGAATTATTCTGTAAGCCAGTGTAGAGATTATGGGGAATCATCCGGTCCCTCTGTTCATTGATGTTCTGCATTCTTTGGTTTGTTTCTATGAAAATTATACTCTGAGTGATCTCACTTATATTTCTCCAAATAAACTCAAAAGTATTCTGATGTCGCCACGATCGATTGTACTACAGTAGCCTGCTTTTATTGCGGTCGTTGTATTCTTCGGCATTCCGTACAGTAAAGTAAAAGTGGTGAGTGAACAAACTTCCTGAATCATGTACCGAGGTTTACAACCTTCCCACGAAGCTTACAACCCATCCCTAATCGCTCTTGCGTCCCGGACCACGATTCCACAACCCCAACCTGGGTAGTAGCAGCACTGTTTATTGCAATTTCATTCGCATTGTTTTATCCCATTAATCAGACTGTTGTAAACCAAGTTAGAAAGGATGCCGCACACACACACAGACACACACACACACACACACACACACATATATATATATATATATATATATATATATATATATATATATATATATATATATATATGTGTGTGTGTATGTGTGTGTGTGTGTGTGTGTGTGTGTGTGTGTGTGTTTGTTTTTTTGTGGTTGAGTTGACTACCTGTTATTTTTGTTTATTTCTGGATGTATGTAAGTGCATTTTGGGAATAAAGCCTGTTTACTCTCTCTCTCTCTCTCTCTCTCTCTCTTCTCTCTCTCTCTCTCTCGCTTCTCTCTCTCTCTTCTCGCCAGCGCATCTCTCATTCTCGAAAACCTCATCATCGCAGTGGAAAGTGAATGAATGAGAATTGTTTGGATCTCGTCCCAAGACCAGAATGACTACCTGCAACAGAGAGAGAGAGAGAGAGAGAGAGAGAGAGAGAGAGAGAGAGAGAGAGAGAGAGAGGAGGTCAAACGATGCACTCCCCCGAGAAAAAAAAAACAAAAGGAACAGAAAAAACTGACCGGCCTTCGGGTGCTGAATGGAACGCGTCTTCCCCTTCTCTAAACGCTTCCTCCTGTGAGTAGTATTTGTTTAGTTTTCCCTCTTCATCTCTTCGTACTTTTAATATTATTTACCTCTGAAGTGTTTCTTTAATACCGAAGGTAAGTCACTCGTGACCCTTCTTTTTGTTGTTATAGTTCGGATTAACTTGTCTTTTGCAATGATTAATGCTGTTCAGATAAAAATGCGGTATGCTCTGTAATTGTTGACAAAAATACATTATGCTCTCTAGTTGTTGGAAGAATATGATTATAAAGGGTTTTTCCTTTTTTCCGTAAAAAGATACTTAGATGCCTCTTTTTAAATTATAATGTAATTTTTTGCTGCAAAATATAACTATATTCATAAACAAAAGTTATACTCTAGAATTATTTCTACTTTAACAGTAGCTTTATACTTCTTAGGTAATGTTTCCTTAATACTGTTAATACACATTCACAATTGAGTCATGATCTCCTGTTCCTGCTGAGAGCAAAAAAAAAGTTAAGTATATCTTAGTTTAACCAGACCACTGAGCTGATTAACAGCTCTCCTAGTGCTGGCAACGGGACCTACAGCTTATTGTGGAATCCGAACCACATCATGACAAGAGATTAATTTCTATCACCAGAAATAAATTCCTCTAATTCTTCATTGACCGCTCGGAGAGTCGAACGCTGGGCCAACAGCGTGCTAGCCGAAAGCTCTACTCACCCCCTCAATGAAGAACTTGCAGCCAGATTTCCTGAATAGCAGCAACAATATGCAGCAAATATGCCTCGCTATAAAACTTCTTAGTTCCAGAGGTACTTTGTTCTTTGGAAACTTGAATTTCAAGTCAGTGGAACTCACTTGGGAGATGCAATGCATTTCCAATGAATTTTCTTGCATTCATCTTCTGTTAATAATAATAATAATAATTAATAATAATAATAATAATAATAATAATAACAATAAAATAATAAAGTGGCCCATTTGGGTGATTTAAATAAATGAACTAAACTATCAGTATCAGTATGTTATAAAGATATATCAAGGCATCGTGCTTACCCCATTTAGAAATGGGAAAAAGAACGTTAAAACGAAGAAGATACCCGTTGTATAAAAAGGATTTTTTTAAGTGTTTGTCGTTCGTGCGGACAGATGAGCATATATATCTATTCTGCCTCTCGTACAAGGTTCCTCGGGCTAAAAGGTCTCTACTGAGTCACGATTGTGGTCATATGAAGATGCGCAGCGTTCCTTGCGTTGACCCAGCAAGTCGAAGACTCTCTTCTTTTCTCTTCTTCCTTTAATGTGCTTGTTTTTCCCATTTGTATGGAGCAAGCACGATGCCTTCTTTTGGAGGACTTTGATTTGGCTTTGGGGTAGACTGTAGTCTCGATCGGCTGCCCTGCCTGTCATCGCTTAGACCCCGGTAGCGTATGTACATGTATTGTACCAGTCACCAGCGCCTTTTCTCCCAGCAGCGAGGAGTCGTTGCGCGGTTAGGTCGACAGTCGAGACGTGTGAGGTGTCTGTTATGTTTTAGAAGATGTTGGAGTGGCTTTGTAAGACTCTGTTGCCATTCAACATGGGATATTGCTAATACCATGCTTCTGTAGAGAAAGATGCTCATAGTTCAGGGTTGTGAAAACTTGCGTGAGATTATGTTCGGGATTTCGGTTTGCATGCAGCGAAATGTGCTCATAAAATATAATGAAAAAAAAAATAGTGATAATAATATAGCTATTGAGCTGGAGGAGGTGTGGAGTACATTAACAAACTGGAGTGCTTTTTAATAATTTGATGCATGCATATTTTATTTAACATAAACTGATTTCTTTTTGATACGATTTAGGTAACTGCACAATCGTTGGATGATAATAATAATAATAATAATAATAATAATAATAATAATAATAATAATAATAATAATAATAATAATAATAACTAAGGATGATAGAAAATCGAAGATGACTGAAGCCCTTAGCTCACGAATAAGCCCAGTTGATTGATTGATTGATTGATAGATTAGCTGATCGAGTCAGTCATTCCTTTGAGATCGCATAACGGTATCACAAAAACAATTATTATAATGAGATGCTTTCAAAGTGCAACAACATATCTCATGCCGTTCTGATATGGGTATAATACTGAAACTTGACGAGAAATGAAATCATCATAATTTTCAAAAATAAAATTCTGCTGCTGAATAATTCAACCGAGATTCATATTCCTGAAATGACAATTGTTTCCTCTTTTTTTTTGAACGGGAAAGTTGATCCTCTTGTTTGGAACGCCTGAAATAACACAGATATCCAATGAATGCATAAACCTTATTGTGTCAGGGGAAAAGAAGTGAATATTTTTAACGCTTCACAAGTCGAATAAAATGTACACGTCACGTCATTCCCTTTTAAAGAGTTTAAAAGAATATGATCATTATATTACGACTGATTGATTTCAGTGCCTTTGTTCTGAAAAAAACTTGGATAAATAATAAATATTGCAATACTGATCACGATTATATGATTATCATACCAGGAAATGTTTGCTGAAGCTGTCATTAGGAAACAGAATATCTATCTGTCTATTTTCTGCAGGTGGGGATAAATATTTCGGTCTTATATTGGTTACAAAGGTAATTATTGCCGAAGAAAAAATTATGTATGAAAATACAATTCACGAAGACGCCGTTGTCCAGTTCCAAAATCCATTGCAACATTTCCATGAAGTTCATATACATATACATATATTATATATATATATATATATATATATATATATATATATATATATATATATATATATATATATATATATATATATATATATATATGCTATATATGTCACATATAGCTATATATATATATATATTTATATATATATATATATATACATATGCATGTTCAAATACATATACATACACAGTATATATATATATATATATATATATATATATATATATATATATATATATATATATATATATATATATATATATATATATACACACACACATATATATGTGTATAAATATCTGAACTAGGGAGGGATGTAGGTGAGGTACATATGAATGACACATAAGTGGAAGGGTCTGTTTAAATCTGTGAATGCTTTTGGACGTGAGTTTTGCACGCATATGAGGACCATACACAGGCTGACGAGTGTAAATGGGCCAGGGATTGATAAGTGGTGGTGATAGTGAAGTTGAGAAGTGGGTAGACCAGCGTAAGAAAGGTATAATTAGAAGAAAGAAAAATTACCCACAGAATTATAGGTTATAGGTAAGGGGGAAGATTATTCCTTCCAGCAAGGGATAAGGTGACAGTTAATTGCAGGCATTGTATGGGCTTAACAAAAAGGATTTTGTTTACCTCTTTTTTTCATTCATTGGGAATGATCTTTAAAACAATGCTCATTAAACTTCATAGTCACAAGACAAATCAGTTCCTCATTGGACGTGTCGATATCGTACTCGGCTGGCACTCTGCTAGGCCCGCGTTCGATTCTCCGACCGGCCAGTGAAGAATTAGAGGAATTTATTTCTGGTGATAGAAATTCATTTCTCGGTACAATGTGGTTCGGATTCCACAATAAGCTGTAGGTCCCGTTGCTAGGTAACCAGTTGGTTCTTAGCCATGTAAAATAAGTCTAATCCTTCGGGCCAGCCCTAGGAGAGCTGTTAATCAGTTCAGTGGTCTGGTTAAACTAAGGTATACTTAACTTTTCACAAGACAAATAGATGGGGTAGAAAAATTCATCTTTGGTCACAGCCATTTCGTAAAATGTAACGAACACGTCCTCACAATGTGACACGCATTACTCAAGTACGCTTTTATTGCATAAGGTGCAATGGCAATCCCCCGATGATCAATTCTCAGAGTCCAATCTGCGCGATATCTCAATCAGTGAAACGATAACGATGATCACTGTTCTGTAAAAGCCTCTGAAGTGTTAAGTAAATAGACAGCGTTGTGCTTTTGGAAATAGATCGCAATCGAGATTATGTTCCTCAACAGATAAAACTCGAGTGTTAATCAGTCTGACATGCGACCGAGTCTCGATTTACATGAAGGAATAATTGCAAAGGATAAGAGAAAACCTGTTTTGCTGAATAACTGGACATTTCTATCAAACAGCTGATAGATACTGATTCAAAATGAGCTGTCTTTAAATAAAGGGACATGCATTCTTTTTTTTCAGTAACAATAGTGAGATTAATTTTAACGTCAGTAAGTTAAAACTACATTTTTAAAGAAATTTTGCAGCAGTATTTGAAGGACAGCATGTTATTATTCAGACTTTTACTCTAAAATGAATGAGTTGTGATTGAAAACCATATTGTAGATGGAACCCGGAATTTATAAAATGCCTATAAAAATTTACTTCATGCAATTATCGGCAACCGTGTCAACATTAAATTTCATAGTCTGATTTTAGTTTAAAAGTAATAGATGTTACTTAGGCAGACCACTCGGTACGAGGAACGTTTAACGTCTGTTTCAGGGTAAGAAAATAAAGCAAGTGGCTGGAATGAAGCCCCAGATAAGAATTCCCTCAAGAACTAGACCGTGGCTTAGTATTTCCGGAAACCGTTAAAGGAGAAAACGGAGAAAAAAAACCGGTCAAAATACCAGCTGTCTGTAAGCGATGCGGCGCTTTTAAATCTCCCTAAATATATCTTCTGTCATTCTGGGTCCAAAACGAAATATTATTTGCAACGCCCAAAATGCAGTGCACTGGCCAACAAAACTCCCCCAAAAACACGCCAGCACCTTTCGAGGAGCACGAGTGTACGAATGCGTCTTTTATGGGTTTCCTAATGTCCCTCTTGGACTCGGCTCTCTCTCTCTCTCTCTCTCTCTCTCTCTCTCTCTCTCTCTCTCTCTCTCTCTCTTCTTTATCGCTCAACATTGGCATTATCCACTGCACTCCTCCCCGCCCCCAAGGGTTAAACAACCTCCCACCCCCCCATCCGGCCTCACGTCGTAAAAGGTGAAAAAGCGTCCCTGTTTGTAAAGGTTACGGATGCATAACGCGGAATCGCATTGTTTATTCAACAGCACTTTGGATATTGGAGTCCCAGAGATGCTAAAGGGAGAGATTGTTTATGGCGTCCATACCATTTGATGCTCCGGATAACTTTTTGGCCTGTTCCTCCCCTCTGAGTTACCTGGGTGTCACCTGAGGTGAGACAGGCACCGATCTTCTCCGTACTTGCCATTCCAGCTAAAACCGAGGACCTTTGGCTCAAACACGGCTTCATTCCGACTGCGGGACAATGCCGAGTCGTTTATTCTTCCGTATTTTACCGCCAGAGCTCTTGTGATTTATATATGAAGCAAAAAGTAAATAAGTTATCGTTTTGAGGTGTGAGCCTATTTAATGTAATTGTTATCTGCATAATGGTCTGAAATCTTTATTATTTCAACAACATTATTACTGTTAATATTAGAAGTGGAAAAATAGCAAGAGTGATATTACGATTATTACCTTTAACTTTGATATTTCACGGATCCTCGAAAAAAAATAATCACAGATAGAAAAAATAATCCACCAAAACGGTCAAATTCCTCCACTAGGTCAGTTGAAGGTGATAAAAACAATAAAAACAATATTATTTAGTGACAATGCCCATCGAAAGATATACATAAAAATGAGAAAAAACTCAGAAACTAAAAAAAAAATTGGATACTGAAAGGCCAAGGTTCCATGTCTTTTTTTTTTTTTTTTTTTTTGTATGTACGATAATAAAGTCTTCACTAAATATGCCGAGAGAGGGAAAACTCATTTCCCTGAGATGTAGTTTATGTAGGATGAGCTTTGAAAGGGTTATGTAGGATGAGCTTTTAAAGGTTTATGTAGGATGAGCTTTTAAAGGTTTATGTAGGGTTAGCTCTTAAAGATTTGCTCATTCTCAGGTATCAACCATTAATATGCCATAACATACACCAAACAGCTCACTTCGGTGAATATACATGTATTCATAACCATAAGCTAGAACATTTGCAGATAATAACCAACTCATAATAATGTCAGTAACATAAAAACTAAAAAGTCCATTTGCTTATGTATCTATGTAACAAAATATGAGTTCATCCATTTTCCCATATTTCATCACATACGTTCTCTCCATATCGTGAGAGAATTGCCATCATTAATTTCTCCCTTTTGATTTGAAGTTACTGTTGCTAGCATTTTTCCTCTCATAAAACGTTCCTATTCACTTTAGCTTTAGGTCCCGTTGCTAAGTAACCAGTTGGTTCTTAGCCACGTTAAATAAGTCTAATCCTTCGGGCCAGCCCTAGGAGAGCTGTTAATCAGCTCAGTGGTCTGGTAAAACTAAGGTATACTTAACTTTTTCTTTGGATGCCCTTTAATCATTTCTTTGAAGAACGCCCCAAGGTTAGTCCGGACAAATCTTGAAGAATAACTGTTCCGTTAACAAAGGACGCGAACTAAACGTTTCTCAGTTTATGGCGTCACAGTGCCCGAGGTCATCCAAGTCAAGTCTCGTTTTCAATTTTACTTTGATTCATACGCTTCGATTCAGCTGATTGATTTGCAGATCGAATTAGTGATGCAGCTTGTCATCGGCGCGGCATTTTTCTGTGCGTGCAACGGGGAGAGAGAGAGAGAGAGAGAGAGAGAGAGAGAGAGAGAGAGAGGCCTTCTTAGTTTCTCCAACCCTATAAGCAATATGGCAGGTGTTAATTTGAGCAAAGCAGGATTAACATGTCGATTATATACTGATTTGTTGACATTTTGTGGCTTGTAAGTATATCCATTTTATATAGTCGAATACACACAGCCTTGTGTTAGAGGAATAAACTAGAAACCAGTTTACTTCTTATATATCGAGTCTTAGTTTGCCTCTGGGATTATTATTATTATTATTATTATTATTATTATTATTATTATTATTATTATTATTATTCAGAAGATGAACCTTATTCTTAGGGAAGAAACCCACAGGGGCCATTGACTTGAAATTCAAGCTTCCAAAGAAGATGGTGTTCGTTAGGAAGAAGTAAGAGGAGGTAAAGGGAATTACAGAAAGAGCTCCCACTCAGTAAATTGTAACAGAAATGGCGTCATTAAAGAGGATCCCTAACGGAACGATAATCCTCAAAAGACGGAAGCATAATCCTCAGTCTTTTGATAATTTGTCACTGCAGTTATAAGTGATGATGGTTCAAAATATATAAAGAATCATCGTAAGTTTGAGACGCTGTCGTAAAGGCAGCTATGGACGCCTCTGACCCAATCTTTTACTTCCCCCTTTCCTCACTCATTCTTTTCCTTTTGACTTAACCGTTCTTTTCTTGCCCCCTTCTTTTCTTTTCATTTCTGTCTTCTCCTCTTTCCTTACCTTTTTCTTTTTCCTTCCCCTTTCTTGGCCTGCGTTTCGGTTCCTGTTTGGACACGATGACGGTGTTGGGTTGTCGTCTTTTATTGGTTCGTCTGTGAGGAAAATACTTGTGATTATGTTACTTAGCTTAGTATGCTTTAATAAAGTACTGTGGTTAATTATTTAACTCATTTAATTTCACTGATTTCTATGAGTTTTTAATTTATAATTTGACTTCATTTTTATATTTTATATTTATACTTTCATGTATATATCATGATCACAGTACTTAGCTTACTATGCTAAAGTACTGGGGTTAATTATTTAACTCATTTAATTTCACTGATCTTTATAAGTTTTTAATTTACAATTTAACTTTATTTTTATATTTTTTTATAAATATTTGCATGTAAATATCATTAAAAATATACCGTGCATCTTCATAACAAATTCTTAGGATTCATGGGCTTAATGTAATCCTTTCTAATGAGTATATAAATCATTCCTTTTGTATATTGTACACGGGTTTTCCTTGCATTATTTAAGGAGCATAAAAATTCTTTTACCTGTAGAAAGATAATTGCTTATCTTTTCATAAAATCATTGCAAAATTTTGCATACGATGAATCCATATGTTACGATTTCAGCCTCTTATGGAGTTAAACATTAAGGATTTTTTCGATTTTCCTCTATGTTTTGCTTTAATTCATCATAATAAAGTATTTCAGTAGGTCTATCTTTCATCCGTATGGAATATAGTAAGCAAATAGAATACACTGCGCTGTGTAAAAATCAGTATTATTAGAGAGAGAGAGAGAGAGAGAGAGAGAGAGAGAGAGAGAGCAGTTGATTACTCTTCACTTTTTGTAATACTGTCCGCCGTGCATATGCACCGTATCACAAAGGACAACAATGGCCGTGATTTTAATCAACTTATGGATAAATACATCTGCATTATTGCTTAATTAAAGCTTGCGATTGATGTTTCATCAGTTTAAAAATTAATAGCGTGTAGTGCCTCAAACCTTCGCATGAAAAGAGAGAGAGAGAGAGAGAGAGAGAGAGAGAGAGAGAGAGAGAGAGAGAGAGAGAGAGAGAGAGAGAGAGAGAGAGATTATAATAATGTAATAATGAATTGTGAATTCAAATATCACCGTGCATATATAATATCCTTCTCCTGTAGAAAGAGATATAAGAATGAAGGGTATTAGTTTAGTCACAAATGAATAATTTTTTTTTTTTATAACGAAGAGAGACAGAGATTACGAAAGAGCATTGGGGAAAGGAGCATGAAATCTTCTATTAGCTGAATCACCATTGTTAACAATTTTCTTCCTCCTTTTTTTAATATAGGAAACGAGGACACCGCAGCATCATGAATATATTATCAAGTTGTCAGTGTCCGGGAGATTAAGACCCCTTTTACCGAAGGGATCGATCAGCTTGCCAAAAGCAGTTAATAGCATTGCCATGAAAAGTTATTTACACATTTACAGAAAGGGATTTTACACATTTACAATCCCAGCCCCGGATGAAAGACGAAGGCTGAGCGTAGGAATGACAGTGCTCCTTTCCTTAGTGAAACTCTGCGTTTTTTAAAACTTGCAACAAATCTCAGCGTTCTAGTGTAGGTGGCAGTAAGCCACATGAAGACTTGAAAGCCGGGAGAGTTAATAGGGCATAAATCAGTTAACAGAAGTTCGTTAACATATATAAAAAACTTAAATATTTTTTTTTTTTGTAAATAGTCATTTTGGCATCTCCTAGTTCTGTGATGTTAACTTTCCTTATTCACCATTGTTCTTGTTCTTGTCGGTATATTTATTTATTTTTACATTTTTATTCACGATTTCCTCATTTTAGTAGATGGAAACAACCCAGGATAAAGTCGCCTTTGATTTTTACTTGTGTTTTATACGTCAGGCAATTCCTTATTCCAGTG
>NC_089789.1:34206105-34218605 GCF_040412425.1 Macrobrachium rosenbergii
AACGCGATCATTTCTGACTTTAAAGCGGCGTCGATGTTCATATATCCTGAAACGCTAGAGTATAAAATTAAATTAGCCAGTCAGTCTTTATGGCTGAAGAAGAAGAAGAAGAAGAAGAAGAAGAAGAAGAAGAAGAAGAAGAAGAGGAGGGGGGAGGAGGAGTGTCAATGCTTTGAGCATATCTAAAATTGCCAACAGGCTTTTAGCATATCTAAAATTTGCAACCATAAATGTATTTCAAACTTGCCAGTTACAGCAATCCCCATGCTGATATTCCTATTTATGAGAGCTTTGTCAGTAATGTCATTAAAACACAACTGTAAAAAATGACTTTATGATACCTCTAATGTGGCCTGAGTTTGTTAAATCAGAAGACATCTTGTGTGATTTTGAGATTCTCTTTCCATCTAAACAAAGCATCATGGATTTCGAAACTCGTAGCTGCACGTAATATATTTCGTGATGATTCGTGCGTTTAAGCCACGTCGAGTTTTTACTCATGCTGGTGATTGCTCAAGAGATTTCCTCATGTCATGGATATGCATGGCTTGTTGTTCCCGTGTAAACACACAAACAGAAGAGCCTTCGCAGTAAATTAAGTTGTACTGAATTTGTCCTTATATAAATATATATATATATATATATATATATATATATATATATATATATATATATATATACAGTATATATATATATATATATATATATATATATATATATATATATATATATATATATACTGTATATATATATATATATATATATATATATATATATATATATATATATATATATATATATATATATATATATATACATATATTAGATATAAACTTGAGCATACTTGGTAACGGAATTGGTAAAACTTACTCATCACCAAAACGAAAGGAATTAGTACCAGTGAGGGTGATTTCTAAGGAATGAAAAGTGAATTAGGCCGCATTGTTGTGTTGTTTATGCTTGTTGGATAGAAATTTACTTTTTATATGAACTTATTACACTAATCATACTGTGTTTGAACAGAGAAACATGAAGGATTGACCAGTTCTCACTAAACCCCTTACCATTACGTTGCGAAGCGTTGGTGGGTGAACAAGTCTAAGTATTGGGAGTTATACCTGTCCCCCAACCATGGAAAACTTGGTGTGTTTACAATCTAGGTTCGTCGCAGTGATCATTCAGGATACTTGTATTAACATTGCAACCTTCTTTTAGGACTGCTTTATATTTTAATCTTAAAATCTCATTGCTTTCATGGATGATTATAATATCAGTCGTTAATCATTAAATATTTCAGAGATATTCCAGTGGAAAACTTTGTCCGTTTACAATCTAGGTTCGCCTCAGTGATCACAAGATATGTATTTGAACATTGCAACCTTCTTTAAGCACTGCCCTACATTTAATCCCAAAATCTAATTGCTTTCATTAATGATTACAATGTCAGTCTTTCATTGAAACCAATCACTATTTCAGGAATATTCCTTGTGTTTTGTACAAACACATATAAATTTACCTTATTGATATTAGTGTTTGAAAGAACGGTTTTCTAAGCTCATATATGATGTTCTTGCGTGTTGCACAATAATACAGTACAGTTATACCTGGATTAAAGAAAGATTTGAATGCATTTTTTTACACATTCATTAAAAAAACAGAGTATTACACCGAGTCAAAAATGACTCTAAAGCTTAATAAGAGCAGGGAAAAAATACTTTCAGATTAATTTACGGCCTGAAATTGATAAACTGCCGTCAGACAATCGAAACAGAATTGAATGTTATTCGAAAAGCATTTGATTTTTCAATAAATATTCTGCAGCATCAAAATCAAATTCATCCATTGTCGGTGGCTGCGAGAGAAAAGACAATTATCGTATTTTCATGAATGTTACAGTATATAAATACGATTCCGTTCACCCGTCAAAAAAAAAAAAAAAAAAAAAAAGAAAAATCTGTGACGATTTCTGATCAGTTACTGTTCAGCGTGATATTCCCGATTTGAATACAAGAGTGAGCGTAATGGAAAAGGATTGTATATGAATTAAAAAGTTCTTTCCGATAGTGAAGGGCGACCTTGTTTTGTAGAATATCGGGCGGAAGGAATCAAAATCTATTGTATGGCGTTAGTCCTTTATTCAGTTGAAGTGTTGAGAGACGGATAATCCCAGAAGCTTATGCTTCTCTGACCTGTTATCCTTCTTGAGTTTTCTTCCTCCTCCCGGCTTTTTTCAATTTTGATTTATCGCCCCTTTTTCCGTCTCTTCTCTCCGATTCAATCAGTGCTTTATTGGCTTTACAAATATCGCTTGGTTAGAGGTGCATCCCTTTATTGAACAAGCCTGGAAAATTCATTGGCTTTTCTCTGACGCGGATTTCTTCGGACCTGATATTAATTACACCTGCAAGGTGTCGTTTGCTTAAGCTTGTTCTTTTGTCCTTTGTTGATTGCAAATTAATTTTTTTTCGGATTCTAACATTATTCTTCTTTTCGTATCTGTAACAGAAAGTATCGCTGTTGCTATCGACAGATGTTAGCTTTATACATTGAATGGATTCTAATATTTTTTCATCGGTAGATGTTGATTTTATTCATTTACCTGGTTCCAAATATTTTAGTATTTAGTTGACCATATCACTGTTCTATCAGCAGATGTTTGTGTTAGAATTCTACGTTATTTTTCATTTATCACTGCTATGTTCAGGAGATTCCATACATTCCTTCATTCGCGTCTTGTTTTTTCAGTATCGAATTGCAGTTAATATTGTCGCCATCAGTAGAAGGTTTTATTTTATGTTTTAATAATAATAATTTTATGGGACTTTTTATTTGTAGATTTTACAGTTACTTTCAGATCGAGGTTTTTCATCTACTTCTTAGATGTCAAATATGTTATTATTATTATTATATTATTATTATTATTATTATTATTATTATTATTATTATTATTATTATTATTATTATTATTATTATTATTATTATTATTATTCATGCTTCCAAAAAAAGTAACAGAAGGTAAAGGGAGGTACAGAAAGAGGAGATTAGTTGTTAGATAAACATGTTAATAAATAAATAAAAATGTAAGTCAAATATAGTCTCTGTGAAGGGTATTAATAAATGAAAGTATAAGCTGAAGAGCAACCCCCAGTTGGGTATATTTGTTACCGCAGAGCAAGACAGATACAAAAAAAAAAAAAAAAAAATCTGAAAAACAATCCTAGCGCTTAGGAAAACTTCAGCAAAGCCTTTAATCATGCAATGAGCAATTTATAATTCGGGGTTTCCTTTTTTTCCCCTCAGATGTCACCATAACTTGATTGTTTTTTTTTTTTATTAATTAAACGGTTGACATTTTTTTTTTTATCCACTCCCGAACAGTTTCACTCTCACTCTTTCTCCCACGTTCGCTTATTGTGATTTTATTTGCCTCTGCGTCGGATTACTTCTTTTTTGTCTTTTTGTATTTTGGAAGAGGATTTTTTTTTTTCTCGATGAGGAACAAATAACATTTATGTTCATGTGTGTAACAGAGCGGGAAATGATAATTTACGAAACTTATCTCGGAGCAGATTAACAAACACACGCACACACAAACACACATATATATGTAGAATATATATACATTATATATATATACACATACACACACACACACACATATATATATATATATATATATATATATATATATATATATATATATATATATATATATATATATTAACTATTAACCTTAACCTATTGCCATTGCTAGTTCTTCAAGAAATAGCATGTAGTTTTGTGTCATTCCTTATACTGCAATGAGTACCTATATCCATATGATAATTAACGGAGAACGTTCGAAAATTAATCAAAGAAATTACCATTCCTTTGGCCTTAGATATTAATTTGACACTTTAGAGGCAGTGGATCATTCTTTAATGATTACGCTTTGGGTCACAGCTGCTAATTTATGAATATTAGTTCATTTGGTAAATGACAGCAAACTCTTCAGATTTACAATTAGCTCAAAGGGACAATGTTACTTGGTTCGTTAACACATTGTATGGCACTTTTTAAAGGAAAGTATTATCAAACACATTTTGCAGAGCATTCACAATAATCTGTAGGAAGTGTGAATATTATTGTATTTAAGTGAGCTGGGAACAAGTCAGACTACAGCGTTTGTAGGTAGTAGACTGACAAATACCGAGATTGTTTTCGTAGAGGAATTTTATTCATTTTTTTTGTAACTTTTTTTTTTATGTAACCTGCAAGAGGAACTCCAGGTATGAGTGTCATCCTAGATTTATTAGTAACTGTATCTGCAGGAAGTGAATGTAACAGTAATAATGAAATGAAAAACGTAAGCCATTGCGCACCAGAACAAAACCTGCTGTCATTTCATGAGCGTGCCTTTCTCGGATGAAGGCGCAAAGATTCAGCATTTCAGACACATGAAAGATAAAACCTCTTAGAAAATCATACGTTCTCACTGGAGAGTGAGTTTGGAAAAACGCGTTGACTCAGGGATCTCCTGGATTTAAATTTTCAGGGCAATACATGGAAGAATCAACTTTTTTTAACGAACATTTTGTTCTGAACTGTTAACATACAAAAAGGATCTTATCACCATTTTCTGAAAAGAGGGTATTAAAAAATTTTTCTTAAATATCCATATATTATACTATGCCCTTCTTATTTCCTTCCCTTCACGTTGTGGTAGCAGGCGTAGCCCATTTAAATAAAGGGTCCTATAAGGCAACTCGGATATTTAGAATTGCAATATTTCTTTTGTTACAATCATAAACTCATTTCCTAGGATTACTGATAATTAGTTCCTTGAACAAAGATGCCTGACTTATAGCATGCTGATAAGTAACATTGTTATAACAACGGTAGGTTCTTGAGCCTCGTCAGCAGTTTTCCAGTATTTACAGGAAAAACAATAGCAATCATGTTTCATGAAAATATCAGTTTAAAAAAAATCGTTATGTATCGGCCATATGTGACTCTCAGACCTACTCTTTGGTACGCACTGGAATTGTTAGTCACCACTGCTTGCGTAAAACTCAAAAGTCAAAGGAATTAGACGTGATAAATAAGTTGCCTGGCGCAATTTGGGAAGTTATATATCAGTTGCTCTGCTTTTTATAGATTATGGAAGCCTAATATACGACTCGACGTCGGATATATGGTAGGATTTAAGAGCTTAGTTTAGATACCCCATGATGAGCTCAGAATCTGCTCTGGAGTCCTTAAGCTCTCCACGAATTTAATCTGAGAACCACATCTTTTTGTAATCAAGCGAAGTACGGTAAAGACCCAAAGAAGTGACTCGTAAACAAAATGTATATCGGTCAGACACACGTATGAACAACCACTCCGCATCGTTCTCAGTTAGATCCAACAGAATTTTTGAGTCTGCAAATACAGACGTACCCAGCACTGGAAATCCCCATTCCGTGAATTGTTCGTCAAGAACGAATCTGTGCGCAAATGTACTATTTATCCAAAAAATTATTCATATACCCATGAACATCATAATCAACACGCAACGTAGCATTCAAGGCGAAACGTTTCGAAATACTCAGTCCACACTGATACCTCCAACTCTCTTCAGCTGATCAAAATTCCTTTTTCACAGCAGAACGGTTTGCAATATGGTCAGCGGTTAAGGATAATAAGGTATACAACTATAAGAATTGGATTTTTCTCCACGACTGGAAGAGCTGTTGAAGCCCTTTGAAATTATCACCTTAAATTCTTTTTGCTCAGTTGGTAAGTTTCCATTCCACGAAATGTAGGAAGATGATATAAATTATGAAATATGATAAGTCCCTACCAATGTAGGTATTTAGAGAAGTGAAGATGCAGATAAAGAAGCAGTAATAGTAAAAGCCATCATCTTCAGTAAGTGAATGACTTGTGGAATGGTGAACAAGATAATAATTGATGATGACATTAATCCCATTGGTTAATGTGTGTATTCTTCATTTAAAGAAAAAATCTCAAAAAAAAGGAATTGTATTCCGTATTCGAATTGGTCACACTCGTTTGACTACCGGGTATTTAACGAGTAATGCACAGGAACCAGCCCCAAATTTTTGGAAAAATTAATTAGAAAGAAACTTGTTCTATTTCTTTACCAATTCTCAAAAAAAAAAAAAACAAGGAAGACACTTGTTCTATGTTTTTACCAATTCTCAAAAAAAAACAAGAAAGAAACTTGTTCTATGTCTTTACTAATTTTCAACAGACAAGAAAGAAACAAGTTTTGTGTCTACCAGTTTTCAACAAACAACCGATATCGTTCAACAAATCCGTTAAACTTTGTCGACGTATTCAGTCTTTTATATTTCCAATTATTATATTTTAAAGAGTTGTAACTCATTAGATCAATTCAATTAAATAAATTACAAACTCCCCCGGAAGCCCTATGACGATTAACAGTGTTACTGCAGTAGTAAGGTTAAATAATTTATTAATAATAATGAATAATTCTTGATAAGGCATGAATGTCAAATTGGATATTATGTGAGAGGAACTTGGGAATGTGCTGTAATATGCGCTATGATACGTTAAATATACACAGCACCATAAATAAGTATCCATTTGGGTTAATAATAATCGTCCAATGAAAATTAAAACGTACTAGACGCCAAATTTACTGGTGTTCTGCAAAAAGATATAAATTCAAAATACTAAAAAATTGTATTCTTGCAAATTATATATAACTGAATAAAGAGGTCAAGGCATTCTGACAGGTGATGGATTCTTAAGATGTTCCCAAAGTTTCTTTGCTACGAGTTATTAAAATCTCAGATTCAAAATGTGGCTTTTTTTTTTTTGTATTGTATTAGCACAACGGTTCGAATCCTGGGCCGCATGCCCTAGCTTTTGTTAACTATAATTCCCTTTGGGTGTAATTTAGTCCAGTATTAAGCGATATACGTGGCTTAATCATTGTCACTATAAAAAGTTCATGCGGGTATATGTGAAAAATTCACACACATACATACATACATACATACATACATACATACATAAATACATATATATATATATATATATATATATATATATATATATATATATATATATATATATATATATTATATATATATTATATATATATATATATATATATATATATATATATATATATATATATATATATATATATATATATATATATATATATATATATATATATATGCATACACACATATATGTATATATATATATATATATATATATATATATATATATATATATATATATATATATATATATATATATATTAAGCTACAAACGTCTTACAATATTTTGTTTTCGCTCTACTTCGAAATAATATATTTTCATATATATATTTACCGAAGGGGAATTTTTTTGTTGATAATAAGTCTCGTCGTCCCGTGGGCTCGAACCAGCTGAAGGACAAGAACTCAGGACTACAGTGGACGCATTTAACCCACGCGTATCAACAAAAAGATTCCCTTCGGTAACATATATGAAAATATATTATTTCATAGGATGAATTGATATTAAAGGACGTTTTGTAGGTTACTGATTGTATATGAATCACGGTGATGTGATAAAAAGTCATATATATATATATATATATATATATATATATATATATATATATATATATATATATATATATATATATATATATATATATATATATGAGGACTATCACTTAGACTTTATATGTATTCCCTGAAACGCTGTGTCACTATTCCAGGATTGGCAGGTGAGAACAGCGCCTGACTCACCACTCACCTGCCAATCCGGGAATAGCGACACAGTGTTTCGGGAATACATATAAAGTCTAAGTGACAGTTATGACACCTGTCAGGTGAGTTTTCATGGGGCATCGTCGCTTGACCTCCACTCCTTGGGTCAGAAGATGACATGAGTTTCTCTCTGGACAAAAGTGACTCAAAGATAAGTCAGTATACTTACGAGAATGCACGTCGTAAAATCTAGCGCTCATGTGGAGTTTCACTCCCACACAACACTCACTCTCTCTCTCTCTCTCTCTCTCTCTCTCTCTCTCTCTCTCTCTCTCTCTCTCTCTCTCTCTCTCTCTCAATATGTATATATATATATATATATATATATATATATATATATATATATATATATATATATATGTATAATGTATGTATACAATAACATGTATGTACGTATGGAGAGGTTGCTGATGACCAGAAGGCTAGCACTTTTTGCCACCTCCCACAAGGGAAAAAGACGTATTATAGATATATTTATAAACACATACATATATGTATATATATGTATATGTTTATATATATATATATATATATATATATATATAAATATATATATATATATATATATATATATATATATATATATGTATATATATATATATATATATATATATATATATATATATATATATATATATATATATATATATAAACTTTGTTTAACCGCGCAGTATAAATTTCTGTCTCCATCTCTAAGCCTTGAGTATGTTTCATTGCCATTCACTGGAATGGTCAAAATAGCATTTCTTATTACTCTGTCACGATGGAATTCATCTTCCCGACAAAATATTTTGATATACTAATGGCATAGCCGTCATTATAACTGACAGTATTTGTTTGTTTGGCAATTGTATAATAAACATTATTTTTGTGGGCGTCAGAATTAACTTCAAAGGAATGCTTTCTTTTTCCAAGATCCAGTTTTTTCTATGGAATAGGCCTATTATCAACATTTCCCATCATTTGTTTTGTATTGTTAATAGATTTCTCCCAGGGAATATTTTGTACACAGCTCTTATTTATGAGGTAAAAATGAATGACAACTGGACTGCTGAATTTAAATGGTTCTGTAACAGTTCTGACGCTATTCTTTTAAATACATAGGCTTCCTCATTTCTCGTTATTTTACGTTTTTCTATTCATGATATTTTATTTTTGACTGGACTTTACAAGAAAATCTAAACTCTCTCTCTCTCTCTCTCTCTCTCTCTCTCTCTCTCTCTCTCTCTCTCTCTCTCTCTCTCTCTCTCTCTCTCTCTCTTCCCAAAAGCAACAACCACAAGTCACAATTTAATTTTTGTGCTCGTATCCTTTCCCTTTATTCAATCTTCCATTTATACTTTTGAACAAACAAAAAGCACCACAAATCATTTATTCTCAGCCAATCAGCGGTGAGCTTTTGTCTTCCCCCATCTATTCAATGGCCACGGCGCATAATTCATCCCTTACCCAACCCTGCAGAATGCCAGGCTATTGCCTCACATGCCTATTCTCGGAGACTACACGTACAGAGACGTCCCTTCTCCGCACCGGGCATCAGCTCTTCGTAACCCCGAAGACGTGTGGGCACGAGTGAAAGTCCGCCTTCCACTTGGAGAGGTCACAGTGCCTTGCCTGACCTCTCCAGCTCGACGGACCTTTCACCTTGCAATCCTCTTTTTTTTTGGCTTCCCTCTTGCCTTGAAGTCCTCCTCCTACTCCCCTTCCTTCTCCTGGTGCTGGCCTCCTCCTCCTCCTCCTCCTCCTCCTCCTCCTCCTCCTCCTCATTCAGTGGTTCTCTCATCTTCCCACGGGAATCACTGAAGAGGGGCCTGCGTTACTTGGGGTCCTTTGTGAATGTCATATTTTTTTCTTCCAGATATGAATGCGCAAGCTGAGAACGTCGCTCACTTTTCTCTTTTATAACTTCAGGTTGAAAGACTTGCTTGCAGGCACTGCTTAAGTACACCATTGCGCATTTTTACTACACACACATATATATTATATATATACATTATATATATATATATATTATATATATATATATATATATATATATATATATATATATATGTGTGTGTGTGTGTGTGTGTGTGTGTGTGTGTTTTGGAAAAGATTCACAGAACAACCCTTCTGTTTTGTATCGTTCAACTCACGGGCCTAAAATGGTTAGATTGCCGCGTTTTTATGACAGTATCTTCCATTATTTCCTTAAAAAATCATAGAGATTAAGGATATTTTGTTTAATCATCATAATTATACAGATAATACCTGTAAAGTAGGTAATTACAATAAGAATATATGTTTAGCCCAGTAATTTTTTTCATGACGCCCATTTTAATAGAGAGAAATAAGGTACTGATGCTGAAACTTCCCTTATGTCATATTTGTAAGATTTTGTAAGATCTAAAATTAGGGAAAGGTCGCCCAAAAACGAGCTTGAAAGACGTTACTCTCTTTGCATTTGTGTGTGTTTATGTCCGTGCGTTATCGGTCCTTGCGTGTGTCCTGTACATATAGTTTATGCATAAACAACATGCAGGGCCCTGCAAGATATAGAAGCATTTTCCAGAGAGAGAGAGAGAGAGAGAGAGAGAGAGAGAGAGAGAGAGAGAGAGAGAGAGAGGAAGCCCCTCCACAACAAATATCACCTGTCACGTGATGCTCTCAGACTACCCTAAATCAGAAAGAGAGGAGTTACCGACTGGGCGTGGCTGGTGAAAGAGAGAGAGAGAGAGAGAGAGAGAGAGAGAGAGAGGAGAGAGAGAGAGAGGAGGACGCAAAATATCTAAAGGCACTGTGAGACGCCCATGAAAGAGAGGGGAGAGAGAGAGAGAGAGAGAGAGAGAGAGAGAGAGAGAGAGAGAGAGAGAGAGAGAGCAAAACCAACCAAATATTGAGTACACGGTGAACAAAATTGTGAAAAGAAATATAAAGAGGACTCCCCTCTTAATGCGTAGATCACAGAGAGAGAGAGAGAGAGATACCTTTTTCAAGGGAACATCCATGGCAAAGAGAACAAGATGAACATCGCATCTAAAATGCGCAGCGGTGAAGCACATGCAAATAAGAAAATAAAAATAGGGTTGGTTGTTCAAGGTTCTCCATCGAAACTCTCTTTTTCCAGTTCATTTCAGTGGGTTTCGTTCCCTTTCTCTTTGTTTCCTGCTGGAAACACCGGGTAGTATAAAGGAACGGACCCTTCAGGTGAGTGCTGACTTCAGACGAAAAGCTCTCCCGTCATTTTTCTTGACTGGTTGATTTCCACCCCGGTGAATAAAACTGTTTTTCTTTGTTGTTACTGGACTTGTTCAAGCGATGAAGAGTCGCGCCTTGGTGAAGGTGGAGTTAGATGGAAATTCAAATCTAATTATTTGAGCCAGAGTCATATTTTTTACGAGAGAGAAGCTACGATAATGGAAAAATTTTAAACAGATGCAGTAATTACCTCAGGCAGTCCAGGAAGTGAAAAACTTTGGAAGAGGAAGTTTTCACTTGTTTTGTAGCAACTTCAATTAAATGTTTGGACTATTAAAAAATCACAGTGCCTTTTGTGATATGATTATTACACCTGGTAAAAATTAAGCTCTGGGATTAAGTTTTATATTTTTAAATGAAATGAGATGTAAGGTACTTTTCCCCCACCGGGAAAAAATTCTTATTCAACAGAAATAAGCGAGGGGCCGCCTTCATTCCATATTCTGACGAAAAAATAAGAACTTAATTATGTTTTGAAATGATTTCGCCTTCCCAGCTCGTTCGTACTTGTTCGGCAGGAACGGATTTAATTAGAGACAGGTGATATTTTCTGAATTTCAGCCGGGCAGTACGAGGAAAAATAAGCGTCACGATTCGCCGTGGACGCGGGAAACCAGCGCAGGCAGAAACGTCACCAGCTGACGTGTCCGGCAGCATCGGCCAGAGTGGCCTGGTGTGAGTGATTGGACCGCCAATGATTATCATAGCAAACGAGGAGGATCCGTCAGCCAACGAGCGAGGTTTAGCCTGCAGCAACTGGGCAAGCCAGACCCGTCCTCAGTCACCGTCGTGGTCTTTGGGCCATCATAGAAAACGTGTGTTTATAAGGCCGTGGGTCCGTGTTGCAACTAATACTATTATAGTTCTTTTCCCGGCTTGCACGGCTACCGGGGAAGAGATTGCTGACCGTTTCCCCTTCCCTCCCCCCGAGTTTACCTTTGCTCTTTTCACTCCTTTGCTCTGCTTACACCTATGATGACTCGCGAGCGTACTAAGCCGACAATTTCTCCCAGGCGCTTCGTTTTTACGAACGTTTTCGCAGGAGAAAACGAACGTTGTCTCTCCCGTTGATCCCTGATAAGTTCCCGAGTGATTAATAATTCAGAGGCGGTGTGCGGAGCCCCTGGAAAGTCTACGGTCGTCTTTTCATGCTTTTTTTTTATACGACATTTACACTTTATTCCTTTGCCAGTATTACACAACCATGTGATTTAGAGAGTTACGAAGGAAATCGACATGTTTAGGCGAATTCGTGCGTTTCATGCGTGGCTTCGAAATTAATTTTATTAAATTTGTGTTAATTCATTATACATAAGCGAAGCTACCGTTGCTCATTTATATCGTGAACACGGATTGTAAAGCAACACGTGAACAAATGCTTAGAATCTAACGATTTACAAAAATATATAAAGAAATATAGTGAAGGTTTGTTTCAGCATTTGGAAACCGAAGGCTGAAAGACGCATTATGAAGACTTGTCGG
>NC_089789.1:34223605-34226105 GCF_040412425.1 Macrobrachium rosenbergii
AGTAATCCCAACCGAATCTCAATTTGCCCGGTTAATATGCGGTGACAGCGGGGTAGCGCCGAAATGGATTATCCAATTACATGACTGACAACCGGGAAAAAACAGATGTTATTTGTGGACCTCGAATAAATATCAGAATAACTGCTGCTTTAATTAAGTTGATGTTGAACAAATTAATGCGGCCCGCATTGAAAAGTTAATTAAGCAGAAATGACGCGGCATAATTATCTTTTCAGTCTCCCTGCTGGTAATTTGTAAGTATTTTTCCTATCTTATTTTGTTCCCCCGTACAAAAATCATTTTCGGGTGATGTTGGGACGAATGAAATAAACCATGACATTGATGTTAGTTGGTGCCGCAAGCATAAAATTGACATCAAACAAATATTCAGTTTGAATTTCGGTTTCCTACGCATAGTTAAGTATACTTATTCAATGCTCTTATAATGCACAAACGCACATTATATATATATATATATATATATATATATATATATATATATATATATACATATATATTTATATATTATATATATACATATATAAATTTATATTATGTATATGCATATACGTGTATATATATATATACGCTTACATAAATTATTTACTATAGATATATGTATATATACATACACATATGTATATATATATAATTATATATATATGAGAGAGAGAGAGAGAGAGAGAGAGCATCTACTGGTCACGTTTTTACCAGCTATATATACAGTATGGATATGTAAGAGCCACAATGACCTCTTAACTTCTCGATTTTTTCACATTTCGTGGATGTGAGTCACTACAAAACCTAAGATCCAAATAAAAAAAAAAGAACATTTGAAACTGTTGGCAGGATTCAAACTCCAATCTGCTGTGTAAGGATGAATTTAACTATATCCTTCCTGTAGAATTGTTTTGATGCGTTTATTGCATTTTGAGCAATAATTGGCTTATAACCATATTCTTGGTCGAGTGTTTAATGAACCTTATTCAACATATCGGGCACGAGTTCGAGTCCTACCACGGACATCAGAATTTCTTTATGTGTTTCGTACATGGGTCTTAGGCTTTGTAGTAACAATCGTGTGTGTGTATATGTATATATATATATATATATATATATATATATATATATATATATATACATACACATACATACACATATACATATACACATGTGTATCTGCATGTGTTTATCCGTTCGTGTTTGTACACGAGAGTAGACGTGAAAGGGAATGCACAAACGTGTAATGTTTTGATAGCTTTTATGAGAGCATTCGTGCTCTCATCTTATCATAATTAATCATCCTTCCCCTCGATAATCCATCTCTCACTTTTTGCGAAGACGGAATGAGAAACAACAGAGCCATCGCCTCTTTTTCTTCTCTCACTATCATCGCCATTATTAAAACTCCGTATCTGTAATGAAGACCGACGTAATTGCTTTGAGGAGAGAGAGAGAGAGAGATGAAGGGAAGAGGATTCAAATACGCCACAAAAGATACCGTATAATTCACCTTTAGCGTTGACCTTGCGTGACCCGACCTGCTCTGGAATGTAATAATTGTAAGGACTTCCTTTCAGTCACCCTTACCCCGCCCCCTCCCCTCCATCCATGACTAACTTCTCCCAGTTCCCCCATCGTCTTTTCTTTAGTGTTTGCCTTGAGAGCATCAGCCCCTGGGCTATTTCTTATTTGCCATTACATTTATTTTCTCTCTCTCTCTCTCTTTTTTTTTTATGTATTTGCAAGGTGCTTTCAGAGGTAGACGACCCAACGGCGATTGCTTTAGCACTGTCATTGTTACGTAGCCTGCTTTGTTATGCATTACCGTACTCTTTCGTAATGATTACGTTGTAGGGTGAAGTAAGTGACATTTATGTACTCTCTCTCTCTCTCCTCTCTCTCTCTCTCTCTCTCTCTCTCTCTCTCTCTCTCTCTCCCCGGGAGCAGGAATTCCTCCGCCATCCGTTCCCCCCCAAACGAAAATTAGTCTCTTCCTTTATTAAACTTGAATTATCAGAACTATGCAGCCTTTGCTTTTGAGAACAGACGAATCTCACATCCCATCGATGCTCGGGGAGTCTACCTGCGCAGACGACGTCTGTAGTCGTTTTGACTTCGGTACAGAAATTTGAAAAAAAGTTAGTAATTCTAGATCACAAAAGAGCTTTACAGTGAATGCATAGAATTACGAAACGTGCAGTCTGATGTTTTAAATGGGAAAGGCCGTATTTCAGCAGGTGTTTAGAAGTGTGTAAATATCACATGTGTGATGTCTGGAAATACAGAAAGAAGCATTTCGACATTTCAATGTACAATGGTCTTTTATTTTTTTTTTAGCTCTCAGACTACAAAGCCTGCATTGCCGAGTCTAATTATATAAAGGCAAACTGCTCTAAATGTGCTGAAATGGAAAGGCCTTCAGTTCTGTTTATAATTTACACAGGTCTGAATATATATATATATATATATATATATATATATATATATATATATATAT
>NC_089789.1:34236105-34251105 GCF_040412425.1 Macrobrachium rosenbergii
TGGAAAAGACATAAATGGAACGTTGACAAACTGGAATATGTAAATGACATATTACTGTGTAGTGATACTGAGAAGTTGATATATGAAAAAGACTAGCGACCGGAAGAGTAAACAAGTAAAAACTGCGCCGAAGTTTCTTCGGCGCAATCGAGTTATCTGTACAGCCGCTACAGCGTATAATCAAGGCCACCGAAAATAGGTATATCTTTCGGTGGTCTCATTACATTGCTGTTTGAGCCGCGGCCCATGAAACTTTAACTACGTCCCGGTGGTGGCCTGTCTTATATTGTTGCCAGAAGCACGAATATGGCTAACCTTGACGTTAAATAAAATAAAAGCTACTGAGGCTAGAGGGCTGCAATTTGGTATGTTTGATGACTGGAGGATGGAAGATCAACATACCAATTTGCAGCCCTCTAGCCTCAGTAGTTTTTAAGATCTGAGGGCGGACAGAAAAAATTGTGGCCAGAATAAAGTGCGGACGAACAGACAAAGCCGGCACAGTAGTTTTCTTTTACAGAAAACTAAAAGAAGAGTGCTAAAGAAAAATGTGAAAAAAATACACGCTGTTTGTGTTAGTTGTGAGAGAGGTGAATTATTATAATAATAATAATAATAACCATGATGATGCTTATACCCTTAGGAGGTGAGTACATACAAGATACAAATGAAATTGCCAGTGCATAATAGTGTCGATAAAGTACTGTTTTCAAAAGTGATGCAAAATGGCAGATATTATGATAAATAGCGTTTCTGCATAAAAGTATATATAAATGGGATGATTATATATATATATATATATATATATATATATATATATATATATATATATATATATATATATATATATATATACATATACATTTTGTACAGATACTGAATGTTAGAGACCAGAGGAGACTGATAGAAACGGAGCATTAAGAAAAGTCCGCGTGATTCGACGAAGTGCCTAGGGAACAGTTTTAATTGCAGCAGGAGAATAATTATTCATATATATTTTGAATAAACAAAAAAATTAAGAAGCAGAAACAGAAATAAGGAGAGGATAGTCATGTTGTTGAATGGCAAGTCCTCTTTAAAAAAAAAAAAGGTACCTCACATTCAAAGGTACATGATTGCAGATAGTGATTTCGTTATATTATAACAAAGCAACCTTTATTCTTCCATTTTGTATAGATAAATCTCATAGGGAGGGAGACAGTTAAAACGAGAACAGCAAGTGAGGATCATGTTAGGTTGCTGAAAATAATTTCTTCAAATACGTGCAATTTACATCCTGCGGTAAGTACTGGGAATTAAAGGGTACAATCAGTTACCACAAAAGAAGCTATGGGTATATTCAGCATTGATCATATAAATGACAGCAAGAATAGAACGTATATCCCGTATAGATAATAAATTTTAGGTCGGGGAAATGAGTTAAAAACAGGAAATTCGGCGAAGTTCTTTTGAGGCTCGGAGAAGGAACTCTTCCAATAAGTGCAACTTGCATTCAGAACCGTAAGAAACTGTCAATAAATTTTGTAAAGCTAATGAATGCTACTGAGAGGGAGACTAAAACGAGAAAAGGCCAGTGGTTGGAAATACTATCTTCTCCCAGTTGCAACAAAAGAGACTTGATGCAAACATTTTGTATAGGCAGTAAATGCTAGAGAGAGAGAGAGAGAGAGAGAGAGAGAGAGAGAGAGAGAGAGAGAGAGAGAGAGAGAGAGAGAGAGCCAGCCCCCATGTTCACTCAGTTGCAACTGAAACAATTGTATGTGAACGTTTACATAGTAAATGTGATGTGTGTGAGAGAGAGAGAGAGAGAGAGAGAGAGAGAGAGAGAGAGAGAGAGAGAGAGAGAGAGAGAGAGAGAGAGCCTATGTTCCCTCATTTGCGACTAAAGAAATTGTATGTGAACGTTTACATAGTAAATGTGAGAGAGAGAGAGAGAGAGAGAGAGAGAGAGAGAGAGAGAGAGAGAGAGAGAGAGAGAGCGTTCCCTTTAGTTGCAACGAAAGAAACTGCATTTTACATTTTGCATAGATGGTAAATCGTTAGAGAGAGAGAAAAATTTTGTTCTTCCCGTTGCAACGAAAGAAACTATATGTAAACATTTTGCATAAACAGTAAATAGAGAGAGAGAGAGAGAGAGAGAGAGAGAGAGAGAGAGAGAGAGAGAGAGAGAGAGAGAGAGAGTAAAGGCAAGGCACTCAGCTATGACCGCAATATGTTTCTGAATGGAAAATCTTCGAACAATTACCATTGGATGCGGTTGCAGTTGAATGGTTTTTATTTTCCAGTTCTGAGGCTTCTAACGATCGTAAATCCCGGGAACCGCTATGCTCGGGAATCAACAATAAATTCTTCTTGAAGATTTCATGGCAGGGTATTCCGGCAACTCCGAGACAAATGCAATGGAAAATAAATCATCATTAAGATTCCTCAGTAATTTCTGTAATTATGGATACAGGAAGGTTAGGAAAAAAGGGCATTTCAGCTTCGGAAAACGATGCCTTAATGGAAATTGGGTCGTTGCATAACAAGAGAGAGAATTAAAGACGAAAATTCGGACCAGGATTATTCTAGTCTATTCATTTTTTTTTTAATTTTTTTATTGATAGATTGCCTCATAGTGTACTGACAATTGTTTTGTTGTGATAGTTGGTTATTATTGTTGTTAAGGGAGAAACAAATCAGAAGTTATGTATTGGTACAAATGTAAAAGGGGAGACTAACAGATTCCCGAAAGATCTCTGTTTAGTTTTATTTTTAAATATATATGTCCCCATACATAACATGGATTTGTTGCTCCATTTCAAGACTTATGCTACTATGAGTATTTATTATTATTATTATTATTATTATTATTATTATTATTATTATTATTATTATTAGTAGTAGTAGTAGTAGTAGTAGTAGTAGTAGTAGTAGTAGTAGTAGCAGTAGTGCATGTAATGTTTCTCACGAATGTGACTCGGTTTCAGAGTGAAGAGGAATTCTTAATTTGTGATTGGTTTTTCCCAGATGACATAATTCATAATACAAAAGTAATATAAAACCAAATTAGTCAATACCTAAGACAGTTTTCTTATAATTTAAATGAACTACAAAAGACAACATCTGGATCCAGGGAATAATTATCCCTACAAAACCTACTTTGTATGAAGGCTAGAAAGAGAGAGAGAGAGAGAGAGAGAGAGAAAGAGAGAGAGAAGATTAGTAAAAGTAGATACTTACATCGTAGTGGTTTTGTCTCTGCTTGACCTTTAGGCGTCCTACTCATTCTTCTTAACACATGCATCTAAACGCACACACACTTACACACCGTACGTGTAAGTTAAGAAAGACATTAAGTTTCCGTCGCATAAGAGGAGGGAATAGAGAGCATAAACGCGAACCGAATAATACTAATAATAATGACATAACTTCGTGCAGGAGCAAGATCTCGGGAGAGATAAGGCGAGTGATCAGACCATAAACGGTGTCGTCGTATCAACGATGAACGTTCTCGATCTTCCCAACTTCTATAATGGCCGAGGGCGTCTGGACGCAAGCTGCTGCCGCTGTTGATGCCGCTGCCGTCCACGTTTGTGCCCTTGCGAGGCTGCAAGATGTCGAGAGGTGGTCCATGAGCATCCCAGATGGCGTGCGAGGCCGTCCCTCGGTTCATGTCGAGGGGGAGGTCCCTGCCTCGGAGGACCACCGACCACGCGTATCGACTTTTCCTATCTGATATTTGTGTTCGTTAGTTCTGTTGCTGTTGCGTAGTGCTAAGTGAATTGCTGAAGAAGAGACGAAAGGAGAAATATGTGTCTTAACGGATATACCTGTTCACAAATCTTTATTGACTATGTATAAACAAAGTAAATTACATGAGCTACTTAGGTAAAATCAAAAGCGAATTGAACAGATCTCACCTTTTTTTCTAATATTCCACTATATTTGGCTTTTTACTATTATATATATATATATATATATATATATATATGTATATATATATATATAACAATATATATATATATATATATATATATATATATATATATATATATATATATATATATTTATATACTATATATATATATTTGGTTTTATATATTTACCCAATAAATTACAAAAAAACTGATGAAAATCGATTGTAGGTTCCTGTTTGATAATTCTCCTCAGATTTTCTAACATCCATTTAGAAATAAAATAAAATCATTAAAGTTACAGAAGAAAAGAGTGCGTGTTATCAGATAAAATCCTGGTTACCAGTTTATTTCCGTTTATTCAACAGGAAATAATTTACGTAAGCAAGGATGAAAAGGAATTAATTTTTTTCTTCAACGACATATGTTCAGTAATTTTTTTCGTCCATGTACAAAAGACGACAAAGTCATCCGGTTTTGTTTGGTGCATCCACTTTTACACATTTTTGTTGTGTGTGTAAAATTATATAATAAAATTCAACGAAGTGGTAAATAAGTAGAATGTGGGGAGAGAGTGTTAACTCAGTTCCGGTGCATGTTAACATTTAACTTATTTTTGTTTGTTCCATACGAATATAAAAGAGAAATTAACGAGACGACAGCGAACTTCAAAATGTGTCTGATATATCCGGAAAGTGAAGTATTTTATATATGAATAAAACCCCCAATAAGTAGTGTGAGATGACGGTAAATAAATAAGACTTTTTTTTATCATTTCCTTTCATACCGTTTAATTTCTTTGCGATTGGACTCCCTGATCTGGAATAAAAGAGATTCATTTTCGAAAGGGTTGCAAGATGTTTGAAAACTAACGGTGAAATCAAAGCATTGCGTTTCTTTGGCATTACTTATACAATAACTATGATTTTTAGCTTTTGAGAGAGAGAGAGAGAGAGAGAGAGAGAGAGAGAGAGAGAGAGAGAGAGAGAGAGAGAGATTACTCACTTTATATTTACGCCAAAGAAATACAGAGAGAGAGAGAGAGAGAGAGAGAGAGAGAGAGGGGGAAGACACATTTCTCACTTTATATTTACATAAGAAATACAAAGAGAGAGAGTGAGAGAGAGAGCAGGGTGGGGACACATTGATCACTTTACATTTGTGCCCAAGAAGTACGGACAGACAAGGAGAGAGAGAGAGAGAGAGAGAGAGAGAGAGAGACAAGATAATGTATTAATCGTATTTGCAGTTGGCCTGAATACACCAAGAATTTTTGCCCGTTTCTGCACATCGTAAAAAATTAGTATCCACTGTGAATACTCCTTTGCAGAATAAAATATATTAATATGTCTTTTAATATGCTTCCATATTTCTGTCACAGAAAGGTTGCCCTAACTGTTTTCCCACTTCTAAGCCTGCCAACAATTCCATTTTGTTGAATACTTCGTTTCGACAAATAGAGAAAAAGGCAAACTTAGGCAAAAACGCCCTATTTCTTTCAACTAATTTTTATTTATTTATTTATTTATTTATTTTTTTTTTTGGAAGGGGTCTGTTCGAGTTCGATGTTAAAGTCGAATATACAAACAGAGAAAATAAATGAAAATTATTTTTTCTTGTTTACATTTCAGCCAGAGTTCCTTTCGTTCTCTGGAAAGAGTTGCCCTTATTTTTTTTTATTTTATCCGGTGCAGTTTTTTGCAAATATTGAGGGGCGCAAGACCCACGCCTTTGGTTATTTAGGGGAAATATGACTGCAAAAGTTCTTGCAATGTATGCTTTATATGCTGCAGAAATAAAGTAAATGCGCAAAAATAAATATCGTTGACCCGGATACGGAGTCCTTGTAGGCGTAAATCCGATTGTTCTTAAATCCTAGGATTACCGCATTGTGCTGCTCTCATTGTCCAGGCTGTACATTTACTAAGAAACCCAGTTTCTAGCCGTGGAAGATTACAGGGTCGGTTCTTTGTGAGAGAGGTGCACAAACCGATATAAAGGATTGAAAAATAGTGAGGAACAAGGAAAGGAGGCGGGATGGATGATGAGGTAAAAAGTGGGTGCAGCTAGAGGCCGAAGGGATGCTGTGAACACCATTTAAGAATGCCCACAGTGTACCACTTGAGGCGCACTGACGCGGTGCCTGACTTGCATGTTGCTCTGCTAAAGAAAAAGTGATGGTGAATAGATACAAAATTTATTAAAATGTTGATAAATGATGCATATTAGACCAGAAAACTTGCAGATTTGACAAGAAGCTTCGAATGCTTAGACATACTGCATATAAATATATCGTCCTGAAAAAGTTGTTAATTTGTCCATACTGAAAAGAATCATGGAATAAACCGTCTGGAACATTAATTTTAGTTCAGCAGAAAAAAGGCAATTTTGACACTTTATTTTTCTGATATCGCACACAACTTTGCTAGGAGGATTAGTCTCATGTGTGAATGACAATTTATGCTATAAAGATAAACTGGCACAATGAAGTACAAGAATCCAAAGGTGAATATTAGTTAGAGTGGTTGATAGCAAAAAAAAGGAGTAGTCAGTCCCCTTTGTTCATGATAGTTGTAAATGATGCAAGGAAAATTCCTCTTGGAAAAAATTTTGACTATATAAACCAGATACATGGTACGAACATGGTAAATGATGGTTCATATTCAGTAAAAAAAAAAAAATGGAAAAAGAAAATTATTTTAGAGATAGGATAGATAAGATTTTATGTTTAAGTAGTTAAATCTGACCAATTCAAAATATTTTTTTCAATATTCATTGATCAAAGCAATGCCGTTTTGAGCTGGAAATATTTAATTCATGTTTGGATATATATAAAAAATAATTGTCGCTTTCATTCGTCTTCTAACTATTTTCTACGCAACCTTCCAGTGGCCACAGAAATTAAATTCAAGGAGCGGTATATTAATTAGCAAAAGGATCATATCCATTCGCAGTCCTCACAAGTATTTAAACATGTAAACGAAAAAATGTCATTTGAGGATACGCAAGTTTGCAGGTGTGTAACTCTCTCTCTCTCTCTCTCTCTCTCTCTCTGCGAATGCATTAGCATTTCGTCCTCAGTAGCAAATGCAACGACCACCGTATAACGTCAACTTGATGTATGGCATGTAGAAAAGTAATTGCGTTTCATGAACCGATAGGGGAAAAAATATTCGAAAATATTCGCTGAACGCTCGCCCGGATTTCGACAAAACGTGGCTGTTGCATGTAGTCATTCCTCTCACTACTCCTGCTCCTACTCCTCCTATTTCTACTCCTTCTCCTCCGGCTCCTCCTCCTCCTCCGCTTACTCGTGCTCCTCCTCCTACTCCTCCTGCTCTTCTTCCTACTCCTTCTACTCCTCCACCTCCTACTCCTCCTCCTCCTCCTCCTCCTCCTCCTCCACCTCCTCCACCTCCACCTCCTCCTCCTCCTCCTCCTCCTCCTCCTAATTCCCCACTTGGAGGAGATAGTTATCAACACTGCATGAATTATCCGGTATTGGCAATAAACTAAATGAATCGTGATTCAGCTTCCCTTGCAGTCGGCCGATCCCTGCATAAAGGAAAAAAAAAAACTTATTTAACAAAACATTCATTGCCGGGCAGCCATGAGCGGACAGATTAAATCCCAATTGATGACATTTGCAATAGCATTGAGCCGATTGAAGTACTACATCATATTGATTCGCGTGTTGACAGATATCACCAGTGAAATGTCATTCAGTTTAATATTGAATTAAAATTGGGGAAAAAATAATAATAAATGGAAAGTAGCGGGATATTGGAAACAAACGCGTAATACTAAATAGAAAATGTCTTTACAAACCATGATATATGATGCAGTCTGCATTTTTATGAGGTGAATTATTATATTTTCCCCATTGACTTTATCAAAGAGACTGTATACATTGGATTTGTTTATGCATAATACGTACAGTACATACACACATACATACGTATGTACATACATCCAATTAAGCGTAAACAAATAACTACTGAATTTATGGCGAGATGTGTAGAAGGAAATTAATCCTTTCATTAGGCATACATACATACGCACATACATACATACATACATACGTACGTACATGCATGCATAACTACATACATACTTACATGAATTTATGCCGAGATGTATAGAAGGAAATTAATCCTTTCTTTAGGCATACATACATAAACAATAGCTAATGCATTCATACCGAGAGTGTTAGGAAGTTTTTTTTTTTTTTTTACTATCAATTACCATTTTCGTTCATTTCCTACGAACCTGATATTCACTTTTGAAGATTTCATCATTTCATTGGATTGAACCCTCCCCAGATAAAAATAAAATCAGTTATGATTAAAGTATTTTAACAATAAAATAAAATCAGGTAGAACCGGTCGGTGTGATTGTTGCCTTTCCAAATCTTCGTCAGAAATCAAAGAATATTTTATTTGTACTTATCCAGCAGAATTATCCGGTAGAGCCTCGATGGCCAAGTCGGTTAGAGCAGCAGCCTCGGACTTCTTAGAGGTCTGTGGCGCGGGTTCAAATCTCAGCCGACCGCTTAGAGAGGCGGACACTTTGCATGTAATCAACAGATAGGTTTGCTTAGAAGCAAATGGGTGTTACAGACTAATACACGCACAAACAAAGCCACTCCAACATCTTCTAAAAACATAACAGACACCTCACACGTCTCGACTGTCGACCTAACCGCGCAACGACTCCTCGCTGCTGGGAGAAAGGGCGCTGGTGACTGGTACAATACATGTACATACGCTACCGGGGTCTAAGCGATGACATGCAGGGCAGCCGATCGAGACTGCAAAGTCTACCCCAAAGCCAAATCAAAGTCCTTCAGAAAGAATAGGGGAAAAAAACACATTAAAAGAAGAAGATCCAACAGAATTATCCTGTGCGTTATATCGGTGAACGTCAGAATTTAACCATTCAAGAAAATGACATGCATTACCTCAAAAATGCTGTAGCTTTTCTTTTCCTCTTGCTGAATTGTTCGGTAAGGTCTTTTCACAAAATACCTGTGAGAATCAGAGAGATTTTTCTCATTTTATCTTCTTTACACGAAGGTTCATCGCGCTGTAGCAATAACTATCAAAATCATCCTTATAAGTTGTTACTTATTCCCTTCTAAAAATGCTGCAGTATTTTTGTGAGCAATCTAGACTTTCACAGAGATGCATTTTAGGCATTTATGCCCTCTGCTGAGTAATCTAGAACTCACTGATTTATAGATCGTAAAAGAGAGGTTTAGTGGAAGGAGTGAGAATGTTTCTTCCCCATTTTCTTTTGTCCTCATTTTCGACCTCATTTTTGTTTTCGAAGTTGGGAGAATGGCTTGGTCTCTCTCTCTCTCTCTCTCTCTCTCTCTCTCTCTCTATCGATCGAACTTAAAAGAAGTGAGTGGTTTCAACATGTATGCAGCCTAGGACATAATATAATGTATTAAAGGAGTGTGAGTAAAAAAATCACATACACAAACATACAAACGTACGCGCGCGTGTATATATATATATATATATATATATATATATATATATATATATATATATATATATATATATATATATATATATATATATATATATATATATATATATATATATAATATATATATATATGTATGTATACACACACAAACACATACATATATATATGTATACATATATATACATATAATGGAAAAAATACCTTTATAGTTAATTGCATCTAGCAAACGTTCATGAAAACTATTGTTGAAATACCGTTGTGTAGAGAGACATTTGCATAGAAAGAATAAGTGCATTAGATCTGTGCTGTGCACTTTTATTTATATATGTCTATGAAAATTTCAGGTTCAGGCTGAACATTTTTTTAGACGCGGAATGCACTGGCTATCTTTTGAAAAGTACTTGCATTGTTATTCTTCACTCTGATCTTTTCCCTCCAGCTTTTAAAGGCAACAAAATTTTGTAAAAAAGAAAGAAAAAAAAAGTAGGAATTATTTTTATTTCAAATCTCTTCCTACTGAAAGAGCATCAGTCGAGCGTCTGGAAAAATGCAGAATTTGTTTATTAAAAAAAAAAAAAAACCGGCTCTTACAGCGTTGCCAAAAAAAAAAAATAATAATATCCTTTGTGTATATTTTTAATGCGACTTTGCGCAGTAAAGTGTGAAGCTTGGGACAAAAGCCGGAGTCCGGTGAGTTCGGAATATGTCCTCGAGTAAAGAAAGAGTGTCATATCCCTGAATTTTTCAGATACTTGGTGCCGTAAGTGGCCGGTGCTCGAAGTGCCTTCTTGGATAGTTGAAAATGATTTTCGCGAAGCTTCTGGTCTCGACGTCTCAGCCAGACTTGACAAAGGTGACAGTTAGGTTTTATGTTGATTTATAGTTCGTTGGTAGGTTGCTTTTGCTTTGCGATTTTTGTTGAAGTTGCCAAAAGAACGATCTCATTACAAAAAAAAAAAAAACTGTAATCTCATCAGCATCTGAAGATAGTACCAAAGTAAATTTCTGGGTCAGTAGCAAAGGGAATTATTTAGAATGATAGAGGAGAGATTTGAAAAGGGGTCAAATAATTGGTCTCACTTTATCAATTTTTTTTTTCCTTCAGAGAACCTTATAGACAAACGCTCTCCCTTTGACGTTCGTTCCACGTCTTACCTATAAAATTCCAGCCTCCCAGGTTAATTGGTTGATTTATATTAGGCATGTCTGAAGCAGGAACTTTCACGCTTTCACAGTGGTAGCTTGTAAATAAATGGTAAGGTGTTGATGTGAAAACGATGCCTTGTTTGGACTTACGAACTCGGCTCAGACGACAAAGCCCCCGTAGAGGGGTAGCGCTGTCAGTGCACCTCATGTGGTGCACTGTAGGCATTACTTAAGGTTCTTTGCAGCGTGCCTTCCTTAGGCCCCTAGCTGCAACCCCTTTCGTTCCTTTTACTGTACCTCCTTTCATATTTCTTTCTGTATGCTTTCCACCCTCCTAACAATCGATTCATAGTGCAACTGCGAGGTTTTCCTCCTTATACACCTTTCAAACCTTTTACTGTCAATTTCCGTTTCAGCGCTGAATGGCCTCATTGGTCCCAGTACTTGGCCTTTGGCCTAAATTCTATATTCAGGTCAGTTCAGACGACCAAGAAAACCGCTTCCCGCCAGAGAAGACCCTTGATTAAAATTTTGGTGTATCTTTTAATAACTAGTCCAATAAGTTTAAAGTGGAATTCCCGCCTCAAAGGAGTCCTTGTACCACCTGTCAGAATACCATGTCTCAATTTTTCACTGCGGAAATATTTAACCCTGGCATGATACTTGGTGAGTGTTTCTAGCTTTCCACTGGCCAGCTTTGGAATTCTCTCCAGGTTTATGGGTTCCATGAATGAAAGTCGTATTTATTTCACTTGTATTCTTCCATGTAGGTAAATTACGTTATCATGTAGTCCGTTCCACGAGCCATTTCCAGAAAAATGATCTACTTATCTTTCTTTCCTAATTTTTTTTTTCTCGTGAAACATGTTGTTGTAACACTTGTAACACTCCTTGCTGGAAGACTGTACCCGTGTAAGGTTATTGCTTGCAGATAAATTACGATAAGTGGGGCCAGTCTGTGATACAGTTTTTAAAAAGAAATAGCAAAGAAATAATTACATAAATGAATGATGAAAAAGCAGAAGCAAATTTGTCTAAAAACAAGAAATTGCCGATTTTAATATTGCATCTTTTTTTTTTTTCCAAGAACCTTCATACTGCCAATTCAGTAATCATCATTTACAGGAATAATCTTACAACAGCTGAAGAGAGAGAGAGAGAGAGAGAGAGAGAGAGAGAGAGAGAGAGAGAGAGAGAGAGAGAGAGAGAGAGTTGTGTCATTGATAAACTCCATCATCCAGGTGTATGTGAAAAAAAAATTCATCATCATACCATTAGGCTAATTAGTAAATGGACACAAAACATGACACCACTGAAGGATAAAAGCGTCAGTTCCTGATTTTTATTTGAATTATTATCCTCGTATGATATGCTAACTATTTCGCTCCTATTTTTTGTCATCAGTTCTTCTTGAAGCTCCTGTTGCATAATTGGTTCCCTAAATTGTCGTGAAAGATGTATGTATGTACATATGTGGTGGTAGTCTCTCAACTCATTGATTAGTTTCTTACGTGGAAGATGTATGTATGTATGTATGTATGTATGTATGTATGTATGTATGTATGGTTGTACCTATGTATGTATGTATGTATGTATGTATGTATGTATGTATGTATGTATGTATGTATGTTTGCATGTGATATTCCTTCAACTCATTGATCATTTTCTTGCGTGAAAGAAAAATGTATTTGCGTGATAGTCTTTCAACTCATTGTTCAGTTCTTGTGTGGAAGATGTATGTATGTATATGTATATGTGTATGTATAAAATGGACTTGCGTGGAAGATGTATGTATGTATGTATGTATGTATGTATGTATGTATGTATGTATGTATGTATGTATGTATGTGTGTGTTTGTGTGCGGAGATAATCTTTCAACTCACTGTTCATTTTCTTCTAAGTGTCCTGTAATTAAGCCCTCCTAGGGAAAATGATAATAGATTTCATTTAGTACGATAAAGTTTCTTATATACTACTATACTAATAAATTCCTATTTTACAGTAAGGTTTCATCTGCATTATTTCAAATGATATTAGATTCTAGCCGTCCACACATGATCACATAATTCTTATTATACCATTTACATTATAAAAATTGATTTTTGCTTCACCATTAAACACTGGCAGTACTCCATAAGTAATTTAGGGCCAACATTCTCACAAGCGTATGAAATTTTAACTATAATTTCCATATTTAACAAATAAGAAATTGAATTTGCTAACACCCAACACACACTTGAATGGCATTCGATAGTTTATAAGGATATTTATATTGGTTTATATTAAAGGGCGGTATGATCGATACCAAAATGCCTTTAACTAGCCCAGGCCCGTGGCGATAGGAAGCCTCCTCAGGGGTGAAAAATGTTAAATATTTAGTGAATGAAAATGATTCATTATTCACCAACGACTTCATCCCGGAAATAACTTTATTCCTTTAACTTATTTATTCCATTTATTCCAAATGTAAAATCTGCCTTATAAAAGGTCTTCTTGTTTGTTTCCGTAGGTTTCTAACGTATTTTATTTGCAACTTTATGACTCGTGTTCACGAGGTAGCTGCGTAAATCATTGACAGCCAACTTTTGGTTTAACTGTAATTATGAGGTTTTCTTTATTTCGCTTTTGAATTTTAGATGATGATATGTTATTTTATAAATTCATGACGTTACTGACGCATTCATTATACATCATTCTTTTTTATTTAGCCCCTCTAACAAGCCGGTATTTATCTTCGGTGTTGTCATCTTTTCATAGGGGTCATAGGTAGTTAATAATAATAATAATAATAATAATAATAATAATAATAATAATAATAATAATAATAATAATAATAATAATAATAATAATAGTTATAATAATAATAATAATAATAATAATAATAATAATAATAATAATAATAATGGAGAAAGAAATCCACCGTTATATATATTTAAAGATAAATCTGTACAGAAAACTGAGACTGAACAGCGGAATCGAACAGTTTCTCGAAAGCTCTCTGTACAGATTTATCTTTAAATATATGTACATATACATAACTGTGGATTTGTTTCTCCATCTCAAGACTCATGCTACTATGAGTATTTTGTAATAATAATAATAATAATCATCCTACCATTAGCGTCTGCTTTTTACAGGAGCCGAGGAACTAGAAAAGAGAGAGAGAGAGAGAGAGAGAGAGAGAGAGAGAGAGAGAGAGAGAGAGAGAGAGAAATTGACAGGGCTTTATAAATTGCTCTTCTGCGCAACCGCAGAAAGACACTGAACGCTGGCGCCTTGACATTCGACCACTTACGACCTTGTTGCAAGCGCTTTCAAACTCCAAAGATATCGCCTTTAGGGCCCATCCCTCTGTGAGGGGAAACGTCAAATAATAAAAAAAAACACTCTTCACTGATAGCTGCCGCTGATTTGGTTCTGAACAATTGACGTTCCCTGTAATATTTGAAACGCTGCTGCCCTCTTGTGGTGAGCCGCACCTAACGATTCCGAAAGCAATCTGAATCATTCATAATTCATCGCAGACGCTTTCCAACCGAAGGATAGTAATGTAGCAGAGACTGTGACGCTCTTAAATCCTCGTTCTTTATTGCAGTCTTTATGATGTAGATGCTGGAGTAAACAAAAGATACAAACAATGCTTAGTATTCGCCAGTTGTTAGAAAACGTAATTTGATATTTTTGCCGCAAGAAAATCATGACTGCGCTGCCATGAATGTATTATTTTATTAGCGTCGCAGCATCTGCAAAAAGAGACTTGGTTTTAATGCACACATAATGACTGAAGCTCCTAAAGGGAATCTTCTGAGAATATGAGATACGACCAGCTGGGAATCATAACCTCAGAGTAACACTCACAAAGTAATTGTATCTCATGTTCATGTGAATGATGTTTGGATTATATTGGCCTGTATGAACATCAACAATTTTTTTTTTTTTTGGTAGGGGTGAATTTACTATTTCATAATTTTTATTTTTTTGTTTAAAAGTGTATTGATTTATTTTATCCAACCTAATCCAAACAATCCACTATCTTTTCTTATAATGAGGACACAAAAGTTCTACAAAAGTACTTCCATAACTAAATTTTGATTTTCTCACTGGTTTTTAAATGAAAAGTAAGACGACCATCCTCATTAGATGTAAAAATACCCAGTTTCTACATCCTTCCTTACTTCCTGAGGAGTAATTTTGAAGTGAGAAAACAAATGAACAAATAGAGAAGAGGAAATGCATGAGATGATGAGACAAAAGATTTGCAGACGCCTTGAAAGTCTGTCTAGCAAGAAGAAGAAGAAGAAGAAGAAGAAGAAAGAAAAGAAAAAGAAGAAGAAAAAAAGATTAGAAGGTCATCAGTGAGAGATGAGAAGAAAAATGATTGTGTGTGTGTGTGTGTGTGTGTGTGTGTGTACGGAATCACATTTAGGTTTGATGTCGTTGTCTTAGTGTGTACGAAAACCT
>NC_089789.1:34256105-34261105 GCF_040412425.1 Macrobrachium rosenbergii
GGAAAGTAAGAAGGAAGGGAGTATAAACGGAGGTATAATAAAAGGAAGGAAACGGGTCGCCGCTAAGGGCCGAAGGGACGCTCCAAAGAACCTTCAAGTCCTTTCTACAGTGCGCCGCATAAGGTGCAGTGACGGCACAACCTCCCTACGGGGAACTTGTAGAAGTTAAGTATATCTTAGTTTAACCAGACCACTGAGGCTGATTAACAGCTCTCCTAGAGAGGAGCTGGCCCGAAGGATTAGATTTATTTTACGTGGCTGAGAACCAACTAGTTACCTAGCAACGGACCTACAGCTTATTGTGGAATCCGAACTACATTATGGCGAGAAATTAATTTCTATCACCAGAAATAAATTCCTCTAATTCTTCAATGGCTGGTCGGAGAGCCGAACGCTGGGCCAACAGCGTGCTAGCCGAGAGCTCTACCCACCCCTACAATGAAGAACTACTTGTAGAAGTAAAAGCACAGTAAAAACATGGGTGCCGGAATTTCACAGAGGCCCAACGGCGTTGGAGTCGGTAACATTGTTGATGATGATGAAGCTTCACACGACTGAACAAATTTCTGGAAATAGATAAACACCCACCACCATCTCTCTAATTGTCATTTTAACACATCCCAAAACATTAGGTAATTGTTTATTGTCATTATTGTACTAATTCCAAGAGTTCCTCATTGGACGGGTGGGTATCGTTCTCAGCCAGCACTCTGCTAGTCCCCGCGTTCGATTCTCCGACCGGCCTATGAAGAATGAGAGGAATTTATTTCTGATGATAGAAATTCATTTCTCGTTATAATGTGCTTCGGATTCCGCAATAAGCTATAGGTCCCGTTGCCACGTAAAATAAATCTAATCCTTCGGGCCAGCCCTAGGAGAGCTGTTAATCAGCTCAGTGGTCTGGTTGAACTAAGGTATACTTAACTTGTACCAATTCCATAAAAAATGATGGCAATATAAGTGAAGGTGGTTACGGAAAGTTCCGACCCTGCGGTTGTTATGTGCCATAGCGAAGCTCTTGAGACCAAGGTAACTTCATTTACATATTGATGTAGAAGCCATCAGTGAGAAACTGGCGCTGGGGTAGACGATGGGTGGTCGAAACTTGGTGTTTTATTGGCTGCTGACTGTCGTAGTCCCACAGAATAATGTGGACAGAATTTGATCGAAACTTGGTGTTTTATTGGCTGTTGACTGTCGTAGTCCCACAGAATAATGTGGACAGAATTTGAGTTTCATTATTATTATTATTATTATTATTATTATTATTATTATTATTATTATTATTATTATTATTAGAAGTAGTGGTACCTGTAGTAGTAGTATTGATGAAATAAACTGGGATTTACCAAACCTACAATTTATCTAATCACAGATGATGATGATGATGACAATTATTATTATTATTATTATTATTATTATTATTATTATTATTATTATTATTATTTTAAACGACCTACAGTGATTGGCACAAAGAAGTCACTGACTTGTTTAGCAGGTTTCCGCAGTATGGAATGCCCGTACAAGAGAGAGAGAGAGAGAGAGAGAGAGAGAGAGAGAGAGAGAGAGAGAGAGAGAGAGAGAGAGGTGGTATGGTGCCGTGAATGAAGGCATGAAATTCCCCGAACACTCCACGGTTCAATAGTTATCCAAACGGCTAGGACTCGCTGGCTAGCTGTCACATAACCTCTGTTACTTATGGAAGATAAGCAAGGGAAGGACATAAGTATTCTTTCATTGTTGGCATTTTAAATAAAAAAGACAAACTTGGAATAAAAAGGGTTTTATTCCTGTTTTAACAGCAATCGTAAAAAATAACTGTGGGTGCTAATTACACATAATAAATATATATATATATATATATATATATATATATATATATATATATATATATATAGTATATATATTGTATATGTGTGTGTGTGTTTGTATATGTATATATACATAGATATAAATTTGTATGTATGTATGTATATTGCCTCACCGTGTAATACTGAGCAAGCAAAACTGGGCGTTGGGAACAACGAAGTATGATAAAGAATGAGGGAACCCATTACAGCCGGAGTAGCTTTTAGGTCGGAGGAATAGTAGTAGTAGTAGTAGTAGTAGTAGCAGTAGCAGTGTAGTAGTAGTAGTAGTAGTAGTAGTAGTAGTAGTAGTAGTAGTAGTAGGAGGAGGAGGAGGAGGAGGAGAGTAGATGAACGTACCATTTAGTAAAGAAGCAAAGAAGATCCACTTTGAATATCTGGAATTAGTGAAAGGTCACAGAGGCTTAGCCTCCTGGCAGAGTCTGGATTAGAAGGGAGATTACACTTACTTAGCCGTGGGATTTCTCGCTGGGATTATTGAGATGACAAATGCAGCTGAATCCCTTCATCCTGAATATTCTAGATGAGAGTCAGACAAATTTAATGCAGAACTAAAATGTCAAAATGTCTTCCCAGTTCACAGTGATATCGACTTTTTTTAAGTTTAGTATATCTAGTGTTTTATTTTTATAGATATCAGGTGTTTTTTTTTTTTTAGCATTTCGGCATCGTCGTCTTAGTATCTTCTCTTATGAAAAGTAATTCTCGGTATGACTTTTTAATATTACTACTAATGCTACTGGTAGCAATAATAATAATAATAATAATAATAATAATAATAATAATAATAATAATAATTATTATTATTATAATTATTATTATTATTATTAATATTGCAACTTCACTTTTCATTATACTCTCAGGTGCCTTTTGTACTGAAGTATTTGTCAAGTTCAAGAAAGTAATGACCAACAGTAATTGTTTTTCAAAGCAGTTTTCTTCATTTTCTACATTCCTTGTAAATTATAGTTGAACATCAAAAAAACAAACGAAGGATAAAAAGGAAACTAAAAGAATATTATGATAAGAGAGAGAGAGAGAGAGAGAGAGAGAGAGAGAGAGAGAGAGAGAGAGAGAGAGAGAGGAGGCACCTGTATCAAAGGCTTTTGATCTTAGTCTATAGAAAAAGATGAAGGTGGACATGAAATAAGAATTTACTTTTGAAGTCGCGGACTCTGAGACTCCATCAACATTTTCTCGCCAAATTAGCAGCTAATATCTCTTTGTTGTTTCTCATTAAATCCCTAGATTTCTCGGAGCGCTTTCCTTTATAAATGAGGCATTTTATGATAAATTTAAAAGGATTTTTTTGTAACTTGTTATCCGCAAGAGTTGCAAATTTAAGTGATTTGCGATACCCTGTTCCTTTTTATTTTTTTAATTAAGAAGTTGCGTTGATTACAACTGGCGGTAAGGAAACCATGTTGATGTAGGAGAGATGATGATAATGTTGCAAAAATATCTAATATCCATAGCCTTTGTTCCAGGGTATTCTTAGTCTTTTGTCTTGGTATATTTTTGTTGGGTGTGTGTGCGCTTGTTTGTCTGTTTGTGTATGCAAAGATGAAAGAAAGTTGTTGATGAGCATATATATATATATATATATATATATATATATATATATATATATATATATATATATATTATATATATATATATATAATATATATATGTATATGTAGATAGATATAGATATATATGCGTATGTGCGCGCATTTGTGCTAAGGATGGACGATAAATTGTTGTCAAGTTTATAATTTGTAAGTTTTAGTAACGAGGAAGAGAGAGGCATAGAAAGTGCTATATAGATGGTGTGAAACATATTTGAAAATGAAGGGCTCTACCAATGAGGAAGCTGGAGAGTGCTTGCAAAATAAAGGTGAATTTCTCTGGGTTTTCATGGGGGTTCGTCGGACAGCTGAAGAAGATTGTGTGTAGTTCTGTGTCTGTGGAGTGGGTAAGGGTCTAGATTCTTTTTTTTTTTTTTGGGGGGGGGGCCAAGTGCTTCATCCACGATTCAGCACTTAAAGTATGAATATGGGAGAATCAGTTTTAAAGCAAAGATATGACTGGAGAATAGAGTAATAATTTCGAAGGAGAAGTTTATTGTAAAGTCACACAGACGCCAATGTAGATTATTAGAAGGTGAAGCAGAGAAAGCTGCAGCTATAATGATTATACCGACCTGGGTGTATTAGCAGATTAGGGCTTACGACCCTTTAAAATGTTCTGCCTTCACCATCGCATAATCTCAACGGTTCTGTAAGTTTTTAACATGGAGATAAGATAGTGCGTTGTTAAATCGAAATGGGAAGTCCTCAGTGAGGTAATCCTCACCCCTAGATATTCTCTCTCTCTCTCTCTCTGTTGTAGCGTTGGTCGGGTTAATTTATGTGTGTGGTCTAACAATCGTGAACTAATTTCCACCTCTCTCTCTCTCTCTCTCTCTCTCTCTCTGTAGTGTCAGGCACGGCACTTACGTTTGTAGGGTATCAAAAGTGAACTCAGGCCCCACGCCAGTTTACGTTTGTAGGGGCATCAAAGTTCAGGCATCAAATCCCCCATCTCTCTCTCTCTCTCTCTCTCTCTCTCTCTCTCTCTCTCTCTCTCTCTCTCTCTCAGGTAACTCAACTTCTAAAACTCCGGGTCCTAACGAGGCAAAACGTGCAAGATCTGAATCGTAGGAGTCGTACCTGCTACTTTTGCTTCAGATTAGGAGGAACATCTAGACCGGACCTGCCTGAAGTAGTCTCGTCATTTAACATCATCATGGCCAGGGAGACGTGGCTTAATGAATCGTTTGCGTCCATTGGGAAACTGAATCCGTGACTGGATATTTGCTCTTAATCAGGCAGCAGGGCACTTCTGACTTTTTGGTGTGTTCTCAACGTGAGGACGATTTTATGCTCTTCTATTCTCCTCCATTATCTTCGTCTTGCCCGAGTCACATTTTTTTTGTGGGGAATTTTTCATGCTTCGGTTTGCGCAGCTGAATCTGGGCGATGGGCGGATTTGTGACCGTTGATGGTCGTGGTTAGAAATGAGAAAATGCTACGTTTTAATCGTGTTGTTCTTACTCGAATTATTGGCTCTCTCTCTCTCTCTCTCTCTCTCTCTCTCTCTCTCAGTGTG
>NC_089789.1:34271105-34273605 GCF_040412425.1 Macrobrachium rosenbergii
ATATATATATATATATATATATATATATATATATATATATATATATATATATATATATTATATTATATAAATAATATATATATATATATGTGTGTGTGTGATATATATATATATATATATATATATATATATATATATATATATATGTGTGTGTGTGTGTGTGTGTTTGTTTGTTTGTTTGTTTACATGTGCAAAAAGGTCATATCCTCTCACGAAGACAAATCATTATAAGGATTTGAAGGGGATAATTTCAGACACAGAAATGACAATCCGAGCAGCAGAGGAGGAACTCATCTCCTCGAAATGGAAAAGAAAGACGAAAGGGGGGGGTTAGGGATAGGATGGGGAATGCGGGTGATAAGGAAGGAAGAGGAAGAAGATGGAGTATGTGGGAGGGGAGATGTGGGTGGGGGAAGGGAAGGGAAGGTAGTGATTATAGAGAAGTCAGAAGATGGAAGTTTTTGTCTCGCAAGAGATCACGCTGAGGTCTCCGTTGATTCCCATGATGATGGAGGTAATTGTGGAGAGAAAAGATGCCCTGGCGAGCCATCTTCCTGTCCCCATCCGTCCCTCCCCTTCCTCTTCCTCCTCCCTCCCCTCCCCTCCAAAAGTAAGAATAAAGGACATCCCAATGAAATGTTTCCATTCTCTCCCCCTTGGGGATGGGGACGAGCTGATGAACTCTCGCGGTCTCCAATTTATCCCTTTGTTGAGTAGTGGGGCAGATTGCTGTCAACAGTGGCACAGGTAAGTGGACAGGTGACGACGGGATAATTAGAGATCCGCAGGTAATACCAATCCTCATTCTCTCTCCATCTCGTACCCCCGTGACAACGTAGGGGGGAAAAAAAGGGAGGGATAACCCTTTCATGTTGTCGTACGCATAAGTATAATTCTCTCTCTCTCTCTCTCTCTCTCTCTCTCTCTCTCTCTCTCTGTTTCACATATGTGGATTTGAAAGTAACTGCTGGTCTCTAACTTCAGCATGTGTTGAGGGCCGTAAATAAGTGTCTTTCGTATGTTTATTCATATTTCTCTTTTAATTATCATTAAAAGTACCTACGCACACTCACATACACACATACACACACATACACATGTACATACCCAGAGCGATGTCTCTTATCAAAAACTAAATGATACAGAAGTCTGGAAATCATTAGCGACTTTTACTCCTTCAGGATAAAAAAAAAAAAATTAATGTATAATAAAAGAGCAGACGAAATTTGCCGTGACGGTTGACGTTGATGGAAGTACCATGACAGCTTTTGTTTGAATTCCACGTCAGGGAATAAAGGCAAAAGAAAAAAATAAACGAATAAAGAAAAAAGATTGCCACTCAATAGAACGGCAATGCGTAGTCTATATTGTCGACGTTTTCTTTCCGGTATGTTCAGTGAGTTTCGTTCACTTTTTATAAATTAGAATTAAAAAGAGAGATGGAGAGTAAAACTGACCTTTGATGGAATACTCGTGGACGAAGTAAAGTATTTGAAAAGATAGATGATATACTTGATTGCCGTATTTTAATAACAGTAATGACAACGCATTCTCAGAGCTTATTCAATGTGAAATGAAGCTACCTTTCTATTTAAGGAATATGAAAATAGTTATACATTTAAACGCTGCTGGATGAGGTGCTATGTTTTAAAAGTAAGTTTTTAGATATTTCCGTTACATTATGACGGTGATGATTACTTATTATCAAAGAATCTATTTATTGTCCCGTGACCAATTTTTTATTTTTTCATTTTTGTGAATAGGAAAAAGAGTTGCAAAGCAAAGCACTCTTGCGTGAGCCAATAGATTTAAAGCGATAACATTTTTTTACTTAAGTATACCGTCATTACCATTATCATTACTTACTAACAAGGTAACGATTAACTGAGATATGACAATAAAACTCCAAAAATGTATAAAGAACCACAAATTGGAGAACAAAATATTTAAGAAATCTGCATACATGCTCCCTTTTCAGTGTGTCTCTGCACTGAAGAGGGAGCATAACGCTGCCAAACTCTGTGATGATTTCTCATACATATTTATTCTCTAATTTGTGTTTTTTTTTTTTCAAATTTCAAAGACCGATCCTGATCCTTTGTCACCCAATTATCTGTAATAATTATAGAGAATAATCTTTGTTAATGTTCACTCACTTGGAAGCAAATAAAAGGAATTCTCCCTCATCCGAATTTCGGGTTTCATCATGACCCCGCAACGCTTGCAAGAGAGCGTTGGTCTGTGTGTTGCAAGTTTCATCAACACCAACAACATTTGGTATTGCAGCAACCCCGGGTATTATATACAAGACAAGGAAGCGTCGATAAGTTTGGCCCAAGACCACTGCTGAGGTCTGTATAGATGTATAGACTAATGGTAGTGTTTACAGTGAAATAAATAAAAGATAAATAAAATAGATAAATAAAATATGTAAATAAAAAATACATAGATAAATAAATGAATAGACTATAAATAAGTAAATAAATAAATTTTAAAATTA
>NC_089789.1:34281105-34296105 GCF_040412425.1 Macrobrachium rosenbergii
CAGAATACTTATTGGACAAACTGACATTATTTAAGAATTTCAGTGAAGGATGACATGAAGAATGCAATGGAAAATTAATAATAAAGCATGAAATGTGTAGAGAATGTTCGCCGAATTTTTGGGAATTGAAACCCTTAAAAAACATAAAGCTTTCTACTGCACATGGCGGGTGCAGGCAACATGATGATGACTTTTGCGCATGCTTTGCTTTCAGTATGAATATCCCATACTTAATGTAAGTAATGGTAGTAATGCTCTTAGTAAGACTAGTCGTAGAACTCGTCGTTGCCATTGCTAATTGTACGGTAAAAATGACTGAAGTGTCCGAAGCACAACCCTAATAATTTTTTGACAAGCCTTTTGTTTTTTTATTGTATTACTCAGATTGAAGAACAAACCTTAGGTTTCATCAGCATTCGTAATTTTTTTCGGGGTCGGGGGGGAATGTGCTCATCTTCACAATTACGGTTTAATAATCTACTTTGTATGTCATATTTACAAAGAGAATGACAAATCCTTGATGGCAGTGCTTAGCTAAAGAACTAATTATGAGGAAAAATGTTGTTAACAAATTATAATACTAAACTTACAACACCGAAAAAGTTTCGAGTGCCAAAATAGTTAGCTGGACATGTTGTCTAGAGGATAATATGCCAGGTATAACTATTAAGTGTAACAACTACAACCGAAGGTGAAAGGTTATTAATTGTTATATTTTATGCAAATATAATCAACCATCAGGCAAAACATAAATACGATCTAACATGAAATCTGGACGAGCACAAACGAGCATTTTTGACGTGGTCCTTCAGAATCCAATTTCTGGGCGACTCTATGTCTTCCCTCTTGTATTTGATAAGATTCAGCATCTTCAGGTGGGACGAATAAGACTTGATCGAGAAGGGAACTCCGAAGAAATAAATTCTATTTGCAATACAACGCAGAGAAGAGCTTCGGTAGTAAATATGAACTGGGATGGGATTGAAGTAACATATATGTTATATTTTTGTTAAAATCATTGTAGAATATTTATGGCTTGCAAATAGATTGTTCGATGAGTCCACAAATAGCATTGAATAATGCAGCCAAGGTGTGCGTGAGTTATCATGGAGGTGTTAATAACCACGTGGATGGGTTCTTTCATACACACACTAACACACACACACACACACACACACACACATATATATATATATATATATATATATATATATATATATATATATATATACACAACATATCTATACATATATATACACACTATATATGTATATATATATACTATATATATATATATATATATATATATATATATATATATATATACAACATATCTATACATATATATACACACTATATATGTATATATACACTATATATATATATATATATATATATATATATATATATATATATATATATATATGTATGTATGTATGTATATATCATAATACACAAATTGTTGCATGAAATCTTGAATAAGAATTAGGATATACATTGGAAATCTCAAAATTTAAATGGAAACCCTAATTTTGCTAGTGTGTCGAAGCCAAAACCTTTTCCATGAGACATTGACGGTTAACAGATACTAGATCAAGACCTGGTGGACTAGCGAGTCTTTCCAGTTCCTTTCCCAAGTCAATTAATGATTTAGTTTGATCCCGAAGAGAGAGAGAGAGAGAGAGAGAAACTGCAAGATGTCAATCGCCCTTCTCATATCACGGTGGCTTGAGATCAAAGAACCTGATCCTCTTTCTCGGCTTTGTCAACACTATCAAGGTACTGAGCGCCTGTGAGAGACTGTACGCTCGTCCTTAAATGTTAACCCGTGTGTGTCCCGCTTGTGCCGGTTGCATAACCGCTACAAACCTTCGTTGTGTTACCACGAATACACATTTATTCCATGAAATGTTGACCCGTGAATACTCACAACATGTGAGCTAAAGTACCAAGGCAGTCGATTTAATCCTGGAGATTCGTCAACAGGGTGGTAACGATCTTTTGATGATTTATGGAATGGGGTGTGATTTCGTTAGACCGATAAATAAGGTTTTCAAGTTAATCTGTCACGAATTCTTACTTTGTTTTTATTGGTCAGTTTCTTGAAGAACAGTCTCTCTCTCTCTCTCTCTCTCTCTCTCTCTCTCTCTCTCTCTCTCTCTCTCTCTCTCTCTCTCAACGTAAGCAAATAAGTGTATAGTGAGGAAATCATTTAAAAGTTACGAGTCGGTTCAAATTCTGTTAATACGATTTCCGTGTCTCCGCTTAAATTCTAAGGACATAAAGACATAATGCTGCTTGTTTTTGAAAAGGGAAAAAGTATATCAAATGGAAACCGAATAACAAATGATTTAGTATTTTACTTCCCGTTGTTGCCGCTGCAGTCCAATGAAGATCATTACCGTCGTTTTCCGTTGTCATGTAGTTTTAAACATCGAAAGAAACCACCAAATAAAAAGTTTCGATTTCGAACGGAAAATCACACCCTGTAATAGCTTAATTCAAGTTTAAGATGATGTTCTCTGTGAGACTGAATTCGAAAGGACAGCCAATCGCCGGCTATATGGTTTTAGACTGGAAGTAAACTCGTATTATACGAGATTGGATTCAAAATGAAAATTACCCCAATACGAGATTAAATTCAAAAGCAAAGCAGGAGAAATGAATTCGTTTTTAACAGTCTTAATTCAGAAGTAACAACCTGTCACGCGAATCTGAACTGAGGACAAAATCTTCCGCTATATAAATTTACCACTAAGTTTGCCAGCTGTTTCCTTCAAGCTTTTATTGGATTTATTGACGTTTATTTTTTCCTGTAACAAATTTATTGCTAAGTTTGTCAACTGTCGTTGTTTCGTTTAAGCTTTTATCAGGTTTCATGATGACTGTGAGCTAAAAATCATTAAAAAAATTGCAATTAACATAGGTACGGCAGATGATGTCCATTATCACTTCAGCCTACTGTAGCCAGTGATTTCCCTTGCAATTCAATTTGGTGTTTTCTAAAACTTGTATACAGAGACTTCGGTAAAACGTGGTCTCTGTATACGAGTTTTAGCAAACACCAACTTGAATTGCAAGGGAAACCATTGGCTATAGTAGGCTGAAGTGAAAATGCAAATCATCTGCCGTACCTATGTTAATTGCAATTTTTATGATTTTAGCTCACAGTCATCATGAAAAAAAGTGATAAATGCTTAAACGAAAAAAATAAATCAATAAAAGCTTGAACGAAACAAAAGTAGACGACAAACTTGGTGATAAATTTGTCACAGGAAAAATTAAACGCCAATAAATCCAATGAAAGCTTGAGCGAAACAAAACGATAGTTGACACAATTGGTAATAAATTTGTTACAGGAAGAAATAAATCCAATAAAAGCTTGAACGAAACAACTGTAGGCAAACTTGGTGGTAAATTTGTCACAGGAAAAAATAAACGTCAATAAATCCGATAAAAGCTTGAACGAAACAACAGTAGACAAACTTGGTGACAAATTTGTCACAGGAGAAAATAAACACCAATAAATCCAATAAAAGCCTGGACGAAACAACAGTAGACAAAGTAGGTGATAAATTTGTCACAGGAAAAATAAACACCAATAAATCCAATAAAAACTTGAACGAAACAAAACGACAGTTGACACACTTGGTAATAAATTTGTCACAGGAAGAAATAAGACAAACTTCGTGATAAATTTGTCACGGGAAAAAATAAACACCAATAAATCCAATAAAAACTTGAACGAACCAATAAGTAAAAAAAAAAACTGAACGAAACAAAACGACTGTTGACACAATTGGCAATAAATTTTTCACAGGAAGAAATGAACGCCAATAGATCCGATAACAGAAGGGAACGAAGCAAGGGCAGTTGATAAAGGGAGGAATCAAGAAGGAGGAGTAGGAGGAGGAGAAGGAGCAGGAGGAGGAGGAGGAGGAGGAGGAGGCGGAGGAGAATTAATCAGAGGAGTCAGTCGGTTTGTAAACGTCGCAGGAAATCCAAATGCTTTTAAGACGGGAGTTGCGTGGATAGGCTTCATATGCTCGTGCAATTGAGTTTGCAATTGCCTGTGTCATGAACGGGCTCAGTTCGTCGCCGGTATAGACTATGATCCGGGAAGGTAATCTGCAGAGTTAATTTAGGTGAGTTAATGCTCATGGTAGGAACCCAAATGGTTTATCGTTGTCGCTGAAATACAAACAGACAGACGGAGAGTGACGGAGAGAATTGCCCCCCCCCCTTTTTTTTTATTTATGCAGATGAGAACTCCTGACTGTCGTGCAGAAAATTGTTTTTAATTATGTCGTAAAATCACACACATACACACATATATGTGTGTGCTTATATAAATATATGTATATATATGTGTATACATATATACAGATATATATATATATATATATATATATATATATATATATATATATATATATATATATATATATATATATATATATATATATATATATATATATATACAGTATATGTATATATATATATATATATATATATATATATATATATATATATATATATATATAAAGAGAGAGGGGGATTATTATTTATTGTGCAGTATTAAGTTCACAACTAATTATTCTCTGTATCATAGTCATAGTTAAAGATGATGTAGATGCCATCTGGACGCATCTGTAAACTAGCGAGGGCTAATACGTAGTGGGAATGACCCAATCAAATCCAGGCAGATGCAATTTCACCAGACTGTGGGAAGCCGGACGAGGTCGGGAGAGTGCAATAGTAAATTTAACCCAGTGAAGATATGAAGACCTTAAGTTTATAGAGCAAAGGCCGACAAATACACCTCAATGGTTTAATTCAGTTTACACGTTGAAACTAAAGAGAAAAAGGTTGAAATATAAAAAAAAAACTTTCGTCGAAATACGTGGGAAATAATTACGCCCAGTCTTGCAAGGCGGAAGATGACGTAAAACTTTAGGCATCACAAATACGAGGTCATGATTCTGGAAAGCGGACAAATAATTTCATCGCCCAAAAGCATTGATAATTCGGTTGCCAAAAAAAGTACAGCCAGTATTCAAGAAGGCGATTTAGCAATTTGAAAAATTAGTCCAAGAAGTGTGAGGAATTGATACCGACTCTGCAGTACGTATTCTTGTCGAATCAGGCTTCACTATTTAGAATTGATATCAACCTATCTTGACCATGATAGCTGATTGCTAGGTTTATAGCAATTAGCTAATTTTGAACTCTTGTCTCTTAGACGTGCTCGTGATTTATATATATATATATATATATATATATATATATATATATATATATATATATATATATATATATATATATATATATATATATATATATATATATATATATATATATATATATATATATATATATATATATAATCAGTCGGCAAAATAAAAACATTATCACAAATGTTTGACAAGCAGCTAGTGGTAATATTCTGTCTTTGTAGATTTATGTATAGCTTTACGAAGGGGAGAGAGAGAGAGAGAGAGAGAGAGAGAGAGAGAGAGAGAGAGAGAGAGAGAGAGATAACTGAGCCGTTAATGAAGAGATATAGATTTACGAAGGAGAGAGAGAGAGAGAGAGAGAGAGAGAGAGAGAGAGAGAGAGAGAGAGAGAGAGATAACTGAGCCGTTAATGAAGAGATATAAGCTCCTGAGATAACACGTGTATGAAGTAATGGGTCTAGATATATCGTGTTTTACCGGTCACACAGCGAGAGCTTGCTGGAGTGTAAATGAGAATGCACTGGGTACTCTGTTGTTATCTGAATAGGAGAAGGAGAAGAGGACTGCCTCCAGGGAGTCGTGTATTACCTGTTGGTAACAGTTTTCCTCTTATGGAAACACACACACACAAAACACACACAAATTGCTGGAATTTTCAGGTAAAATTTGAATATCAAAAATTTTAATAGTATAGAATTGTTTCAGTCGGGTTTCGTCTTACCGTTTAGATAGAAATGTTTAAACTCCATTAAATAATTCGATACATTACTTTTCAATGTATTTTTTTTCCTTCTGTAACTCTCCAGAAATGTTATTACCACGATAATGTTGCAGTTCATTATATTTTGCATTTCAATATACTTTGCTTTAAAATATCTGATGTAGATTAGTATTTAATTATGTAATTTTTTACTTTGTGCTGCGAAGCGCTGTTATTTTTTCTTTTGATGTATATTAATTATAACTGCGCTATCGGAGTTAATCTTATCTTCATATATGCAAATAATTCGATGTTTTAAATCCTTCAGTGGGCAGCTGCCTAAGTCGTTGCTGTCCACGTCATATATTTCTCTCTCTCTCTCTCTCTCTCTCTCTCTCTCTCTCTCTCTCTCTCTCTCTCTCTCTCTCTCTCTCTCTCTCTCTCTCATACATACACACAAAAAGCTAAACTTTACGGGCCCATAAAAAGGTAATGAAAATAGAGCGAACTCTAAAATGCGAGAATGTTAAACATTTCAGCATTAGTGAGAATGCAAATTGTGCATGAATATATTACACACAAAAGCCACTTGAATTTCCACTAGCAACAAATAAATCTTCAAGATAAAAGTAGAAAAAAGCATTTTAATGAAAAGACACTAGCTTTAGCTACGAGAGTCCGTCATAAGAAATTGGAAACGGGATGAGAGAGAGAGAGAGAGAGAGAGAGAGAGAGAGAGAGAGAGAGAGAGACAGAGAGAGAGAGACAGAGAGAGAGGAGAGAGAATTGTTTATACTTTTGTTTCTTGTATAAAAAGTTGTAAATGGTTGAAGTTCTATTTCTCGATAAATTATTCTTTGGTAAATCGGTATATTATGTACAGTTCAACAGAAACTCAGAGATTCTCAAAAAATTCCTTTGTTTCTTCTTCGACTTCCACAAAGGAATAACGTAGCAAGAGACATTTTTCTGGATTAAAGTATCAGAATTTAATTATTATCTGAACTGGCCGTTGGCTTATGATGCAAATTGTGCAACGCATTTCTGGCAACTGCACATGAAACAAAAATCTTTTCTTCTCATTGCAGAAAACGATATATTGCATAAGTAAACTCATCTACCAAGACAATTGATTTAACAATTTGCAATGCTGAAATTGAATGTTTCCCGTGAAGTTTTTCTAACTTTGTATTTTTGAAGTAGGAAAGAGGGATACGATATGCACCATGTATTTTTGAAGTAGGAAAGAGGGATACGATATGCACCATTATATATTTTTGATATATAATAACTCTTACTCATAGATGGCAGTCAGAAATTTCAGCAGTGTAGCTACAAGACTCACAGTATATATATATATATATATATATATATATATATATATATATATATATATATATATATATATATATATATATATATATATATATATATATATATATATATATATATATATATAATATATATATATATATATATATATATATATATATATATATATATATATATATATATATATATATATATACAGTATATGCATATTACATAAATATTAATTTGTTACCATGAGTCAGGTAATGAAATACTTCATTGACATTTAATGTGCAAGAATATATATATTCTGCTACCAGCATAACAGTGTGGGTTTCTCAAAGAAGTTGGTACCGTTTCATAGAGTGTTTTTAATGCGGGTGCAGGGCGCGCATTGTCGTTTAGATTTTAGTACAACCTTTGAACGTACACATTTTGAAGCACTTATCTACAAGCTAAGATTTTTGGGAATTGGTGGATCTTTTATTAGTATTTTAAGTGACTTTTTGATATACAAAACCCAAAGGATCTATGATGATGGCCAGTGTAGTAGCTTTACTTGTCATTTCAGGTGTTCCTCAAGGTAGCGTTGTTGGACCTTTGCTGTTTATTATCTATACTAGTGACACTTGACAGGGGCTTCAGAACAAACTGATTGCATGTAACGATTATGCTACTCTTCTAGTAGCTAAAGAAATGTCATTTCAGGTGTTCCTCAAGGTAGTGCTCTAGGATATTTTCTATTTATAATCTGTACTAGTGGCATGTGACAAGGGCTTCAGAACAAACTGATTGCAAATGACGATTATGCTACTCTTCTAGCTGTTGTTCCTTCTCCGCGCCTTAGATCTGTAGTTGGAGAATCCTTGAATAAAGATCTGGCACGTATTCATGAGTGGAATAGGCTTTAGTTCATCATTGAACGGGTCGATATCGTTCTCGGCTAGCACTGTGCTGGGCCCGCGTTCGATTCTCCGGCCGGCCAATGAGGAATTAGAGGAATTTATTTCTGGTGACAGAAATTAATTTCTCGGTATAATGTGGTTCGGATTCCACAATAAGCTGTAGTGCCCGTTGCTAGGTAACCTAATTGGTTCTTAGCCACGTAAAATAGGTCTAATCCTTCGGGCCAGCCCTAGGAGAGCTGTTAATAAGCTCAGTGGTCTGGTTAAACTAAGATGTACTTAACTTTAGGGCATGAAACTTAACCCTTATAAACCCTTATAAAACTCAAAATATGATAGTTAGGCGATCCAGAACACTGTTGCCTATGCATTTACTTTTGAGAAGCATATACCTCATATACGAGTAGCTTCCACTGTTTCTAAGCAAGTTGGTAACTTGCGGAAATGTTTTCAAATGTTTCGTGATGAAGCTATTATATCTAAGTGTTTAAACTTTCTTCTTCCTTGTTTGGAGTACTGTTCTCTGGTGTGGTCTTCCGGTGCTCTGAAACTATTGGGTGGAGTTTATGTCATCATTCATGCTCATTTTGCCAACTCTTAGTGTTGACTTGTGGCATAGGCGTAAAATATTTCCATTTTTCTTGCATAAAATTTGGTATATCAACAGACATCCTCTAAACTCTTTACCTGACCTAGCTGTTATTGGTCGCAACACTAGGTAAGCTGTTGCTGCTAAAAACAGTATTATTATTATTCAGAAGATGAATCCTGTTCATATGGAACAAGCCCACAGGGGCCACTGACTTGAAGTTCAAGCCTCCAAAGAATATGGTGTTCGTTAGAATGAGGTAACAAAAGCTAATGGGAAATACAGAAGAAGAGATCACCTGTTGAATAAGAAAAACTAAGTTAAATTAATAAATAAGTAGGTAAAAATCTAAGTAAATTTTCTGGCACCAGGTTTAACACTGCTCAGTTCGCTAGGAGTTACATCTTGGCTACAACTGAAATGTGGAACTGTTTACGTGGTGTTGTTGTGGACTCTTCTGATCTCCAGGGGTTAGTGCCGTCAGTGCACCTCATGCGGTACACTGTAGGCACTTCTAAAGCGTCCCTTCGGCCCCTAGCTGCAACCCATTTCATTCCTTTTATTATCTGTCTTCCACCTTGCTATCCACCCTCTCCTAACAGTTATTTCATAGTGCAACTGCGAGGTTTTCCTCCAGTTACACCTTTCAAACCTACTTACTCTCAGTCTCGTTTCCAGCGCTGAATGACCCCATAGGTCCCAGTGCTTGCCCTTTGGCCTAAACTCTTTATTCCATTCCATTCCAGATGTTTAAGCGAGGAGCAAATTCTTTCCTGCTTCCTGCTGACGTCTCCTCAATTTAGGTGTATCTGTTTTATTTTCTGTTCACACATTTATTTATTTACCACCTTTCCCTGTAACTTGCCTCTCTCTGCAGGCTAATTTCCCTTTTCTGCTCTCTGTCCATAAGGGCTTTCAGCTGAAGATAATAGATAATATATATATATATATATATATATATATATATATATATATATATATATATATATATATATTATATATATATATATATATATATATATATATATATATATATATATATATATATTTATATACACTTTATTTGTATCGTAATTGATATATCTGATATCCACAAGGAAAAATGAAAAAAGGGTTCTAATTCTTGAAATTTGTACCACTATGTATCAGTGTTTAGAAAAGGGCATAACAATCAAGCGAAACCTAAATATTTACACACACACACTCATATACATACATACATACATATATTATATATATATATATATATATATATATATATATATATATATATATATATATATATATATATATATATATATATATATATATATATATATATATATATATATATATATATAATGTTCAAATTTAAGCTGTTCCCTAACAGAGGGAACTCCTTGGTAAAACCAATAACGGTTACTACCACAAAGAGATTTTAACCGCTGAATCGTGACTGACCCCGTGTGCGGTAAATTATTATATGATACGAATTTAACAAATTCCGCCTTAACATCAGACTGAACATTAAAATCACAAAGATTTTCAGTTTTCCAGCAGAAACGAAAAAAAAAGCAAATATAAAGGAATGCCTAAACAAAATCAGAAGGAAAGCACGAAGTGAAATAAGAGGAAACTTTTAAGCAGGAGAGAGAGAGAGAGAGAGAGAGAGAGAGAGAGAGAGAGAGAGAGAGAGAGAGAGAGAGAGAGAGAGAGAGAGAGAGAGCGAGCGTAAAAGCGAATCTCTCGCGAACTCCCAAGAGCTGAACCGCTGCTCAGCCGATGAAGGTGAAATATTTGGCAAAGCCTTTTAGATCCCAATTGCAGAAATGGCCTTTGCAGAGATTAGTCCGCGAGACAAAATGGTATCCATTAGCCCGCCGTGAATATTGGCAGAGATTCTACATGGGTTTCCTAAACCGAGGGCATCAGATTAAGGACAAGCCTCCCTCGTGCCCCGGCAAATGCAGCTTCGAGGATGGAATAGTGTTTTTGGGGTCTTCATTTTCACTCATTTCCAGAGAAAACAAATAATGCCGAACGGAAAGTGTCTCTCTTGGGAACGTGGCATGTAGAACTGTTATCGAAAATGTTTAGTGATGGAGGCTTCAAGGTACTCGAACGCAATCCTATTAATTTGTTGATGGTGAAGCGAAGATATTATTCCTTAGGGCGAGATGCATAAAGATATAATGGAAAGCATCGAAATCTTCATTTGTTGCGAACATGTAACTGACATGTTTTCTTTTTTTTAACGTTGATATTAGTTTCTTACTCTCAAGAATACGAAGAAGAGTAAATGTGTGATTTTAGATTTATCCTGGGTATTACGGTTATTAAACATTTGCTAGCCTGAGACAAGGAATATTAATAAGAAGGAAATTGGGATGATATATCTATTTATATCTCTTAATTACTAAACATTCTTATATAAATAAGTACGCCACGTCAAGTTTGCATGTATTCTAGTAATATTTTTTGCATTTTCCTTTACCCGTCTGCAAATGCATTGTGGCTAACCAGCCGTCATTTACAGATTAGAGATATTGAATATGTCAGTAGCACAAGTGCAATAATAATGTAACAATAGCATCTGTATCGTTGGTGAATGTAATATATGATATAAAAACGTCACCTTCCATTAGGAGTGGATATAAAAACCACTGCCAAGCACTTTTTTTGGTGCTCTTATTCTGTTCATGCAATAATCAGAGTGGCATTGTGCAATAGCATAACCCATTTTAAAACGCCTTATACGATAACTAGATAGTTAATGAAGCGTAAAATAAATTACACATAGCAAAAGTGAATGTTTAAAAGATTACAATAACAATGTTCTTCCAGCACCAAGTAAGTAAGGAATGAACAGAACATCACTTATGAATGCAGGAGATTCTCACTGCAGTGAACTATTGCAGTACAACAGAACACAGTTCCATCTCACTGAATTGAGCGTAAAGGGAAATCTTTGACGCAGTTGTTAGCTTATTTTTTACTTACGTAGATTAGGTGGTGGATACCTATGCGAGCGCAATTTTACAATTATTTTTTACGCGTTTTTTGTTTACAGAGTTTCATCTCTTCATTGGTGCCCAGCTCGGCAGCTGGTTAACTTAAAGGCCAGTCTTCAGCCTATCTCAGTAATTATGTCTGGCGTGTACGTGGCTTTTTAGCGGAATGGTTTTCTTCTTCCTACTTTAAAGACTTGGATAAGTGGGCATGGACCAACTTGACATGAGCTGATAATACCTGTCATTGCCTTTTTGTGAAGCCTTCTGCCTGCCGACTAGTTACACTAATCATTTTGCGGTGTTGGGTAACTTACGTGATTCATGGTTTGCTCTGCTCAGGAATGAATCGTGACTGGGCAGGGCACGGCCTCAGTTACCTGCGACCTTGACCTGCAGTGGTCAATAGAGCTCACCTGACAACGGAGTCTGGCCAGAACTATGGTGTCCAACTTCCCTGATAGTGGGACCAGATGTGTTGAGATAATCTTACTGCTAGGCACTCTTTGGTGATCAACGATATATATATATATATATATATATATATATATATATATATATATATATATATATATATATATATATATATATATATATATATATGTGTGTGTGTGTGTACACACACATATATATATGTATTTGTTTGTGTGTTTGCGATTTATTTTAGGTGCATGCGTTAAGAAGAAAGAAACATGATAAATTCAAGCGGCACTTGTCTGGCCCTTAGAGCAGGCATATAGGCGAGGATTTATCTCTGGAAGTGAAGCTGGATTACAAGGATACTAAGGATGCCACAGACGGGATTGAATCCCCTTAAACATTATGGTTCCCTTTAGAAGGAGGGAAAGTTCATACTAGCGAGTGTTGGTATGGTCAGAAAGGCCATTAAGAACAACGAATAATGTTTAGAAAGAAAATACGACCTGATATTGGAAAAAAAAAAGACCATTAAGGAATATGAAGTGTCTTCATACGAGGAAGCAAATTGTTGCACCTGCCTCAAGTTGCAACTGAAAGTGACGGACACTGGAGTCGCAATATTGTTATTAGTTATTCTGACTAGTGAAATGTCAGACGCTATGAAACATTCTGAACGAAAATAAGAACCTTTTAAAGGACCTGATGATTGTTGTCGGACTAAAACTGGATCAACGCATCCCCTCAAGATGGTCGCATTCTAAGAATTTAGTTTATCTAGTGTAAAGTTGTGGAAGTTGTTTCGCTTTGAGACATTTAAAACCGAAGAATATTGGTACAGTGAATCAAGGAGAATAAGTTTCAAACTAGTGACCTCACACACACATAAACACACACATTATATATATATATATATATATATATATATATATATATATATATATATATATATATATATATATATATATATATATTATTTATATATATAATGTATAATGTATTTTATGTATTTATAGATATATATACGTATATGAATGTTTTATATATACAGCATATATATATATATATATATATATATATATATATATATATATATATATATATATATATATATATATATATATATATATATATGTATATATATATATATATATGTGTGTGTGTGTGTGTGTGTGTGTGTGTGTTTATATATGTTATGTGTGTACAAATGCTCACTTCATTTCGTTTAGTGATTGGTAATGTAAAACTGCAAAAGGAAGCGTGAAGTGACAGTATGTTGATTTCACCTCTCACCATTGCAAAAGGAGATTTCATTATTTCTGGCAAATTGTTTGCTTATTGAAGCTCAAGTAATCCGTGATTTTTGTTGTTACATTTCCATATTAATTTCTCGTTGACTGGAGGTGGGAGATTAGGATATGTTTTAATATTACCGTGAAAGGTGTTTTACATGAAATAAGTCTTTCGTCAAAAAAACTTATATAACTGTTTTGTTGTTTATTTTTGTAATTTTTTTGTATATAATTCTCTGTATATTGTTTATATATTCTGCTTTCCAGTTGGGACGCTTTGCAAGAAAATTACATGTGCACAATTCACAAGGAAATGGAAATATTACGGAGAGAGAGAGAGAGAGAGAGAGAGAGAGAGAGAGAGAGACAGAGAGAGAGAGAGAGAGAGAGAGAAATCCTACATGTATGAAGAGCCGTATTTGCCTCTTGCTTTACTAGGATAAGTAAGGAAACGAAGTTACACTAAATTTCTCTATGCACAGGCTGACAAAGAGCTACTGTAGGTTGCAATTTAGTCACATGAATTAGTGTTCTTTCTACCTTTAAAGGATGATATATATATATATATATATATATATATATATATATATATATATATATATGTGTGTGTGTGTGTGTGTGTGTGTGTGTGTACGCACGTATCATGAAATAGCAATAACTCATTCCTGATAAGCCTAGATAGAGGTCATGTAATCGTGAGAAACGAAATTAAGGCTCTCTCTCTCTCTCTCTCTCTCTCTCTCTCTCTCTCTCTCTCTCTCTCTCTCTACATGCTACTTAACGTAGTTACTAAATGAGGTGAACCACAGCTTACCTAGTTCGGTGTTAGGATAGTTATTCGGGCTTTTGTTTAGATTTATAACATAACAGCTGCGCCGCAGATTTAAAGATTGTGATTAACGAGAGGAAGACACAGTAATTAAGACGATTTTCCTAGCGAGAATCATTCATTAATTACGAGCCGTAACAACGGACTGACGCTCGCTCAGCTTTTCCAACCTCGCGACCACTAAATGCGCCTCTGCGTGATGAACAGTGGTACAACGCGACCTATAATTGGCCGTTAGAGGCGCGATGATTATGACAGAGCGGAGAGTCGTGGAGAACTGTTTTGAAGTCGGTTTAAAGCGAGGTGGGAGGACGGTGTTTTATTCGGGTAGATTAGTAGAGTAGGTGTTCAGCGTGGCTCGTTTGCAAAAGCTGTAGGTTGTAAAATAAAACAGAAAAATGTAGAGGGATTGATTGAAATTCTTGAAGTTCAATAAGTTGTTAAGTTTTCATGATGCAGTTTCAAGCGATAATATTTCTGTGGTCTTCAAAAAATGACTTGGGAGAACTTGAGAAATTTGACGAATAAAGGAAAATGTACTGCAGTGTTTTGGTTGCTCATATTCCTATGAATTCCCTTAAATCTGCTTGAAAGTGTGTTGTTGGTAGAAGAATTGCATTTACCAAATCTGGATTCATTTTTTAAACCCCTGGGCTACAGGTACAGAGAGGGCTGAGTGATATTTACAAAAAAAGTTAAATCATTTTTTTTTTCTCTTGTTATTAAGGCTAAC
>NC_089789.1:34301105-34363605 GCF_040412425.1 Macrobrachium rosenbergii
CGCGCGCGCGCGCTCACAAGCGTGCTGGGCTAGAGTGGGATCTGTTCTGTAGTGGGTCGGTGTCGACGCGCTACTGATCAAGCTTTGTATATCTTCATTAGGTTAATGAGTTTTGCGGTAGTGTTCTGTAGGTACTCAGCTAAGGACCAGCAGCTAAATGATGATATATATATATAGATATATATATATATATATATATTTATATATATATATATATATATATATACACTATATATACATATATAAATATATATATACTGTATTTATATTCATATATATATATACATACAGTTAAGTATACCTTAGTTTAACCAGACCACTGAGCTGATTAACAGCTCTCCTAGGGTCTATCTGAAGGATTAGATTTATTTGACATGGCTAAACAGTTGGTTACCCAGCAACAGGAACTACAGCTTATTGTGGAAAACCGGAACACATTATAACGAGAAATGGATTTCTATCACCAGAAGTAAATTTCTATAATTCTTCATTGGCTGGTCGGAGAATCAACGGGGCCCAGCAGAGTGCTAGCCGAGAACGATACAACCCTTGAACTATATAGTCTATATATATATATATATATATATATATATATATATATATATATATATATATATATATATATATATATATATATATATATATATAAATTATATGTATACAGTACACATTGGAAAAGATTTAAAAGTGATCGCAGTAACAGTGAAGGAATGAAGACGAAAGGTGAAGACGGCACATGGAATAATGAAGGGCTCTGTGTAAGTGTTTTTGCAAGTCAGCTTCAGTGGTGAGAATGATGATGAAGTGTTTATGCTAATTGCGAATATAAAGGCAGAGGTCGCAGCTGATTATACCGTTTATGGGGAGAAAGGATAAATTCATAAAAACAGGAGACTGGCAAAAAATTTGACGCTGCGTGTTATGCTGATCTTCTGTCATGATTGCAGGGAGAATGAAATGTAATGACTTGGATGGAAATGTATAATTCAGACTTAATAAAAGAAATGACGAAAGGACGGAAGAGATAGGGAATCTGCCGAATGGGTCATAGAAGTATGAAAAAGAAGCTTTATTGAAATTAGTTTGTTTAAGAAAAGGTGTTACACGGTGGGGTCAACTTGTACTCGTGTGTCTTTTGTAAATGCCTAAGTAGTGGTTTTGATTTGACATTTAGAGGTTAAATGAAATGTTATTTTTTTTTTTTTATAGGGTCACTCCTTCATAGAGGAAGTATTTCCTTACTTAAAAAGAGTTATGTTAACGCACACAGTTGCACACACACAATATATATAATATATATATATATATATATATATATATATATATATATATATATATATATGTATATATGCACTATATATATATATATATAAATGCATATATATATATATATATATATATATATATATACACATATACACACTATATATATATATATATATATATTATATATATATATATATATATATATATATATATATATATATATATATATATATATATATATATATATATATATATATATATATATATATATATATATATATATATATATATATATATATGCATGTGTGTAATATCTCAAATACAATTCAGAGCTTTAATTGCCCATTTAAACCCAAAGCACGTGCTGTTTCTACTTTGCTGCATAATATCCCTGACCCCTCTGACAGAGCTAAAGAAAAAAATCTGAACTAAATTGGCAAAATGAAACAACAGCAGAAGAGAAGAGCCTTTCAAAGTCCTATTTACCTGTTGGACCTTATGGATGAGTAACGTATATATTTGTTAGACGAATATTGTATATATATATATATATATATATATATATATATATATATATATATATATATATATATATATATATATATGTATATATGTGTATTTCTATATATATATATATTTCAAAATGACACGAGATTCACCTGAATATGCAAGTAACTACAATAAGAAGACCGTTAAAAAATGCCTGTCGTTTAATTCTATGGAATAATTTGCTACTTTTTCTTGCTTTGAAAACTGACAGCCTACTAGCCAATTACTGAACTCTTGATTTACGTATGATTACGGGGTTGGAGGTTGAAATGACCTAAGATAATTTCTATCTATGAAAGAAAATAATAAACTGAACAATTTTTATTTCTCCTGGAGAGAAGCAACAAATATCTTCTTCTAAATTCTATATTTTGACCGAGGTATTAAAAAAAATATATATTCAATAGTTTCAGCTCAGCGAATCGAGTTGGTTGGATGGGCTTAGTCCAGGTGTCCACGCCAATCTTCCTATTCCCCTGTAATATCTCTCCACACCACATTCCAGGCAAAGATCAGTGCTGGCATAAAGCCGGCTTCATCTTCAGCGAACAAACGAACCATCCAACTCGCTTAACACTAAGATTTCACCATAAGCCGGGAATATTTAATGTCGGTAAATCGGGAGAAAATCGGTTAACGAGGAAGGTTGCATAATCAATTTCATTTAACATTTCCCCCCCCTCGAAAGCTACCCCTATTCCCCCCTTCCCCCCCTTCTCCTTCCGGTCTCATCGTTTAGCTATATTTATGACGTTAATCTCGTCAAATACCAATTAGGATACGAAGAGGTAAAACAATTATAAATAATTTTCCGCTGGTAATTTGTAAGTCATTGGCCACCATTGGTCTTTTAACGAAATCTCATTGTTCTAATTGTTTTTCAGATTTTTTTTCCGAAGGCGCAAATATTCACTGCTATGGAATAAGCTTTAAAGTTATCATTTTTAGTGATGCATCGTTATTATGATTGTTTGTAAGACTAGTTTTATTTAGAACTGAAAACATTCTCACAGAATAACTCAGGTATGAATTCTCATTATGTTTTCAGTGCTGTCTTTATCCTGAAGGTACAATCATTCATGTAGAATTAATAAGAAAAATGGCCGTTAACTTACGAAGCAATATTCAGTCGTAGTGAATGCGTGTTAATGAAAAGGAAAAATAGATTGGAGAGAATAGAATATCGATTTTTTTTTTCCATGAATCGAGTCCATCACTTTTCTTTACTTTCTCTCTCTCGCTTCCGCCGTCATGTTTATTTCGAGGCTGTGCTAGGCAATGGTTTAGTTTTGTCATGCTATGAATCAATATATTAAAGGAAAATAAGGAGATTGTTCTTGTTGTTGCTTATGATTAAGCTGGCCGTATGCCAGAACGGGCTCTTGCTCAAAGGGCAGCCTGTAACAAAATAAGAAGGGCATTGTCTATTACCTACATCATGTCCGCACGATTTGTAAAATTAATTTCACTCATAATTTTGATATTGAACAACTAACGAGTTTTCTCTGCACCAGTCCAGCAAAGGATTCAACAAAACAGTTCTAAACGAGAAAACGATAAAAGTTTATCCCTCACGAAAGAAGTATAATAAACAAGGGAAAGTATTTCGACAACGATTAAATGACAAAGAAGGTGCTTCCCGCAACTATAATCTCCGCCAGAAGGAAAAGTTCCTCGGCAAAGCACCGACGCTCAAAGTTATTGCCATTTTATTAGCAAACTTTTCACCTCGACAAAAAAAGTTGTGTCATATGAGAAAGGGGAATATAATAGAGAAGTTGGCATACATACATTCTGTTACAGAGCCTTGTCGCGGCGGGTTTCAGTTAAAAAAAAAAATTGTAACTTTACTTTTTTTTCACTGCGGAAGTTGTACATTTTTAAAGAAACATTTTTCCTTGTTTGTAGATAATATGAAAGTCTGAGAGGGGTAATTTTTCCGAGGTTTTTGAAGACTCGATTACATAATGTAATCGCCTTATGCTTCTCTGTAGTTTCACTTTGTGCCCAACTTTGACAGGCGCTTGGAATAAGTGGTCTTGTAGACTAAGGATAAGTTAATTTTATATTTTTTTCAATAATATTTATATTTTTGCATCAAACGCCGTGTTCCCTTATGGAGGTTGGCTTTAAAGCTGACCTTGGAGATCTTAGAAATTAATTTTATTACTTGGTTACCATGCCCAATCCTTTCTTCACACTCACTACATCCCACCACAGTCTACCAACTGTCAGGAATCTGGTTGAGAGTTATGGTTAACAGAAATGTACGATTTTTTTAATCTTAATTACTGTGTTGATGAGATAAAGGATCCTAACCACTTGACTCATGTAATATATATATATATATATATATATATATATATATATATATATATATATATATATATATATATATATATATATATATATATATATATATATATATGTATATTATATATACATATATATATATATACATATATATATATATGTGTGTGTATGCATATATGTATATGTATATATACATATACATATGCATACAAATATATATACATGTATGTATATATATATATATATATATATATATATATATATATATATATATATATATATATATATATATAAAATAACATTCAGTCAATAAACGAAGATCCTTTAATTCTGTATTTTAGATGGCTCCCCCTATCCCACGTTTTCAATGTTTCCGAAGCATTCACGCTGTCCTTCAATCTATCCTTTCACCTTTAGTCTTCATTACAAGTGCCTAATTACTGCGAGAGAGAGAGAGAGAGAGAGAGAGAGAGAGAGAGAGAGAGAGAGAGAGAGAGAGAGAGAGAGAGAGAGAGAAAAGCATCTTACCATACACCAGCCTTCCCTAGAAAGGGGAGCCATTGTTTAGATCGGGATAAGGTCGCTTTAGCCTTTAAAAGAAATCTCATAAGTCTTCCTCACCGCCCCCCCCCCCCTTCTCCCCAACTCTTCCTCCTTCAGGATTCATTAATTATGTTTTCATATGAAGGATATAAGGCCTGGTAACTACGGTAAGAAAAGCTTTAGATCGTCCATTGTGTTCTTTTCACTCCCTTGACGATTAAAGCGCAGGCTAAGCTGGCATAGGTCTTAGCTTAATTTTCGTAAAGGTTTAAAATAACGTTAATCCCTATCGTATAAATGTTGTTTGTTACTCGACATCTTATTGTAGGTTGCTGGCGCTAGAAATTTCTGTCATTAAGATATTGATATTTTTATGATTAATGGGTATGGCTTGTGGCTTCATTTTTACACAGATGAGGATTTATTGCTTGTCATGACTGGAATCATTCTAGTCAATAACTTACTAGATGAAATGGCAAATGATCGTTGAAATTATTATTAAGTGAAGAATGCTAACAAAAAAGAGGAGAATAACATTAGTCGATATAACAAGCGTCCTCACATTTATCATTTGTAGCATCTGCATTGATAAATCTCTTTTTCACATAAAGTCAATATTCTATTTATCTCATGAATAGGGAACCCTTCCAGAAGCTAAATGGCATGATAATTGGTTCTCCTCTCGGTACTCTCGGTTTGCCTTACGGGAAGATTTTGCTTTCCAGGATATCATTTTTTGGAAAATCGACCCTCTTACACAAAATACCCTCATATTATAAGACGGCGTAATCCAGCTCCAAGCCTGAGCGCAACGAAAGTCAATGAAAACGGGAGAAAACTGAACGACAAAGAAAACGGTAGTTAGGTCTGGTCCCATCTCAGTCGAGCCACCTTGCTTGAATATTCATTCTACGCAGGCATTTCAGCAAACGATAAGTAGAACTAAATTATTTCTTGTAGATCTTTACAACGAAAGACCATCACGACAGGATAACGAGTGCGTCAGGAGATAGATGGAGGATCGCGGTGTCCCAACTTATTACGAACAACAGGTAGCTGATATCTACAAACTGTGAAAATGACCCTCTAGGGTTTTTTAACAGCCACCACCATCCCCCGACCCCAAGCTATTCTTGTAAGGAGAAAGGACAAGCAGTGCCTTCCCTTACAAAGATGGTATGCATTTATCGACACCAGCTTTATCCGCCACGGTACCGCCAATGTACGGAATATTTGAAGCAGGACGGGGACCTGAAAGTCTTCTTCAGGCGATTCGTAAGATTCCCAGTGAAAAGAAGAGCGAAGATTTTATTACCGCCTCGTCTTATGAGTGAGGCTGGTTGTGTATCCTTGCGGAAGCTATTCCTCATGCAGATCATATGGCGCGAATTGCCTTTTATACATCAACATCTACCCACTGACCTACAGGAGGAGACAATAAGCAGGGTCAGCAAATGCTGCCTCCCATCCTGCAAAAACAATTAAAAGCAACAATGCGCGGAATATCAACGATCTTCACGCAATAGCACCAGAGGACGAAACGATTACGCTGAATGTACAGACAGTATAAGACGGCAAGGAGCGGTATCAAAGGTCTTAACCGCAAACATGCGAAATACTAAAATCCCTTTCGTTATTTTATAAAATGATAACATACAGCCTTTCTGGATCATATTCCTGTATCAGCAAGTGTCGAATAATGCCTCTGATTTTACAGAGCAAAAAGAATTTACCTGTTTTTGAAAGGTTATAGGTTTCTCTCCTGATTACTCTGGGTGAGATTAGACGATTAGATGACAAGATATTAAAAATAACCCTGAAAGATTTTTATATTCCATATCAGATTTTGTTTCAGCGGCTCACGAACGCTTGCAAGCACACAGCCATATAAACACACGCTCATTAACAAATAAGTGTGTGTGTGTAATGTGTGTATATATATATATATATATATATATATATATATATATATATATATATATATATATATATATATATATATAATAAGCATATACTGTATATATTATATATGTATGTATGTATATATGTATGTATGTATGTATGTATGTATGTATTTATACACACACATACATGCACATTACTTACTGCATGAAATACTCCATTTTCCAGCTGGGAATATACGAAATCAGCAAGTACAGGACTGAAATGAAAGCACCCTCGTAATATTCTTGCTAAGAATTTTTGGAATTTCACCACCAAGTTATTAGCACTCCGGACCACTTCGCCGAAATTCCCTTTCGGTCTTATTTTTGCTTCGGAGCTGATTATCAAATTCTGTGGCTTGGGAAGGGCTGGGGTAGGGTGGGGGGGTAGGTTGCCCCGAGCCATTCATAAGGCTATATCAGGTTCGTCTGCTGCCCACAAATAAAGTCCAGGAATCGTGGCTCTCGTACTATCGGCTCCGTACTATTTAAGGCCTTTCAACTGAAAAGGAAGACGTGAAGCGTGATATAGTTTGTCTTCTGTTTAGTTTTCTCTTGCGTGTATATTATTATTATTATTATTATTATTATTATTATTATTATTATTATTATTATTATTATTAACACTCATAGTCTTGAAGTGGAGAAACGAATCAACAGTCATGTTATGGGTACATATATATATTTAAATATAAATCTGCACAGAGAGCTTTTGGGAATCTGCGATTCCCCTTTTCAAGGAAATTGAAAAGGGTAATCGAACATATTTGCCGAAAGCTCTCTGTAGAGATTTATTTTTAAATATATGTGTACCCATACATAACTTATTATTATTATTATTATTATTATTATTATTATTATTATTATTATTATTATTATTATTATTATTATTATTATTATTATTATTATTTGGAAACCTGCGAGATTCACTGGGCAAATCTATGCATGAAAATGACATTTCAGTTTTGCTGAGGAATCTAAAATTTTTATTTATCAGCTGTATACATTTCACGGTCCGGGGTACCACGTTGAGAAAATGCTCTCTTAAAAAAATTTATGATTATGGACTCTAACGATATTATGTTTCATAGTCTGTGGTTCAGTTCAAGTGAGTGTACTGTATCCACAATATCCTTTTTATTTTACGACATAATTTGGCCAGATAAAACTCAAAAGCCATAACTCCGGGATGACTTATAGCAGTGAAATACAGTTCGATATTAGCCTTATGCTCAGGAAATATATTTTATATTTATTGACCGTAGTAGTATGAGAATGGTTAGACAATAAAAAAGAAAAACTATATCGACAGTACTGCAGACGTCATCCCAGGAGCCGTCATCCACCAATCAGCGTCGAGCTTCGATGTGACTGCGTATGTGACTTCAGTTGTGAAGAAATTTTCATACCTTTAGTGCGCATGATTTTACGGTGTACTTCCGTGGGTTTTTACCGATTTCGATTCGTTAAACAGGTTCTGTTCGGAGTGGAACACCCCTACCAGGTGTGACATGGTGTCCTGTATTGGGTTAGAGTCTGTTAGATTATGGTGGGTCACTTGTCATTTCGAAGGGTTCAGCTAAATTTAAAGGTTGTCGTTTCCGATAAAAAACCAAATGAATATGGAGCAGAAAATCTTTAAGTCATCAGTATTGGCAATCCCGGTGCTATAAAAAACTCATAAGACATACTAGCTGTATAAAGTCAAGGGTTACACAAGGAAAAAAAAAGGTATTATATATATTTTCTATATTTGACTATTTTTCTTTTGTCGCTAAACCGATGAAATAATAGGCCACTTCGAGATATATAATGTTGACAAAACAATCATTTCCAAGCAGAACTGGATGTGAGAAGCTATAAGATCTGTAAAGAACCCTGCTACATAACGAGAGAACGACGGAGGAGTAGAATAATAAATGCAATAAAAAATAAAAGACTGGGGTACGAAGTATGATATATTTACCGATTTAACGTTCCCTGTACCAGTAATAAACAGATAATTTGCAGTCCCAGAGTGAAGTATCCGTTTAAAAATGCTCTATCTTTAGCAAAGATAACTGAAGTTTACTTAAATATAGAACATTTGTGAGCCTTTAAGTTTGAGGAGAACTCTTATTTTTTTTTTCCTGCACTGGAGGAGGCGTTAGTAAGTTAATTTGATAATAAGGTACCTTACCTACGCTTAAAACTCAGGGTAACAAGGCGGTTATTTATGCCTAAACAGGAGCTAGATGAGGCTGAAGACAGGTACTCGGTATTCTGAAGTAATTTTTGCCTATGATAAAGAATCCACCTAATAGGAATATAAAGGAGAAAAACTAGGAATGCAATGCATTATAGGTGGCGGGTGGTTAGTGGACATCGGCCTAGTTGTTTCCTTAGCACAGAAAAGGTCTGCAATGCATTTAAATACTCATGGCTCATGAAATACGCCAACATTTCCAAGGGACATTGAAAACAGTCACAGACATTGCTGTTGAAAGCCGTTAAAAGGATTTCGCATAGGGCTTGCAGGTCAAAACATAATGCTGATGAACTCTTCTAAAGGTTTATGTTAGGGTTTTTTTTTTTTAATCTAAGAAAAACCGATTTTTTTTTTCAACATATCGTTAGTATTGTAACTGCTTTTCCTCTCAGATTTGAATTTGTTCACTTGAACATTGTGTTACAATGAAGTTTTGTTCTCCACATCCTAGGACCACTGCTTGGGCCTCGATCAAAAAAAAATATTCATCATTTTCCGTCCTGATACTGAACTCTAGATTCTGATATCATTTCCCAACAGTGTTGTGTTCTTTATTCGAAAAACTTCTCACCGTCAACGAGTGATGTATTTGTGTGCAATGACAATCAAAAGTTCCAGAATTCGGTATTCACCAAAAACAGATGTTAAGAGAGAGCGATAGAAGAGTTTACCCAGAAGGAGAAGGAGGAATCCATTAACCTGATTGTTACCAAAAAGGGTGGTCAGGGAGGAATTCTCTTCGCCTACACATAATCGCGTACTACATAACATTTTTAGTAGAAAGGAGGGCACTAAAAGAAGTAATTGCAAGTGGGGTAAGTGTAAACGAACAGTGTTCATGTTATCGTCCTTGATAACGAAGAACAAAAAGAACGATACCATAACGAGAATGAAAAGGTTACTTGGATGTCAATCTTTGTGGGAGGAACTGTGATCTGTTTTGATCGTGTTCGGTTGTTGCAAGAATACTGCAAACAGTAATCCTCGACTTGTTCTAAGGGTTACTATGTTATGAAGCAGCATATTAAAGATAATTATTATTATTATTATTATTATTATTATTATTATTATTATTATTATTATTATTATTATTATTATTATTATTCATAAGAAGAACCCTTTTCAAATGGAACAAGCCCTCAGGCGCCATTGACTTGAGATTCAAGCTTCCAAAGAATGTTGTATTCATTTGAAAGAAGTAACAGAAGGTAATGGAAATACAGAAAGAGGAGATCAGTTATTAGAAGAGAGGATAAGTTTAAAAAATTAAGAAATAAATTTAATATATAAAAATGTTAGGAATAAAGGACCTCTGAAATTGAGAAGTTCGACAGCGAGGCACATTTACTGCATATTGGTGCTTCTGCTGTTAAGAATCTGGTTGCTCTCGGCAGGAAAAGGGGATTAGGGATCAATTGTGAATGTGAAAGATCTATTGAAATATTAATTATGAAAAAGTGGCAAAAAAAGGGACCATCCGTCAATAGAAATATTTTTGCCTTTATCTAAATTTCCTTGAATTCAGATTTTTTTTCCCCAAAATTCGTGAAAAAATTCCATTTAATTTTAAATGTTGAATGGCATTCGTAGGATTCGGTTTTATATATCGTGTGAACTTGAATTTGGATTCTACAATTGCATAATTATTTTCTTTACGATTATGTACTTACTTTTATTTTCTTGCTTGTTAATTATCAGTATAGATGTGGCAGCTGGGTAATGAAGTTTATTCGTCATTGTAATTACCAATACATATTTATGGTAATGAAAGTGATAAATCTTTACCCCTTATCCAAAATGGTCATCAGGAATACGTGCATTTCCACAACCCTCCTTCTCCTCATCTCTGCACTCGAATTCCTCCGTCATTTCCCCCGTTCCCTCCTCATTTCTCTTTCTGGAATTCCTTCCCACCCCCTGTGGAAAGGGAATGTCTAGCCTTTCCATTTCTCTGAGCCATACTTGCTGTCTCGGTAGATCTTGATCAGAGCATTAATCGAATCCTTCTTTGTACAGCGCGCACTTTTACCTGTCCGCCTCTTAGTTATGGTGATCGTGTTTTTTCTTCTTCCGTGTTATTTATAAATGGACGAGACGTCCCCCTCTCACAGTCCTCGTTAGCGCAGGGGGTCGGGAAACTTATGGTCGCAAGGGGAATGTGATAAAAGGGCGAGGAAGGAGGATATTGCAATAATTACAGAATGGAATAGGCAAGGGAGGAAAAAGGAAAACCAGTGATAAACGAAGTGGGTTTTACAAATATCTTCCTTTGTGTGGATGTGTGTGTGTGTGTGTGATTCAGGGGATGGAGCCAGTATTAGATGATACATTATATATATATATATATATATATATATATATATATATATATATATATATATATATATATATATATATTTATATATATATATATATTTATATATATATATATATATATATATATATATATATGTATATATATATATGTGTGTGTGTGTGTGTGTGTGTGTGTGTGTGAAATTCAGAAAGTGTCCAATGGTATGTTTTCCATATATATTTGTTTTTAAAACCATTGCATATGATTCGTTTCTTAACTGATACAATGTAAGCTCATGGAGAACTGTAGGTTAATTACAGTGCCTTCATCTCTTTTTAACTAAAAGCTACATTTTATCACTTACTTTGCACTTCTGGATATATTTTGATCATATATCCTCAACCACTTTATGGTAAGTGACAGCATCATTACATCCTTGACAGCATCTATGTTCAAAGGACTAACTCGAAAGATTACCGGAGGTTTACTTTTGATGTTCTGAGCCTTTAAATTTTTCCCACACCCTTCACTGTATGTTCAGTATCGTAGATTTCAATGACGTAAATTTTTAGATTTTGATAAATTACCTAATTATCACAGGTACGTATTCAGCAGGAATGTTCGGAAGATCATAGTCATCTGAGCTTGATTTTGTATCTCAAAGTTAAAAATGTGAAGGCCTGAAATTTATCTGTAGTTTAATTATAAGAATCAACAGAGGAAAGGACTGAATTTTGTGTATAGTTTAATAATAAAAAAAATAGCGGAGAAACTTGAAATTTTGAAAATTCTACAGAGCCTTCAGAAGCAGATAATAAGAAAATAAAGTTATTGGTAGGATATTTCTCAGAAGACTATGATCTACGAACTGTCAGCGTTGATGAAGTTGCATTACTTCTAGATAATTATCAAGATAATTATCAAGATAACTAATATTATTGTAGTCATTCCTGATTTTACTTACTAACCCTGCTCGCCCTGGAGCTTCAGTATACCGAATTGGTTAGATGCAGGTTTCAGTAACTCCCGGTATTTTTGCAATTCCCAAAATGAGATGGTGCTGTCAGTGCACCTCATGCGGTGCGCTGTAGGCATTATTAAAGGATGTTGACGAAATCCCTTCGGGCTCTAACCGAACACCTTTTAGGTTCTTACTTTTAACTCAGTTTCACTTCATTTTTTTTTTTTTTTTTTTGTATCAAGCTGTGAGACTACTCTTAACTTTTACTTCTTTTTGCACTTGTAGGAGCTTATCTAAGTTTCACGTCTGTGGGGGTTATCGTTGTCAGTGCACCTCGGGCGGTGCATTGTAGGCATTGCTTAAGGTTTTTTTTTTACAGCGTCCCTTCGTTCCCTGTCTGCAACCCTTTTCATTCCTTTTGCTGTTTCTCCGCTCTTATTCTCTTTCTTCTGTTTTACTTACCACCCTCTCCTAACAATTGTTTCGAAACTATTTTCAGCGCTGAGTGGCTTCATAGGTCCCAGCGCTTGGCCTTTGGCCTAAATTCTATATTCCAACTCGAATCATCGCCTTTGAATCTTGAAATTCGTCTCCTGTATTTTGTGGATCGCTTTATCTTGCTGTCCAGCCACTCTTACTCCGTCTCTCTTACGTCTTAATCGCTGAATGGCTGATAGTACCACAATGCCACAGTGCCTGGCTACATAGGTTGAGTTTCATTGGAGTTAACCATACTCTCGACCCCTTCGCTCATCAAAGTTTTGGACCAGAATGTATAAACTTTCTTGGCATGAGATTTTAATCGCGTATACTGAGATGCCTACTAGTTTGCTTCATAAAATATGCAGATTTAATCAGTAACGACCAGAGGGCTCAACTTATGTATTGTATTCCTTTGTTTTGTGTTCTTATAGCATAAGCATCCTATTTAAGTATTAGTGTGGATGGGTTGTCCTCGTTCATTCTGGTGTTTGTGGTACCCCGTTAAATTTATCCCTAAAATCAGGTATCTGTCTTCCCCTGGAAATAATATGAATAGTCTGACTGAAAGAGGAAAATAATAGATATGATAGATGCATAATGACGTTTGATTAATGCACTTGTATAATTGTTTATTATTTTTTATGTTTTTCATATATGTATATATATATATATATATATATATATATATATATATATATATATATGTATGTATATATATATATATATATATATATATATATATATATATATATATATATATATATATATATAATGTGTGTAGAATTCAAGAGTTCAACAGTCCATTATGGTTATTATTACAATTGCATACGTATCTGGTAAAAGTGACCAGTATATAAATAAATTATATATATATATATATATATATATATATATATATATTATTAATATATAATATATATATATATATATGTGTGTGTGTGTATATATATATATATATATATATATATATATATATATATATATATATATATATATATATATATATATAGAGAGAGAGAGAGAGAGAGAGAGAGAGAGAGAGAGAGAGAGAGAGAGAGAGAGAGAGAGAGAGAGAGAGAGAAGTTTGTACTACCAGTCACTGTAATGCTTAATCTAAATCCTCTGTCCAAGCACCTTTAGACTTCGATAAGGAACTGCCCACGTAAATTCCGTCCAGAAAGAAACAGGGTTTTAAATGTGCTAATGCTACTGACACCGAGCTCAAAAGAGTAAGAACTAAACGTAACAAATATTTACTGTATTTTCCCGCGGGAGTTAATGGATTCCTTTAATCTTCTCGCCCGAGTGACGAGCCTGAAGACGGGAGGATTTAATCAGGTGAAATGATACAGTTCCTGTAGGGGAGTGGGTCCAGCTGAATGGGATTTCGTTAGTCTGATGCGCTCGAACGGAGAAATAAAAACTTCAAAGTCTCCAGCCAACTCTCGGCGGGAATTATCTCGGCGTGTCTAAATAATCCTTCCTTGTGTGATCTTACTCTTCCCCTTTTTGTTTTTTTTAGGCTTGTTTTTCAGGCGTGTATAGAACACACACGGAAAGTATTTATTACAGTCGTTTTATTTTTGTACATATGCCTTGTTGTTAATTTATATGCATAGAAGAATGTTTACGCTGACACTCACAGAAAAAGATTTCGTGTGTAAGTGAATCCTAAGGCATCCAAACCCAATTCTCTCTTTCATTTCCTAAACCTTTTCAGCTCTCCTTTTGACTCTCCCTTTGACAGAAAAGGGTTATATATAGACATACAAAGACAAAAGTATACATAAATACCCGTGAGAATAGCTATTTGGGTTACTAGGTCGAGTGAAATATTAAAGGGTTAAAAAGTCAGTCTTTTATAAGTCCGCACATCAAAGTTCAATCGCTAGTCAAAGATTCAGTCACTTCATTAGCTCTCAAACCCCGATGTGACCCGCTGCCGCTCGTACCAGACCTTTCCAGTTGTATAAATGAGGTTGAATTCACGATATCAGGTGGATCATGATAATTACAGTATTTCGATTGGTTGTTATTGTATTGTAATGGAATAAGGATCGTTTTTACAATTTTGAAATATCGGCATTTCTTTGGGTGTTGTACGTTTCGACATTAGTTACCAGGCTATTGTTAATTTTTTCTTTTATTTAGAAACTTTTCTGTGTATTTATACAAATATTATGGATGCATATGTGTAAAATTCTATGCATGCTATGAAATTGAATTATCATTACTACAAAAACTAATAATCCATTTGTTATTCTTGTGTATATTTTCTATAAACTTGAATTATCCCTCACTGCAGCGATTAATAATCCGTATGTTAATCCCTTTTTTTACTTTCAACAAGGAATTAAAGACAGGGATTTTTCAGGGATGAACTCTCTAATGCTGCGAACTAACGCGACTGACATCGAAGCCTAAAAAATTATAAAAAACTAACTATAGTAAATATTTAATGCATTTTCCAGCAGGAGTTAATGGACTCCTTTCATCTTCTCGACCGAGTGACGAGTGACAGGAGAGGAAGATTTAATTAGCTGAAATGATATAATTCCCTTGATAAAGTTTGAAAAGGGGAGGATTTCGTCAGTTTTATGCTCTCGGATGGAAAATAAACTGCGGGAGTTTTTCGTCACACGCAATGGGATTATCCGCATTCGTCAATACTCTGGCCTAGTATAGATTAATTCCTTTGTGTATGTTTAGTATTATAAAAACACTGTCATAATTCCGAGATCTTTTTATCATGGGGAAAAGGGATTAAGATTGCTCTGTCAGTTTCACTAAACTTTTGAAATACGTGCCTGGTTTTTAATATAGAGTATTATGGTAATATTAACTAATGTATATAAAGCAAATTCTCGAGCTTTTCCGTGGAAGGGTGCTGGGATTGTAAGATATGGTGAAAAATCTGGAATGTCAGTCGTATGGAGCATTAGGGAGAATGTAACTTACTAAACGAAGTCGTTCAACCGTAGCAAGCTTTGGGCATTTTCTAGATCACACAATATAATTGCTTACTCTCATTCTTAGTTATCTACTCAACAGTATGTTGGGTCTGCTTATAACCCACAGCCCCTTGTACAGGAATTCTAAGATTTGTTGTTAGTTTCGGAAGATCTTGGCAATTTTACATGGCATGAGTTTTAACCCTACGATCAACCGTCTTATTTTTTATATTTGTTCTTGGCAGGATGGTGGAATTATTTATACCAAAAGGCCTACTAGTTTTCCTCATGGAGTACATGAGTCTATCAGCAGACGATCAGTCTTCAGTTTTGTATTGTTTTCTGTCTTTTTTTTACTTGTACAGTCTTTGCCTTTACATAATTTTATAATACATATAGTTCATCCATATTGCTAAGTAATTCAGTTGATGCTTGATGCGTGTCCCTCATCTTAGAATGTGTCCAAAATAGAAGATTTTGCTACCCCATACTGGTTACGGAATCATGCCATTTTTTAATTTAAAAATTTCATATAAACATTCTTTAAAGACCTTGAAGATATCTATACTGGCCCTTTGATAATTTGGTTGTTATTGCTAATTTTTTATTTGTATTTCTGTTTGCTCCTTATGTCTATTTTCGAAGGCTTCAACATCTATTCTATCTGTTCCCCAAGCTGCTTTACCCTGACTGTTAGGTAGTAATTACAGCAGGTTTATAGAGAGAGGTGTATCTAATTTAATGCGGTAATAGCTATGGCATCGAGTCGAAAAGATGAAGACAGAAAATATTTTACTCTTGTTTTTTTGTGGGAGTTCAGGAATTCCTTTAATCTTCTGAGTTTGAGGATTTAATCAAGTATAATGATACAGATGCAGGTTCTGTAGTGGTACAGCTGAATAGGATTTTGTTAGTTTTCTGCGCTGAAAGAAAGATTCGAATAAAACTTCAAAGGATATCGTGCACGGAATGGAAACAATCAAAGGCCTTGTAAGTAATCTATCTTTGTTGAGGGTTATTTCTTGCGTAATTTTTTTCCCGGCTGGTTTACATGTCAACAGAGAATACATAAAGGGAAAGAGTTTTTTTTTTTTTAAATATCTCTCCGTATAGGCTTGTTCCTGTGGTTTTTAATGTGTTCAGCCAAAAAAAAAAAAAAAGGTTCACGTGAAAATTTCCTTCCATTTCATGAGATGCCACAGTACATCTGTCAGCCAGTTGGAAATAAATTATTAAGACTATGTCAACCTCTTAAACTTTTAACCAGTCTTTATATTTTTTCATAAAGGCGAACAGAAATCATTTTACCAACAGAGGTACAGAAATTAAGAATATGATCACCCATAGGGAAAGAAATTGGGATTATAAGACCTGTTAGAAAAAAAGAAATGTCTATCAAGGTTCTGTCTGTTTAGGAGCAAGTGAGTCAGTTAGTTTTGTCACAAAACTCAAGATGAATTTAAGGTAACATGACGTTATTGTGCTTACTCTCTGTCGCTCACGTGTATTTTCTCTATTGTCTTTTGAGCTTCCTTATTCCCATTTTGATTTATCCCATACAGAATAAGAATGCAAAACACAAATTCACTACCATATATTTTATATAGTAATTGATTAAGACGCTACTAGTACAATATTATAACACTACAGCCGTCTTCTCTACTTCGTTCTTCATAATCTTGATTACTGGATATTCAGTTAACAGAGTTGAAAAACAAAATTCAGCTGAGGACGACAGCTGTGTGCTAATGTAGTCTGTCGATTCTTTGCACTTCCTTGATATGTTTTGGTTTTGAATTTTATTTTTCTTTAAAAATACATTCTAACTCTATTTCAGTACTTTTGCACCGTCTGCCCTCTAAGGAAACTTACTAGGCTTGTCTTAACACATGTTTGTTCATAACATTTTGTATCAATCACACTCACACCAGTGTCTAATCTGGTCTCATTCCAAAGTTCTTTTCCCCTCGCAATAAGGAGTTACATATACAAGGTTCTTTTTGAGAGAAACATACAAACCATGGTGCTAATGAGATTCACATCGATCCCAAAAAATGTAGAAAAACTAAACGTAGCAAATTTTTACTGTATTTTTTTTTTTTCAGTGGGAGTTAATGGATTCCTCTAATCATCTCTCCCTAGTGATGAGCGACAGGAAGGCCGAATTTAATCAGGTAAAATGATACAGTACCTGTACTGAGGTCTGAGTGAACAGGATTTCGTTAGGTTTATGAGCTCACAGAGAGGACAAAAGGTCAAAAAAATGTTTTTTACCCCACGGAACGGGAATAATATCTGGACGTGTGAGTAATCTTTCCTAGTACTTACTTATTCCCCTTTTCTGTTTCTTTTTTTTCTTCTCTATTGTGCACACAAAAATACAAAGAAACACAAACACAAAAGGGCATATGTGTTTCTCCACGTGAAAATAAATTCTCTTTCAGTCCAAAAGGCACCTGAATCCGAGATCTTTCAGGAAAGGTGAAAGAGGAGTAACGTTGCTTTGTTACCGTTCCTAAGCTTTTCAACTCTTTTTCAGGGTTCTTTACAAAGACAAAAAGAAAAAAAATCATAACAAATAAAGACATACAAATTGAGTATGTAAACATCCCAGGGCTTAAGCGACGGGATTACTCGATCTAGTGAAAAGGAAAAATTGTTAACTGTCAGGCTTTTGAAACATAATCCAAAGCCCAGTCCTAGCTCCGTCGGTACTCAGGCCTTATTGTTACCCATGAAATTTTGCACCAGTCCCCTTTAATTGTAATATTTAGGTTATAATGTGCGAAATATGAAGGCGCATCTCAGCGAAGCGTTATAATTGTTTTACAAAAATCGCTACATAAATTTAACCTTTTTTTACTATATTTATTGTAACTCCATTCCCAAGTCTGAAGCTTTCAGGTACCATTGTGACCCCTTCCCACACGCGAAAGGCCTCTAAGGTTTGTTGCTAATTTCAGTAAAGCTTAGTATTTTAACAATGCAAGTGCGTTAGTCCAGTGTTAACCCTATCCTTCTATCCTGGATCACGACATGCAGAAGTTGATAAGTCCTGATACTAGGAGGTTGAAGTTCGCTGCTTGCGGATAGCTTATCCCTTTCCTTCATAGAACACAGAAATTATTACCGCCGGTTTTGGCTTGATCACAGTATAGGTAGGAAACAAATGGATGAACTGTCTTCAGTCAGTATTGTGCATCATCATTTGAATATGTTTACAAAGATCAGTGCTTTCCGTCTCGTACATATAATACAAAAGAAAGCATTAATAAAAGAACTTGGAAAAAGTTAATTGAAGCAAATAGATTTTTCCCGTCACTATTTCATTGACCTGATTCGCTTCGATTTTCTCTATTCTGACGAAATCGAGGAACTGCGATTGAAAACACGAGACAAGGTGTTGGGTAACTACGGTCTTTTTCATACCCGCGAAACTCAGCTTCGGAAATTTGTGACGTCTGAAAATTTACGACGTTTCGTCAGCGTATTTCAAGGGCTGCTTTCAATATTAATCAGCCAGACCCGGCTCAGTTTAGAACTCGGAGCTTTCAACACTCGAGGAAAGAACGGAGCAGAGTGTTAAGAAAGGAAGAGACTCTTTTCTGTAAGTGCTCCTCAAAAAAAAGAAAGCTTATCCTTCCGGCAGAGCTCACCTTCTAAAGAGGCTGCAATGCATCCCATCACACGAAAAAAGGATTAAATGTAGCGGCAGATTGTGAAGTGGGTCTCTCAGTTCGAGCCTAAATGATCATGAATGGCCCCCTGACCTCTGGGTAAATACCCCCTTTCAGAGAACAAGAACAAATATGTGAACATGGAATGAGAAATATTTTCTTTTCGGGGGAAGGGGGTGGAACGCGTTAGGTGTGGTAGCTTCTTTCCTATTGCCTCTTTTTCTTCAGGCTCAGTTTGTTTATACATCATTATGGCTCTAGGTTCTGTTGCCACTTGACAGAAAAAAAATAAAAAAAGGAAAGCCCGAAAATTCTTGTGATCAATCTCCTGCCCTCATTTGAATTTTACTTTGACGACGGCCGAAAGGATAATTGTACAATAACACGGCCTCGTATTACCGAAACCTCTGAGTAAACAGAGAAAATTAGAGAGTAAAAGCTCCTGGACCTTTTGAGGCCAAAACATAAAACAGCAAAGAAGGTACGAGGTCGTCCCAATTGTTTATTTCTCATTACCAGGTCTCTGACTCTCTCACGTCCTGACACCTCGCTTCAGGGCATCTCCAAGGGAGGGGAAGAAGAGGGCCAGGCTAGTTTTGGGAGAGAATGGAGGGAGCCGAGGCGTGGAGGACTTTTGAAAGGAGAGGTTAAGCGTCCTCTGCGTCTGACCCCCTTTTGTTATCGTTTCTTGTGGGAATTACTGCCGGACAAGAGATGTTTTTAATGCTCTTGGAAGCCTGTAGTCTGTTTTTATATTATTTTTTTTTTTATTTTTTTTTTATCTGACGGTAAAAATCCACGTCCGATATCATTGGCTGGTCGTGATTGGCTGAAGATCATGTTGCTTATCACCCATTAGACAGTGGTATCGACTGCGGATATTTATCTTCACATTCTAAATAACTTTCTATACTTTCTTAAGGTTAGCTTTTTCATCATCTTTCTCCCCTTTTTCATATTTTATGAATTAACAATAGATTACGTTTCTTGAACTTCATTAAAAAAGAAAAAAAAAGTCAGGGATTTGTTTAGAATTCTAAATACATTCCTTCAAAGAGATTGCACATGGAGCATAGGTAGCATTGTCGAGTATCTTTACTGAATTCCTTTACTTGCATATTTTTTTCTTTATCGTTTCGCACACACTTTTCTTAGCAACACATTGTGGGGTATTGCGCTTACAGTAACATCCCTAGGAGTGATTGCACTTGCCTTCCCGTAGTTTTGAGACACTAGATACGAAGGAATTCAAACTTGTTTGTGTTTTCTTTGAGTTTCTGTGGTTCATCAAACAAAGGATTAGGCCTTGGAGTGATAATATTCTTTTTTCTCTTTGTCTGTTGTTGGAACGTTCCCCAGGTCACAGAAGATTCTTGTTTGTTCGTGTTAGTACTCTACAGTATGATAAAAAAAAAAGTATATTCGAAAAATTCATTGAGCCCTGAGTTGCTTGGAATGGAAAAGTTTGGTGTCTTCAGTCACACTAAGTTGGGGTTACCAAAACACATATTTTAGGATCTTAATTTAAAACCTGCATTAGCTCTTTGTTGTAATACGAAGTTGAAGTCAACAAAATGTTAATCTTGGGAATAAAAACCCTGAATTGCATGAGCCATATTTAGCAGTACAATCTTGCTGCACGTGCGAATGCTCTTTTTAGATAAAGACTTGAAAGTCAATTAAACTGGGTTGATTACTTCTCTGTGCAATATGGCTTAGCACTGACTGCATGTCTGTATTTTTGTGATTATATATATATATATATACATATACATATATATATATATATATATATATATATATATATATATATATATATATATATATATATATATATATATATATATATATATATATATATATATACTGTATATATCCTTACAACAAGAGGGACAGGTCACCATACATCCTTGGAATGACATGAACTGTTTATTAAAGAGTGAGAAAAACCAAATCACCTCCACACTGTAGGGCTGGAAAAGCGAGTATTTTGGAAGGTTTATACCTGACGAAGACAAGGCAAAGGGCATAAATAAGAAAGGATTCCAGGGGAACTTCAATTTATGCCCCTTGCCTTGTCTTCGTCAGTTAGAACCTTCCTAAATATTCTCTTTTTAGACTTACTGTATGGAGGTGATTTGGTTTTTCTCACTCTTTAATAAACAATTTTTGCCATTCCAAGGATGGATTGTGACCTGTTCCTCTTGTTCCAAGGATGGATTATTATTTCACTGGCCAAAATCCTGAGCGAACAGCATTCAGTATTGCTTAGGGCGTACCATATTTGAGCATGGAACATGTCGCCCCTTACGTCAGTCCTTTCTCTTGTTTATTCCTTGTCTGGCTGTTCCTTCACCTTAAAGTAATTGCATGAACTTATTCAAATATATATTTATTTTAATTTATTTATCTTATTTTTTTTATGTATTCGAATTTATATTTTTATTTTTTTTATTTTTATTTATTTATCTCTTATATCAACCATGGGTTAATTTCAGTTATCTTGAAAGTAGGGATTTACTGAGTCAGAAAAAATCAAAGATGCAAAAGCATTGGAAACAATCATGTCCTTTAGCCATAACTGTCTTTTTTTGGGGGGAGGGGGTTCAAACTTGTTTTGTCTTTTCCAGCCTGACAGGTATATAGCATCATATCGAAAAGCTTGAAATTAAAAAGCTTGCAAAATTTGTAAGTAGATGTTAAGAAAACATGAACACTTTAGAGATCTGTATTTATTTACTGTTGCAATTCTTTATTGAAAAAAAATGTAGTAAAAAACAAGGATAGTGATACTTTCATCAGATTTTATGAACTAGAAAATCCCTTTTATTTTCCTCTTTTCCAACATTTTTCAGTTAGATATTTTGGTGTGAAATCGTTATTCACACATAGTTTAGATATAAAAAACTGAAAACAATTAACCGTAAAAATCTAATTGACTCTAATGTAATGGAAGAGAGTATGTTAACTTTTTACCTACTGATAAATTGTGGTAATTCTCCCTACAATGCTACCATAGAAAATTTTGACAAATAAAGCTGTAGTCAGAGACAATAGTAACTAAATGAGGCAGTTATTACAAAGCTTTTAAAACATGACCAAATTCAGTACCATGTTTTAGTGTTGCAACAAAGGACATTTAAAGCCACATGATTCTAAAACATTTGTATTTTTATCAATAATCAGTGAAAGACTGGGTATTTGGGAAATTCACTGCCGAGATATATTTTGCATGGCACTCTTATGAAATGCAGGAGTAATTTGTTTTTTATTAATGCCAGTTTTCTAATCAGGCAAAATCCAAAAAAGAACGCGGAAGACCAACTTCATACTTTCTGACAACTTCTGTACAGAGTTTCTGTTATACTAATTCTAATGTATACTGTATATATATATATATATATATATATATATATATATATATATATATATATATATATATATATATATATATATATATATATATATATATATATATATATAATGTGTGTATATATATATATATATATATATATATATATATATATATATATATATATATATATATATATATATTTGACTGAGAATATCAACCAAAGCGAAGATTGTCTAGGGATGCTTTATGAGATGGATTTTTCTAACAGCGATGAGCATCTTGATTCCGTTTTTAGCTTTTGCGAAACGCAGAAATGGCTTCGGGGTTGTTTATTCACTTTTATCGTCGAGACTTCCCACAGTTTCGAGCTTCTACGCTTGGAGTCGTCCATTATGCTAATTCCAGACGAAATGTGGAAACGATAATGCAACTGGATGTGGTCTTCGCGTGGTTATCCATTTTTTTTTTTCGTGAGGATGTTAGCTGTTGGTGGACCCACGTACCGAAATTAGCTGTTGTGACTGAACGTACATCTATTTTATAAAATGAAGACCCTTTCATGATAGAGTTAAGAAACATTCTGACGCGTGGACTATAAGTTTCCCTTGTAATAAATAAAGTAACCTGTAGTCAGTATTCGACATGCCTGTATTTTTACTCTTTAGGCCGAGTTTGAGGCCAAAAATATGAACTTGAATAAGCCTTGTCCATCTTGAGAGAAAAGGTTGTTGAATACTTCCCGTATTAACTACCGAAGACTATTCGTTTCAGTAATATTTTCAATAGACATAATCTTGCCTACCCGAAGAAAATTCCTCTTAATGCATGATATATATATATTTTTTGGGGGGGAGGAAAGATATAAGATCATTTTTCTGAGTTAATTAAAGTAATGCACCTTTTTTTTGCGAATGAAATTATATATGTTTAGAAATTAAAGAGTAGATTTCTGACTTTATTAATGATTTTAAATGTTAATTCGAATGCTTCTTTTGTTAGTAATAGTTGGGGTCCCATTGTTGTCAAATAATATGAATTATATGTGGCAAACTATACTTCACGTTCCATGGGCTAGCATTTTCGACACAGATGGCCTCACTTTACAATAAAAAAACAAAAATCATGGTAATGTTGATGCCATTACACCTACTGGACATTACTGATGCAATATTCAGCAATACAAATGAAAGGTATTCATGGAAGCCTTCATTTATGTGCTTTTTAAATGACGGTCATTGCTTGTTAACTAATAGGTTACATGGAAATACAGTCCGGCTCCAGAGAGACAGACAGACAGACAAAGGACACTAATATTTTAGTGAATGTGGACTATTTGTTTTGTAGCTTAAAAACGTGTGCAAACATAGAGCATATATATATAAAAATTAAAGTGACAAATTTAGTCAAAATATTTATACCAATATTTTCCACTTGTGATTAAAATCTTTACTGGACTTTAAGCACATATTCATAATGTACTGTTTTGACTAACTACCTTGTATATAGTTCCAGGGATACTTTACAAACGATTCCAACATGAATTGAACCACAAATTTAATACCATACTTTTAATGTCAATCCTTTACGTTCCGGTAGCAATTTCTTGTAATACATTGGAAGTTTATTTTTTGTGCTGATATATATATATATATATATATATATATATATATATATATATATATATATATATATATATATATATATATATATATATATATATATATATATATATATATATATGAGTATGCATACGTGTTCAGATTTCTTTCATTAATCGACAGGACTCTTAGTGTATAATTACCATTCTTAGTTAATTGTGAAACAGAATTTTGAAGTGGTTAGAAAGCATTGAACCCATTAGGCTACAAAAAAAACAAGGTTTCAATCCGTGGAATGAAGGGAAAGTTTAAGGGTAACTAAAACAGCTTTATAGTTTCCCGGTCCTTTACGGTAATGGCCTAGCCCTCGTCATTAAGTTTCAGGAGGTCCGTACACCCACTTATAAGGGGGATATGTAATTTGATTTTGGTCCTAACAACGCTATAAAAGGGGCCAATAAGCTGCCCCTTTAATCTAACAAGAGCGCTTACTTAATGTTTTTTTAGTTCGTATATTATTGAAAACACTCAATACTGAACTCAGTGTGTTTTATGGAATCTGTAGCAATCACCTTTCTCTTACGATTTGAGCTTAATTAAGATTTGCTCTTGTGTTTAATGGGGGTTTGCAAGCAATTTCCTTTAATTCCTATGACATCGCGGGAGTTGTACTTAGTGCCATTAAGAATAATGGTGTCTGAGATATTTTAGTACTTTAATGCTCTAAGTTCCGTTCGAAAGAGACATTTTCGCCACAAGGAGCACCGCCTGTATAGTTTTTCTTTTCATTTACATCCCTTTGTGACAAAATTACGAAATAAAAGTGTTTAAAGTTAAAAATGAAATTACTACCAAATAACAGGCACTCAACATCAAAACTTGCAGGGACATTTGCCAGTTAAAAGTCTTTCGTTATATTCAGAGAGGATAAATGGTGAGACCCTTTCTCTCCTTCACGCTGCCACCCTGTTCCACATCATTAATTGAATAAGATATATATATATATATATATATATATATATATATATATATATATATATATATATATATATATATATATATATATACATCATGAAAGAATAGGTGGAGCATGGAAGGCAGCAGGGCATGTGCTGAATGCTAAAGACTGGAAAGCGACCTGGAATGCCAATGTAAACCTAAGTCAGAAAGATTGAAAGAGATTTTTGAGCCAAGCCTCCGCTATGGAAACATACTGAGGAAAACAAATAAATTTGAAAGAAACAGTTGGAGTTGTTGCGATTAATTGTTTTGTGCAGCCTTTGTGTTGTGGGAAGATCAGTAAGAGTAAGAAATATATAGATACATAGTACTGCTGAGAAGTTGGTGTCGTGAAATAATTTAGGAAAGTGTTTTGGGATGGTCTGGTCTGTATAAAATGTGGCATATTTTGAAAGTGCAAAAGTGGGGAGGAGCTGAGGAAGTTCTAGAAAGCATTATATAGATGGTGATGAAGATGTACGTAGGAGGATAGATGTGAATGATAGAGTGTTTATAAGAGGTCTCGACATGTTTCTGATTAACCTTCAGTGTAGATGTGTGAATCACAGTTCCATCGTCCCAATAATAATGTTTCAGTGACTGCTGCGTTTTATTTCCTAGAGGCTCACCCTGTTATGGGAAACAGCTCAATGCAAAGTCACCGATACATGCACATACATTATATATATATATATATATATATATATATATATATATATATATATATATATATATATATATATATATATATATATGTGTGTGTGTAAATGTATACATATATATGTATATATAAAATTTATATACATATATATACATATACATACACACATATATTTATATATGTGCGTGTATTATATATATGTATATGTATATAAATTTTATACACATATATGTATATATATACATATATATATATGTATATAAAGCCCATACATGCTCACGTGGGTATGCGTTACATGGCCCTGTGTATTTATGTTAGTATTTTGCGATTATATTCATATAACTATATAAAGAACTAATACCAACCTTAAAAATGTATCTTCAAATATTAATATAACTAAATATATCAAGAACTAACTCTTAACAAACCGATTAAAAATGCCTTTGCGTAACATGACAGAAACTGAAAAGTTCAGCGGAATACGAAAACGATGTGTGCGAGTTTTATTTATTTTTTTTTCTGTCACGTCGAATAGCAAATTAATTGCTCTGCGACAGTAATCACGTACAGTTAATCAAACGGCAGAGGAGTGTGATACATGAAGCTGCTCGGTAACCCATAAAGGTTCTCATACATCAAAATATGTCGGGCGTGAATTTTGCTTTGTCATGCAAATGAATGATGAAGATCATTTCTCTCGGAATTTATTTTGGTCAAGATGCGATAGTTTTCATATAGTAATTGATTGTCGCCTTGCAGATAATGCTAAAGTTGAATGGACATTATCGCTAAGACTTATTTTCAAAATAAGAAAATAACCTTGTATCATTTATCATAGATGTTGACTCAATTGTAAATGTACTTTCTCTCTCTCTCTCTCTCTCTCTCTCTCTCTCTCTCTCTCTCTCTCTCTCTCTCCTTTGCTCGTCCTCGCAGTACAGTTGTGCGACTCACTGCTCGTAACCTAAAACCCGTGTTCGATACCCTGGGGAGGGCGAGGCAAGATCCAGTATGGGTGCGTCTCTTCAAAAATTCAGTAAGCTTTTGTTGACCTAAGCTGTAGCTGAATTGTAAGTCAGATATTTTGAGTTGCTGTTGTTTATGATTAAGCTGGCTTTATGGCAGCACCGGCTCTTGCTCATAGAGTAGCCCGTAAATATTTTGGGTCACAGTTTTGGGAACAGTGGAGTGAAAAGGGAAGAGAAGGTATAAAATGAGAATGATCAGTGCTTCTTCAAAATGTAAGCATTGTATCATAATTAAAAATAGAGGACCTCGGCGAGGTAATCCTCAACCTCCTCCCCACCTCCCCCGCTAATTAAACTATTTATCAAATTCATTCTCTCTTGTGGCTGACATTAGTTTATAATCGAATACCACCAGCTAATTGTCAAGTTGCCATGAATCGAAACCTCGTTCTCCAGCAGAATGCAACATTTGTTTTGGCGTTGCCATAAAAGTACTTTTTCTATCTTATTTTTATGGGAAAAGTTAAATTTCCCATTTGTGTTAAAAACATTTTCCATATAAAGTTTTAAAAAAATAAATTATTGTTTGAATAAGTTTTGATAGCCTTGACGAAAATGTAAGAAACGTTATCATAGATTTGGACCCAAAACTAACCAACAAAACATGAGATATAAATTACATAGGCAATGCTAATGTTTCTAAGTGGATAACAAAGTTATTGACTTAATTTAGAAAATGTTTACGATTAATAATAAGTGCCCGGCATTTGCAGCCGTCAGTGTAAAAAGATCTATTCATATTTGCACATAAATATGTTTTGTATCCTTCAGACTTCACGAATATGTTTACGTGAACTCGTATACACATTCAAACACCACACACACACACACACACACACACACATATATATATATATATATGTGTGTGTGTGTGTGTGTGTGTGTATATCTGTGTGAATGTGGGTGTGGGTGTGTGTCTGTGTTTGTGACTCTCCAAACCCTACCATGACAGAACGAAAGGATGGCTGTTATTCCAAACAATCTTTTCCAAAATCCGATCCATGTTTTCCCCGGGAAGTAAAAAATTCTGAATGTCGGTGAGCATTTTAAATGCATATCTCAAACAGTTCCTTCGATCCTTCCCAGTATCCTAACGACCCCTCATCGAAGGCTCATTACTCTCCGCGGGCCGGGCAAACGCGGCAGGATGCAGGATGTTTTATTTCAAAGGCGAAAGAGATGAGCTGATGTGTTGAGGGGGTGGAGGGGGTGTGGGGGGCGCCTCCCCTGGGGCCAAAATGGAAATGCATAAATTATCTCGCCACCTCCGTGCTCAGTTATTCATGATCCGGGAACCCAAGAAAGTTTCTGCTTAGGCTTTATTATGCAGGCTGAATTATGCTCATTACGCCCCCTCCCCAGCTGCCCCCCTGCTCCTCTCCCCTCTGAAACTTTTTTGATGCGTTCTTTCCTACACCCGCAGGAATATGAATTATAGATTACTGAGAGATTCAGAGGAAATGAAACCTTTTTTTTTTTTTTTTTCGAAAGCGATTAGGGGTTTTCGTTATCCTTTCAGGCTAGATAAAGAGCTTGGAAATTAGGCGGGAAACGTTCCGTGGAAAATATTTCATATGGAAATTAAGATTGAATCTCTTGTCAGCAGCGCGATGACGCTTACCACTTGAACTCGGTCAGTTACCTCTCTGTCTTGCATACATTCATGCGACTCTTGGATATCCAGACTCAGTATTGGTCATTAGCGCTATCTTTACTCCTAGAGAAATTATTTTTAACAATGTATACTAATTTTTGGCGTGAATTTAATAGCCTATACATTGATCACATAGATACACCCCTCTACAGTACCAGACATAAGTGTTGAACAGTTGATTATGTTACTGAATATAAGTTAGCTTCTTAAATGTAAATTTCGATTTAAAATTGTCATAAACGCACTTGTTATGGTTTTGTCTCTTTCCGTTATTTTAAACTGCCATTGCTTGAATCACCTTCCATTATGGGAGACCATTGCAAAATAATACCTTTTGAAGATCTCTGTACCTCCCACTGTAGTTTTAAATTTACTTAGCAATACAAAGTGTGTACTTGAAAATGTAGAATAAACTACGAAAGCACTTGTTCAAAGGCCCGGTTTTCACTCACCTTCTGACGTGGATTTTATAATATTCTCAAGCACGCGTCCCTTCATGCAGCATTGAATCTTAAGGTATGTTTGCTACCGAAGATAATATAGAAAAGTTTATATCGAGAAGGGCTGAAACACCTTGTTTTTAGGCAATTATTGTGCTTGTTTATGTACTTTTAATTCTGTTTTCACAAATTAAACTTTGTCTTTGATTGTGTGACTGAAGTTTATATAATCTGAATCGTGTACAGAAAGATGTTTTCAAAATGACATTCCACACACATCATGAACATTTTATATGATTCAAAAAAGTTCTGAATACCTGAAATTGTAATAACCTACATGAGAAAAATGATAAGGAAAAAATAGTCCATATCCTAGGTGATAGAGTGGCATTTAAGAGCCCAACAAATAATCCTTGTAGTGGCTTGAAATAAGTAATTAGCTAGCCGGTCATGCGGTCTGTTTATTACGCTAATTTTAACAACGTTGATTTCTATAGATCGATAAAGACAAATAGATCACAGATGGCATCATTTGCATAAAATGAAACCAAAGAGCAAGTCAATTTTTATTTTACGTCTAACAAGGAAGGTCAGTCTCCCCAGGTGCCTGCTAGATTCTTAGACACGCACTGGAGACCTTTCTTCAGGATGTCTAATTAATAGACAGCGGAAGTGTATTCAATGATATTTTGATCAGTAGAAGCACTATTATAACTTTGGACAGAATTTGTGGATATATGTTCTGTTATTTATGAGAATGCGCTGGGAAACAAACCTATCAATCAAAACTGTTTCGGAGGATTTGCTCTCTTTTTTGCCCATCAAATAATATATCTATATATATAAATATATATATATATATATATATATATATATATATATATATATATATATATATATATATATATATATATATATATTATATATATATGTATATATATATATATATATATATATATATATATATATATATATATATATATATATAATGTGTGTATAAATTTTTGACTCACCACGGGACCAAACCCCGGTCTCTTGAGGGAGAGTCCAGGGCATTAGCAATTCGGACACAAAGGCCGTGAATGGAGTTGGAACCTATGTACTTACGTTAGCAATTCGAGCGCTGATGGGTCGAGGAGTTGGGTAAAATTCGCTTGTGTGTTAGACCTTAGTCGCCTTCCCGGGCAAAAACCTTAGGTACGTAAGTACATAGGTTCCAACTCCATTTATGGCCTTTGTGTCCGAATTTCTAATGCCCTGGACTCTCCCTCAAAAGACCGGGGTTCGGTCCCGTGGTGAGTCAGAAACCGAACCCCGGTCTTTCGAGTGAGAGTCCAGGGCATTAGCAATTCGCTGGTATGTTAGCTTTCCCGGGAAACACCTTAGACCTAGGTTCCAACTCTTTTATGGCCTTCATGCCCGAATTGCTAATACCTGGGACTTTCACTCGAAACACCGGGGTTCAGTCCCGTGGTAAGTCAGAAATTTATTTCTGTGAAACACGTTCCCACGTGTTCATGGCCGTATATGTATATTTATATATATATATATATATATATATATATATATATATATATATATATATATATATATATATATATATATATACGTGTATAATTTATATATATATATATATGCATACACACGTTTATATCACAGTCAAAAGTGTCTAATAAGCCATTTCGTGAAATGGCCAACGCGCAAAGCAACTGTTGTATTTGGTCATTTCACGAAATGCCTATAATCTTCTGTCGTAATATGAAATTGCTAGGCTAACGACATTGTAACCAAAAAAATTAATGTGTTTTTCGTTATATACATAATTGAACTGGTACTTAGATATTCGGCATTTATTTTGGCGCTTGAACTATGTATATGTGCGTATTTGTATTTTCTTTGGGTTATTTATTATGAAATAGTGCTAGAGCAGTTCTGAATTTTATTATTCTAGTAATTTCTCCTTTCTGTTTTAAGAAAAAATAAAATATACACCGCACTTGATGTAAGTCTTATTCTAAATACTAACATTAATACATCTGGCAAAGGACGACATTATTCCTGATAATCTTGAACATTGGAGAGAATAATGACTTTGGGCATCTAGGAAATAAATGCATAAACATGATTAATGGAACTTTCCCACGTCTCTTTTAAGCAAACAGAAGAAAGTCTACGCTAAAAGTCTCCTACACACACACACACACACACACACACACACACACACACACACACACACACACACACACGAAAGATTAGTGTAGTGTTCGCCCCAGTGACCCATATTTCTATTCCAGTTGACCCATATGTTCAAGATCCTTGACCCATTTCTAAACTGATTGTAACTTTGCAATTGATGTAACTACAGAATATAACAGCGCAGTGTTATCCTCAAGCCTTGGTTCCTAAAAAAAAAACCTCCAAACATTATCGGCAGTGTTTACTGATCTTAATAGCTAAAGGGCAATATTGTAAAAAAATAGAAGACCTTCAAGATATCTGACTTGGATCCATCTTCCAAGACTTGGCCGGGATAATACATTCTTAGGAAAACTTGTTCAGCTTTCCTTTTTCTCTTAAAGAAAAAGACTGTATTGACATTATGTACTAGTGGCTCCCTTGGAAGCCTACGAGGAAATTTTTTGGCTCTCGATTTTCTGTTTCTCTTTCTGTTTTACAGTCTTTCTTTTAGTCGTTCTGTTTGTCCTTTTGCTGGATAATTAAGATTAATGGGAAGAAACGTCAGACTTTGTTTGATGTCAAGTAAAATGAATAGGCCTCTCTTAGGTAGGCTCTGAACTCTATACAGCTACAAGGAGTCAAAAAAAAAAAAGTATACCTTTGTTTTACCAGACCACTGAGCTGATTGACAGCTCTCCTAGGGCTGGCCCGAAGGACTAGACTTATTTAACGTGACTAAGAACCAACTGGTTACTTAGCAACAGGACCTACAGCTTATTATGGAATCCGAACCACGTCGTAGCGAGAAATGAATTTCTATCACTAGAAATAAATTCCTCTAACTCTTCATTAGCCGGCCGGAGAGTCGAACTCGGGCCTAGCGAGTGCTAGGCCACAACTCTACCGACTCGCCCAAGGAAGAGCTACACAAGGAGTCAAGCTGTATTACAGTGAGAGTAAGAGCCTCAGTGCTAAAACTGTAAGACTGTTTACCTATGCTTAGGTGAGGATAAAAAACGGATTGATGGAAAGTTATGTGAGTTAAACTCCATGCAAGTTATGTAATGAAAGCACACGTTTTCAAAACCATTCACGTAATGTCTGACTGTTTTTGGACTGTTTATGAAATAACGAAGTAAAAACTACCATCTTAGTGATCGATTGCAAGCTTTATTCACGTTTCACAAGATTCACGATATATATATATATATATATATATATATATATATATATATATATATATATATATATATATATATATATATATATACACATAACATACACACACATATATATATATAGTGTGTGTGTGAGCATGAAAGATTATTAGAGAACCAAAAATTAAATACTGTAGTACTCACAGTAAAGACCTGAATACTCTTAGCTTTACTAACGTAGCTTAGAAATTTATTGTCGGTTCTTTGTACTGTAATAACGGTGAAGATAAGAATTTTACATGAAATCTAAATACATACAGTTCTGACGAAGTAATTAATTTCTAATATCTCTCTCTCTCTCTCTCTCTCTCTCTCTCTCTCTCTCTCTCTCTCTCTCTCTCTTATATGACTAGCTGCGATACTATATAATCAAAATGTACAGTAAGAAGCAAATCGTTTTTTCATAATAAATCTCATTTGCAGACAACAAAAAGAGCCTCTCTGATCAAAACAAATTCATTAACTCTCATATTCAAATATGAAAGAGTCTGCTGGAGTGGAAGGGGGATGGTGTTTCCCTCTCCTAAACCCCCCATCCTCGTCTCAAAATGATTAGATGAAAAATCATGTCTATTATGTGAGCTATTTATTTGTCCATTACATTCGGCACAGAGAAAAATCGCGGTAATTAATTAATCAGGTTGGAAATGAGGTACAGTGTAATCATTAAAACGTGATTAAGGGAGTGAGGCCTCAAGGGGGATATTTACGTTCAGTATCGCCCAAGAGGAGAAATAATTATATACACTTTACATACGGGGGTAAGATTATAGATGGAAAGAGAAAAACCTTTCCTCTATAGAGTGGCGTTGCTTAATTCTCCGTTTTCCTATTTTCAACATCTTATATTCCATACTAATGCTTTAAAAAGGAACGCGAAGATTTGTGGGAAAAAGGAAGTTTTTGAAACAATGTGAAACTATTTCTATAATAATGAGATGTAGAAATGTGAAAGGAAGAGCCATTTTTTGGGGAAAATTCCTGCTTATCGTTAGAACGCTTTGAAATTTTGAAGTTGCCTTATCTACATTGAATAATGAAAGGGTATACAAGGCTTTACTCGTGTCAGTTCTAACGCCTGCGCTAAAAGAAACCTTTCACTAATTGAAATTACATTAAAATTATATATATATATATATATATATATATATATATATATATATATATATATATATATATATATATATATATATATATATATATATATATACACACATATATCTTCAGTGATGGAAGTTATGTTAATGCTATTAAGTGTATCCGTTTCGTATATTTTCTTCGTTTGCCTCTCAGTGTTTCACCTTATACTTATATATATATATATATATATATATATATATATATATATATATATATATTATATATATATATATATATATATATATATATATATATATATATATATATATATATATATAAAGGACAGGTGAAACACTGAGAAGCAGCTTAACAGAAAGGGACACGAGACAAAACGGACACACTTAATGTCGTGCTTTATAACCTCCATCACCTCGAAGGAACCCTTATACGCACCAAAGCCTGGCGAGGGAGGCACAAAGGGGGCGATAAAGGTGCGGAGCCGAGATTCTTCTAAGGGCCAGGGAGATGTCCTCGGAAGAGTTATGGCACCGGTCCCTGGGGGCTTTTCGAGGTGGGGGGGGGGTGTCTTAAACAACGTCATCTTTGCGTGACGAACTTGATTAGACATACCTGAAGTTTTTCAAGAGGCCGGGATCAGCGCTTGCACCTGGTGGAAGCGGTCGGTCCGTTTGTCATCGCCTCCTGTGAATAGGGGAGCATATTAAGGGCGGCTTGACCCTGAAAAAGAACTAGCGTTATCATAGATCTTATAAGATCTTTCATTGTTAAAGGGATTATGACGTAACATCAGATTTCGTTGTAATTTACTTCTGGTCATATTTCGCCGTTAATGATGTTCATTCGGATTGCCATCGCTTTGGTATCATAGGTCTTAAAAGAATTTTCTTCGTTAAAGGGAATATTAAGTAACATTAAATTTCATTTTAATTTAATTCTTTTCATATTTCGCTGTTAATGACATTAATCTAGATTACTGTCGCTTTAGTGAATATAACTGAAATATATACCCAGGGAGATTGATGAGCAAATAATACAAAAAATGTATAACGTTAAAGAAAATGGTTTACAAGTCTGAACAACAATTGTAGGTCGTCATATCTCGAGTATCATTAATACCTTTGGTTTTGCTGTCCATTTTAATTTGTCTCGGCATTTCTGCATGTAATTGCACACTTATAATATAAAATATATCAAGAGTTGATCTTCGTGAATAACATTCACAGCTAGAATTTCTGTCAACTTCGTGTCAGGAATGTATGTTCTGCATTTTTTTAATAAAGCTTGAATATTTCATGATATATCGCCCTCTTGTCTGTGAGATATTTTATTAATAAATTGGTATGAAATTTGAAATAAAAAGCTTCTTGTATTTGAATTTGCAGAAGCGCACTGTCTCTCTCTCTCTCTCTCTCTCTCTCTGTATATATATATATATATATATATATATATATATATATATATATATATATATATATATATATATATATATATATATATATATATATATATATATATATAATATATATATATATATATATATATATATATATATATATATATATATATATATATATATATATATATATGTATGTAATAATATGTATATGTACTGCAGTGGGCCTTTTACCTTTTAGAGGGAGTGTCGCAAGGTGCGGGCTTCCGGATCACAAAAACTTCTATGGGATAAGGTTCCCAGCCCCATGACCTTGCTTTTTTCAACCCTTGTAGTGAACACCAGTCTTCTAAATACCAGGTACATAGGTCTCTGCATGGCTGAAGTACCTGGGTATTCATGAAGTGTTGCCATTCGCCCGTTCTCGCCCGCGAATCAAACCTAAAATCATTGCAGTAGTTATGAAGTCTAGATAAAGGGGCTCTTTTTACAATGTTTTTCACAACTAAAAAAAAAGTCGTATAATAGCAAAGAAAGGATTTCCTAGTTATAAAATTATTCTTATATATATTCAAAAATGCAAATAGATTCAACCGTTTTAGAATTGCTTTTCGTAGAATAACAAAGAAATAAGGTTTTTCATTCTGCTTAGAGCATAATTGTTAATGCAGAGAAATAACTTCTTTTGAACAGATATTGTAGTGACGTTCATTAATACATTCAAAATCACCATAAGTCTCATAGGTAGAATACGAACAACAAGACTTAGAACAAACATATCAGATTTTAGTTAAAAGGGTATTTTATTTTTAAAATTCTTATTTGCTAACCTCCAGTTTCTTATTTGTTCTAAAAAACAAATGCCATTCCCAGCAGGTAACTGTTATTGAAAAGAAGCAGTCATATTTATTTCGTTAAATGAAGTTTTATTTCTGAAAATTCATTGGTATACAAATAGAATTGGTCAAAATTCGTCCAGACAGAGTAAAAATCACTTACTCTAATTACAGAGGGGGGTTGGCTTGTCAAATATATCATCAACCTGTCACCGGCAGAAAGAACGAGTGTTTTTTGAAGGCATTGACTTAAAAAGCGGACAACCTTTCATAAATTTCTTTTGTGTTGTCATCCTGAAGAGCAGTGGCGTATGAGTCATCCACCGGCATAATTAGTAGGAAAATGGCTTCAATTCTTCATTTTCCCTCATAATTTTAAGGTGGTTATCTTTTCCTGAAGGGTTTACATACTGAAGTTATACCTGATATTTAGAATAGCAAGTTATCTTTACATCTAGGTTTAATGTCAGGTATTTTAAAAGTAGAGAACAATTTTAAAGTAATTTATGAGTATTCTTGCGTTTAACACACCACACTTCAAAATCCCGATTTTATTTGCGTTCAGGGTATTTACAAAACCTTCGGACTATCAGTAAATATTCAGACCTGATTATGCAGCTTGATAATGTAATTATTGAGTTATCAGTAACACACCAGTAACTCTCTTAACTGTCACTTCTTTCCGTATTTCTGATATAAAAGTTTTATTTTATCTGTTACATGTGTGTGCGTGAGTGCGATGACAATAAGAATTTCTGTTTTGGTGATGATATTAAAGCAGAAGACTTAATGTTTGTTATCAGTGTAATCATGGCAGAGTAAACAAATAGAAATATGCATTATAAGGTAATTAATGACGTGAACCCCTTTTATTTTATTTTTACCTATCCACCGAGTCCACCGTGATTCCCAAGTACTATTTATGGGTAGTAGCTCTCTTTCCAACATGTAGTAGTGAAGATTATAGCTGCATTCAATTTATGTAGAGTTTTCTCTATCTTTCTAATAACTGATCTTTCAGGTTTACTGCATTTTGTCAGTAACCCACTGATGTTTGATAGAGAAAACTGTATAAATTGAAGCAGCTGATGCAGGCGTACCCTTCAAAACTACAAGTAGTAGTTTTTACTTGTTTCCGAGTAATAGGTATAAGGTCTCGCCATTAGACTTGGGTAACACTCGTGGAATTAATTTTAGTTTAGTATGCTTATCAGCATTCTCATTCCCATCTACACCTCATGCAGTGGTACCCAATCAAAATTGACTTTGATACCTCTCCCTTGCGAGATTGTAGCCACTGCAAAGTCGTTCAAATTAATAGGTTGCTGAAATAAAAAAAAAATTAAAGCACGAAGTACTTCTAATACATTATTAGGATTTAAAAAAAGGTAAAATTACCTTCATGAATTGCAGTGAAATTAAGTGTATAGCATTAGGAGTCATGTATATAAATTATTGTTTTTTTTTTTACACCTTTTTGGGGTCGTGTAACAATCCTTCCAAAGAAGTAAAACAAATGAAAAGAAGATGGTAGGAGTTAAACAAAATAGAAAAATAGAATTAAAAAACAACTCGGCACACAATTCCAAAGAAATAAAACAAATGAAAAGAAGACGCTAGTAGTTAAACAAAAAAATAAAAGTAGAAATAAAAAACAACAGGGCACTCAAAAGGAATATGAAAAATTACTATTTCATTTTCGGTATCTTGCGTCAATAACCCGAGAGAAAAGAAATACGGGGTGATAAAGCCGAGAGAGATAAATTTCAAAAGCCACTATACTGACCGCCACGAAAATGGGAGATACTGAGGAAGGTAGGATTTTCACCGGGGTGGGTTTATTACAGAGTTTTTGTGTCCCTCCGGGGAGAGGACGGAGCTCCTGGTCACATATGTGGTGGATCCTTGAGTTGAATTTGAGCGACCACAAGGAGAGGGAAAGAAACGGACTAAAGCTGGGGGTCCGGGGACGAAAGAAGAAAGGCGTAAAACGAAAATGAAATTCAGGTAGTAAGAACATGGATAGCAACATCATGAATAAAGGATTAGTTTTTGAGAAAACGACGTTACGGCTGTAAGGGTCAGTGACGCCTAATATATATATATATATATATATATATATATATATATATATATATATATATATATATATATATATATATATATATACATACACATTACATATATATGTGTGTATTTAGATATACATATATATACATATATGTATATATACATATGTGTGTGTATATATATATATATATATATATATATATATATATATATATATATATATATATATATATATATATATATATATATCTTACCACAGATTTATATATCAAACACCTAAGGGAAGAAACAAAAATAAATAAAACAGTTGTAAAACTGACTGGTATGTGGTTTATTAATAAGCCGTCTTCAGTTTGATACAATGTGGTAGAAATTTAACAAATATATTTGCTAGCAAGGTAGTACGTACAAACGTGCAGATGGTTGAAAACCAAGTATTTGTGCCTGAAAGGTGTTTGTAGGCAGAGTCCTACCCTCATTGGTCACAGGTCAACTTTTACAAGTCCGGTTATCTTGCGGGAGCCCAACTTCCCTTCTTACAGTCTCTCAACTACCCTCCTTAAAATTTTAACGTTTTCTTTATTAATTTCAAAAGAATCATGTCATGTATATACATATATATGTGTGTGTGAAATTCTTAATAGCCATGCTGACCTCCAAACTTCTCGATTTCTTCACACTTTATGAATACCCATGCCACTGCAAAACCTTGAACCCAGAGTGAAGGTCAAATGAAGAAACCCCAGCCTCCAGCAAGGACCATCAAACTCTCCACAGTAGGTTGTAGTGAGGTTAGTCTAAAGCCTTTTTGCCCTGTTACTTTTGCTTACCTCGCCCCAAGCAATTCTCCACAAGTTCAGTTTTCCTCACTAGAAGTTGGGGTTTTCTCATTTGATCTTTATACCATATTCAATGCTTATAGTGAAATGCATGTACAAAAAGTGAAGAAATCGAGAAGTCAAGAGGCCATTATTACTGTTGCATATTATATTTCCAGATGAAATTATGATAGGCTGTCACAAATTTTACGAGTAACTACTATACTTTCAAGCATTAAGCTTTGAGTCTGAGAATTTGCTATGTAAAAATCGGATTCATTGCATCGATCCTTATGTCTCACTGAATTTTGGGGTATTTTTTTTGGTGGGTAGGACAAGGCTTTATCTGGTGAGGTACTAATCCTGTATCCATTTTAGTTCACTACTGTGTGGGAAATTGACAATTTTACCACGTTAAAAATTTCCCCATAAATATCTGTGTTGATGTCTTATGGAAGATATCACAAGCCATAAGAATAAGCTCGTCAGCAAGGTCAGCGTCCATCAAGACTGTATGTTCTCCAAGGTCATAAGGGTTTGGGACTTTGGTTATATTTTAGTCAGATCCCAGCTTTCGAATGTTAACTGGCACTAAGATTAATTTCTGTACAAATTGACACCATTCATCATCATCCACCGCAGCATTTCGCCTACCTCCTCTGCCAAGCTCCCAGATGTCAGCTCCTTCATGTATGCGCCTGTTTGCAGAAACACTAACTGTAATATTATCATGACAAATTTGAATGAAAACAGTTTTGCCTTCACTATCAGCATTGCCAGGGAGCCCCAAAGAACTCTTTTTATGCAATGACACCAATGAGACACTTTTCAGACCTCTCAAGGGTGTGATGTATCATCAGAGATAGGAATGCAGTGGCCGTAACTTTAGTTTAATATGTGATTCATCAAAAGGAGGTTTTTTAGGAAAGCAACATGACAGGGTCTCCTGTACCCAGATCGACAAATTTTTTTTTGAAGGCTGAAGACGACGACATCCTGTAGAATCTCTAGGGCACCTCTTGCTTCATCACTGAATAAAGTATCATCAAACAACTTTACCTCCTAGTCATCCTCCTGAAACTGCAGGGTGACAATGTCAACACCAGCTACACATAGAAAACCAACAACTCCAGGCACTGCTTTTATGGTGCCAGTGGGCTTTCCACCCGTTGCTACAGTCAGCCATTGGTGCTTGCATCCACCTTGTCCTCTCTCACTGTAGTAAATAGAACAGCCCCAGAGCTGAAGGTTAATGGCTTTCCTAATAGCATCCTTGTGAAAATTATATGCTACAACAACCAAGCCTACTATTATAATGATCACAAAGGAGACAGTGAATCTGTACTTTAGGAACCAGATGAGCATGGTCTACAAGGACGACAAAAGGACAATCAAGGAGGTCACTGATAAACAAGCATGCCTACCAAAGTGAGGAGTGTAGGCCTTGCCGCAAAGCATATATTTTGAGGACTTTACATGTCTGTCAAGGAGGGTAAGCTGCTACCTTCAGGATAGACCCATCAAGAGCCACAATCTTTGAAAGCTTGGTCCTGTATTCCCAGGGTGATTAAGTGCAGTATTCTTGAAGGCCTGTGCATAAAGAAAACAAACCCCCATAAACTTGCAGTACAAAGAATTTTTCATATTACCATCGATGTTTCAGATTGGCCTTGAGTTTTCTATAAATTCCTATCCCGTCTTTTTAATTAGTCATCCTTTACTTTATATCCCATATAAATTGTATAAATACCCCTGCATATAATTTCCGACTCCAGAGATATTCCCTTTTTACATCTTTCCACACTTATGTACTGCCTTTGTCCTTTGAATTTCGAGTCTCTGGCCCCTGTGTACTTGTTCCATATGAATAGGGCTCATCTTCTGAATTAGGCAAAGGTCCATGCTGGTATAAGACTGCATCATTACCAAGTAACTACTTCAGGTTACATTCTTTTCTGATGATAGTCTGCGCCGTTCAGAAACATTGAATATACTCTTTCCCCCCGCCCCCCATGAACTAAAAGTCTCACTCACAAAGTAACGTCCAGCCTATCGATATAAGAATGTAGAAGATAAGATAGGGCCCCATCGAAATGAAGAGGGGAAATTATGAAAATTTATAAAAGAGTAGTCTTTAAAATTATGAAATCATGATTGATAGACAATGGAAGATTACGTTAGTGAAGAGTTACTCCTAGTGAGATGTAAGGCTGGAAAAGCACACGAAACAGACTTGAAGACGCGAATAAACAGCGGGGAAGAGAGGATGAAATTAAATCAGAATCAGAAAAAATCTGAGGAAAATTTGAAAAAGAACTGAATATCTTAAGTAGTAAAGTAGAAATGCGTGAGACAGACTTGCCAGTGCACTTATTATCAGATGAAAGGGAAGGTGAAACAGCGTTTCAGGAATGTGGTAGAATATAATAAACTCCTAAACTGATGAGAGAAAATGAAAAAATCACAAGAAAAAAGTACCCCAAACCTAAACTGAAGAAAAGAGGGATACTGTATTAATACTTTATAGTAAAATTAAACCTGCATGCTCTGAGGAATTTTAATGCAATTGGGAACAGAAATCTCCTAAGCGAAAGGAAGTAATTGAACAGGCGAAAAGCAATTAGAGATCAGAGGCGATGCAAAAAAAAAAAAAAAGGTCATTCCTTGTCAAGAGGAAGGTAAAGGCCGAGGCGATCATTCCTTTTGAGCGACAGCACAAATGAAATAGAGGACAAAAGGATAGAGAAACTAGTGGGATCCTCTCTAACGTCTTCGAGTATTTCGAAGAATCATTAGTTTGGAAACTTTCCATTAGGTATCAACAGAGTAAAACAAGAGAGAAAGATATTTTATATGAAAGCGAGGGAAATTAATTGCGTACGTTTTTTGAAATATAAAACTTTCTGATCTTCATTGACTACTCAGAAACAAATGAAAGAAGTGCTTGTTTTTAAAAATACTCAGTTTAGGTAATAAATCGAGGAACAGTCGGCTGATAAGAGAAGATATGATAGAAATTACACGCCAGCAAAATAAAAGTAACATACAACTCTTAGATGCGCTAAATGCCAAGTTGCTGTACATTTGGATCCACTCGTCTTATTAGACTCATCACATGTTCATGACATGAAATTCTATTTTTTCATATAATTTTTGCTAGTTTTTTTTTTTTTTAATATTGATGTCTATTTGTGGGCAATTTAATACCCTGTACAGCCCCACCCCCTAAAAAAAGATGAGGGGAAGAGGAAAATGAAAAGGAAACTTGTTTTAATACCGAAGGAAACAATGCAACTCGTTGCTTAGGAGATCAAGTTTGTTTGTCACCGGCGTTTATTCCAAAGAATACAACGGCTTTCTCTAATGATCATTGAAAACCTTAAGCTGACTACAGTAGAATGCACTTCTACTAGAATATCAGTATTGAAAATCCGGTCTTATTCTGTATGTAATTTCTGATTAAAAAACAACAACAAAAAACTCGTAAGTAATATTTTTCTGGCCCTTTGTACGATCCTCATTATAGTATATAGTCAAATTTATGATGTACAGTGAGGTGTTCAGTAGTTATGGCAAGGTTGGAAATTTGTATCAAATCTAACAAAATTTGCCTGATGAGTGAATAGGCAAACTTTAGAAATCTCTTTTTGCTTACGTTTTTCCGGGGGAATAACTTCCATCTTTCAGTAAACGAATGTGCATATGCATAATTTCCTTGAAGTTAAGCCCAGTAGTTTAATGTTTAATGTTCGTGGCACTCATACCTACAGTTATTCTCGAACTTCAAGTTTTTGCTCGAATCCCAACGAGTAAGGAGAGTTCCTTCAAGCATTTCCTGTTCCAAATTTGTGGCATAGAATTTCATCGTCGTGTCGACCTTGCGACATATGAGGTCATTCTGGACATTGCAATGTATAACTCTGGCATACTGTACATTTTGGTTATTGGTCGTCAAATTTCATATTCAAATAAACTTTGATAAATGCGAAACAGTCAATGTTTTTTAAATGGATAATCCTCGCTAATGAGTATCAGAGACAATGGACAGGTCATTGAACTTGCGTACGGTGCCCTAGAGACTGAGCATACAAATTTATAATCAGTACCTAATTTCCCTCTCCACTTAAGTAAGACGTATGTGCCGTCCCCGAAGACCGGTGGGGCCGTGTGCGCCGAAAAATCTGTCAAGGGCTGGAGCTGGAATTGAATTCGGGGGACAGAGTCGACTGCTCCTTCCTTCAGCATTTCATTAGACGATTTCTGGAGTCCTGGGACGAATCAGAAATGGTTTAAATTCTTTCTTTTTTTTTTTTCCTTATGATCTGGTTATTAATTTTTTTTTATTGCCGCTCTTATATTTACTTTGAGGAATAAGAGACGGATGTCTGTGGCGTTACATTTATAGTAAAATTCACAGAAAAGAACGCTAGTGCTCAAGGGTATGGCTTAATTATAGTCTTAGGAAGCGAGAGTATTCCCGAAGGCTATGTGAATTCACAGAATAAAAAAAAAAGTGGAAAAATCATTTTGAAACTTAAACATCTAAATTAATGTGTTTTAAATCATATAAATAATTTTCCATAGCCCCAGGAATGACTTGTATATACGTTTAAAATGGGTGTGTGTAAAATTTTAATTCCATTCGGAAATGACCTGAATATCCGCTTGCTTCTGAAGAAAAATATAACTAGACAGACTGGGAAAGCGTAATAAGTAGAGGAAATTCAAATGATTAAATTTTACACGCAATTAATGCCAATAAAACCCATTACTATAATACTCATAAAATGCTCCGTGTCGTTACCTATCTTGTTATCTTATTAACTTCATTCACACTTTCCCCCTCAATATTACCTGCAGTGTGATTATTTTACTTAATCCAATTACATTCGGGAATAAGTATTTATTTATCGCCGTTTATTTGTTACTTCCTTATCCCGGGCAAAACTATACATTAAATTGCATTATCTTCCTCAGAAGCACTTTGCAAATGATGCATGACTTAATCGTAAAAGGATCCATGCTATATAATTAAAGAAGGGGAAAGATTATTAGAATCTGGGGATATTACGAAAGTATATTGCCAGCGGTCATTCTCCAAGTGAGTTATTGATATCTCAGATTAGAGTAATTACACTGAGGAACCACACAAAGAAACAATAAGAATAAAGAATCGTCAGTACATGAGATGAATTTGATTGCGATTAAAATCATCCTCTTTGATAGATTATGTTCATGGAGAGTAACAAAAGACTATTAATTGCGAGCTACGTCTCTCTCTCTCTCTCTCTCTCTCTCTCTCTCTCTCTCTCTCTCTCTCTCTCTCTCTCTCTCTCAGTCTAGCAGTTAGATGAAACGAAGGCAGAATTGTAAAATGATAACAGAGAGTTCCTTGAAACTTAAAAATATTGATTAAAAAAAAAAACTACCCGTGAGTACAATTCATTATTTCTCAGTGGTCTACATCATACATCATACGTAATATGTAAAAAGTCAAGCTTCAAAGGTTAAGAGGAAAAGATACGGCTCACCATAAAAGACAGTAAGGGAGTGTAATGGAAAAAGTAAGAAGTCGGTTCAAAGGAAGTAAGTGATATAACAAAAAAAAAAAAAAAAAAGACACAGAGAGGTAATGTTAAATCTGGAGGCATCATTATTATTATGGGAAAAAGATGCCTTATCTCTCACATCAAAGTGATGCATTTTGTTACGTAAAGAGAACTTTACAAACCAGTCCTGAGGGAAGACATTTTTCTCCAGTTGGGAAGTCATTGCCAACCTTCTACCAGGCCCTGCCTCTGTTGACCCCTTAATGTATCTCTACAGAAAAGTCACTCTCACTCCCAGTACAGGTGATAATGAAAGATTCTCCGTTTTCAAATGCTCTGTGAATAGTATGAGGATCATTCAAAGGGCCCTTGGTCTCACCAGGAAAGCTTTACGGGAAAAAGACAATTCTTGCCTTTTTATTTTCTTTTGTGTAGACCCACCCCTCAAAAATTCAGTGCGCTTATTCCAGCTTTGTTTAAGCATTGTTTATCCAGTTGTGGAATACGGTTGTATCTTGGGCCTCAAGAATCATCTCGTCACAGATAACCTTTAACGTCCATATAATGGTGAACTTTCATGTGGGATTTGAGAGCAAAAGACAGGGATAAATTAGACAGCAACAATTCAGATCCACAGTTTATTACCTCAGCCACCATTACCTGCACCATGTTGGCAAATGGACTGGCCTGGAGCACCGGTACGCCTACTCATATTATTAATATAATCATCACTATTACTAGTGTTATTATTATGATGATTACCCCTCCCGAATCCTTACACACTAAAAGCATCATCTTACTAAAAGATATCTCTTGCCTGAATTCTTGGTGAGGTTGAGAACCACTGTGTTTCCTTTTCTTGCTTTGATTATCTGACTCAGGTTCAAATTGGGGAATCTAGGTCCCCTGCAGAAATTGTCTGCTTCGTCCTGAAAACTAGTCAGATGTTTCTTGGCAGTTTCCATTCAGTTCACTTTTCATTCTGGTCGTATTACTGATTGCGTTCGTCTTTCTCATTCCCAGGGTGTGTTAGAATGATTTACACAGACATTCTTGATTCTGCGGTTTGTGGGACGAATGGCATCCACTTGTTCATCCCTGGTTGATGATTTTAGAAATCCTGACCAAGGCCGTCTTCACCAGTGCCCTTAGCCTCCTTATGTTCCTCACCCATTTCGGTACATGGTGGAATAAAGTAGGGGAGGGGAAGGGGGAGCTCTCGTCTACTTTGTTGCCTGTTTCTTCATGGGTTTCTGTCAAGTCATGCTTTTGGAAGCACTCGGAGAGGTAATCCCTATTGAACCCTGGGTTTATTTTGTAGTAATCAAGAATCCTATGGACTTGATGATTAGATATTGAACGAAAAATGAGTGGAAAGCACGGGGAAAGTAAGATTTTTAAATACCATAGGATTTTGGTGGTAAAAAAAAAAACGAAAGTTTTGGAAAGCAGTGTAAAGTTTAAAGAAATGAGACTGGACTTAGTACGTGAAAACTATCCTTTCCCAAGTAGAATATTATAACTGCTCATTGTTATACGACTCGAAAAACAGTCATAAGCTTCAGTCATCTTAGTCATAATCGGAATTAGTATTTAACGAGAACCTAAAAAAAAAAAAGTGAATTATTTGAAAGATGGAATAGTGATTTACTCTTTTAATGTATACCACCACTTCCTTCATAAAAACATTTATATTTTAACCCATATTTATATATTAACCCCAGACGAGTTTGAAAAACACAAAGGGAAACTAACCCTTGAAAAATATTACCCATTGTGAAATAAGATGCAAAAATAAGAATTTATCTATGAAAACCCCAAAATCTATGTGTTTAATACTTCACGAGAAAATATGACTATCCCCAAAAGGGTAAAATATCAAAGCTAGCCTTACATCATTCATGTCCCCTAACCGGTTGCTATAGCTGTTGTGTAATTAATGTAGCTTTCATTAACTCTTCATCTTGAATTACGAGTTTTTAAGATATCGTAATCTGCCCTTATATGCACTTGAACTTGTTAGAATGACATAGTACGTTTTCAAATCAGTGTTGTGGTTAAAACCGCTTTCACATAATGCATTCTGTAATAGCTAATTTTCCCCTTTAGTTTTGCCATTATGTGTTATATATATATATATATATATATATATATATATATATATATATATATATATATATATATATATATATATATATATATATATATATATATCGTAAGAAATGAGTTTGGAGTAGTAACCTCATCCCTGACCACCCTTTTGTCGGCAACTTGTCTGAAAGGAAAGGAGACGTAAGCAGAACCCACAACCACACACACACACACACACACACACACACACACACACACACGTACACACACACACACACAAGCGATTTGCTGTTTCAATAGCATCAATGCCCGTGAAAAGAAATACGGAACGACCTTCAGGATTCCCGGAACAGCTGATTCTCAGCACAGCGAGGAGAGTCCTGCCGTTGGAAATCCATTCGTAGGGAATCCATTCGTAGGGAATCTCATAGCAACGATAATACATAATCAACCCCGGCCGAAGGACGCCACATTGAATCCTACAGATGGGAGGATGATGGCTTTGTCCCCGGCTGGAAGGCCAGCAACGCCTACAGATGAAATTGTCCAACTGAATCCAGTCCCTTGAATCTGATCTCAGATGACACTAAGGCGCAGATAACGACTTGTGGCGACAGCTGTGGAGGACAATACTGGGTTTGATTATGGAAATGGTTTGATAATTGATACTTCCTTCTGACGTGCGGATGGAAGGAAGGCATAAGATAGGATGTAATTCCTTCCCTCTTCTATCTGTGAAGATGAAAGGGTTATTGTCGGCATTTTAAATTTTTTTTTATATATACGCTCTTTACCTTTTATTTCAGTATTCAGAGAATCAGTCATGACGTTAATCATTCATTTAATTCTCATATATAATAGATTCTGTCGAGACTGGTCAAAGTGCACATTTTTTTCGATTGTTGCTTCCTTGTTTTAGTGGTTTGTTGTTTACCGCATTTATTTTCCTTTGATAATTTCCTCATTTTTTTTCTTTACTTCCCTTATGGGAATTCCTTAACTTCTGTTTCCGAATTCGGAGACAAAGTCATGACATTCAGCATTCAGCTAGTTCTTATATCTGACAGAGGCTGGGAGGTTGGTCAAGTGCACATTTTATCTAGTTCTGTTTCATTGTATTAGTGAGTTGCATGTTTATCTTAACTGTTTTCCTTTGTTAATCTTCTCATTTGCTTTTCGTTGTTATTCAGCTATGTCTTAACAGTCTTGATATCCTTTATTGGAACTGAATTGATTCCCATAGTGGGGCTCTGGGATTTATAACTATGGTTGAAGGTTTTATAATAATAATAATAATAATAATAATAATAATAATAATAATAATAATAATAATAATAATAATAATAATAATAATAATAATAATAATGTTTTGATGCAATAAACGCCAGACTCCAAGTACATCTTTCAGAGACGAACATAATACAATCATATCTCTTCAAAAGCTGTTTTGTGTTGGTTTACCGTCACCCGTAAACAGTTTGGAATTAATTAATCTATTGTGCCTGAACGTGACAAAAAACGAACTTGAGAAATAACCGCAACGGCGGTAGATTGAATTATATTTCTGTCGTAATTATCTGAAATTTCAAAATATTGCAGATCCTAAACAGTGGCATCATTATTAATGTTTTTGATGCTGGACAGCAAATTGGTTTTAGCTCTTAAATAAGTGTTGTATTGCACGTTTGTTTTTTATTCATTAAACTCTAGTCTAATCTTCATAATTTTAAATCCTGAAAATTGTGAGCATTAGACTGGAGTGTAATGAATATAATACAAACCACTAACTAGTTTTTTTTTTTTTTTGTATAGCGGTTCGAGCTAATGAGCTAGTGTGTATGTGTTTGTGTACCAGTATACATTCAACCACGTCTGCTCTGTTATATGAATATGCATATGCATTGATAAAAAAAAAAAAAGTTTGTTAGGGGACAACAAAGTGCTTGTAAATTTTCTTCACTATATTCTTTGTTCTTCAGTGGATAAATATAGCGCATACTTATCAATATTTTACCAGATATATATGTACTGTATGTATTAGTAATAGCCACAGTGGCCTCCTACCATCTCGATTTCTTCAGGCAATTTGGATGATGCGGTTATCACGAAAACCCTGAGATCTAAGTAAGAAACAGACAGACAGTGTAAAGAAGCCATTGCTAATATACATACATTACATTATACATATATATATATATATATATATATATATATATATATATATATATATATATATATATATATATATATATATTATTATATTTGTTATATGTGTGTTTTTTATTTGCCTTTCTGGTTCTTTGAAAACTGCATAAAGGAAACAGAGTTATTAAAAACTGTACCATACTCCTTGCGGCTGGCCTTGAGATGTGCTGATGGTTACTATCACCCTTTGATGGTCACCCACCCATGAATTGTTTTGGCCCAGCGGCGCAACACAGCTTAACCTTTCTGACCTGGTGAATTGCGACTTAATAGACAGGTGGGCAGGCTTCTCATGTTGCAAGCATTCACATATGAAGGTGAATTGTAACTGCCCGCACCTTTAATTACACCATGCACTGACATATATACAGTAATACATACATACATACATGCATATATATATATATTATATATATACATATATTTATAATATACATATATAATTTATATATATACTGTATATATATATATTTATATATATATATATATATATATATATATATATATATATATATATATATATATGTTTATGTTTACATATATAATTTATATAATATATATATATACATATATATATATATATATATATATATATATATATATATATATATATATATATATATACATATATATATATATATATATATATATATATATATTTTATTTATTTATTTATATTTACATGCATATATGAACGCATACAAAATGTACTTGCCTTGTGCACGCCCAGTATTTTCTTTAGCAGGAAAGTATGCTGTGACGCGATAAATAAACTTTAAAAATCGACTTGATAACGTATTTTGCTAGAAAAAAAAAAAACTAAAAAGAAAAAGTTTGTACCCTATGAAACCCAACTTTTTCCGCTTGAAATTATTTCTCCCGTTTATTATTATTATCATTTTCTTTTTTTTTTTACTGAAAGCTCACGACACTGCTGCGTGATTGGTGAAGGTTGTTTATTGCCAAAAAGCATGATGACTTTTCTCCGGGTGATTTACGGGACGTCTGGATGACATCTCAGGAAATCTGTGCGTGATGGATGTTGCAATAATCTTGATTTTTCAGAAAAAACTAATTAAGTTTCTTTCACCCCTTTTGCTTTTTCGAGTTTCTTTGTGTTAGCGAAAAGAATGGGGGAATGGAATAGACGTTTTAACCTAGAGAAATACATTAGTTCATGTGTGTATTATTACACACACACATGTATGTATGTATATATATATATATATATATATATATATATATATATATATATATATATATACTGTATATATAATTTATATACATCTGTATGTATTTCTTTGTATATAATATAGTATACACATTTATTTTCGTTGCATTCAGGCATTTTCAGTCTGAAAATAAGACACAGATAGATATATAGACACTGTAAATTTATATTACCATAATTGGGAGAAGGAACTAAAAATCCGGAAACAAAAAAGATGGGAACAATTTTTCATTAGTCCTTAGAATGGATTTTATTTAACGCAGGTATTCCGAGAAGTATATTTCCCTGTGAGAGGATATAACCTTGAACTCATTCATTGCAACCTGACTCTCAGGTGAAAATGCCGTCCGTTATCTTTGACCTGGTAGGCTTGAATTGCAAGCTGCCGGTTCGTGTTGACCTCTCGAAGTGTTCTGTGGCTCAGGTTGTCAAAGACAGGCTTTGGCTAAAAGCCATTGTGTGGTGTGGCTTGAATTGCAAGCTGCCGGTTCGTGTTGACCTCTCGAAGTGTTCTGTGGCTCAGGTTGTCAAAGACAGGCTTTGGCTAAAAGCCATTGTGTGGTGTGGCTATTAAAAAACTGTTCTTGAATTTCTCCAAAGACAAGTCTTGTCACTTTTTGTATTTATTTTCTTTTTCATATGTGTATTCTTAATGTTTCATATATAATGTCATATGTGATAAGTTTCTCTCGTATGTGACGGCGTTCTCAGTATGCTCGCGTTTAGAACGTGAAGTTCTGTTTATTAGCTTAGAAGATGAAAGTATAATTTGGCATTATTCATATATTAATTTCACTTGTCTGGCTATGAAAGTTTATTCAAGTCCAACGAACGATCGCTTTCTAAAAATGTCCAGCTCTACACTTAAACAATCTGAGTTAAGATATGTTTGCAAGATTAGCGTCAAGAAAATTAAACTGATTCTCACGTGCGTTTTCTACTGTGAAATTGGTACTTTTATGATTACCATGTAAATAGGGTAAAGAATTCTGCAATAGACCTTTTCCTTAAATATCAGAAGTGCACCATCGGCTTACATTTTACACAATGGAGGTTTTTAATCATCTGGAGAGTTAGCCAACCCTTTTTTCAAGTATATTTGCCACTGTGACTGACATAAGAAAATCCTTGGAAATCGTTCATATTTTATGTAGTGACCTTTGCGAAGTAAGAGATATTAACTTCAACACTCAGTTTCAATAGTTCTTTAAGTCTAGTTAGTCCATTTCCATAAAATCAGTTCCAGTGTTATGTAGAGATGCTTTTCTTCTATTTAGTATCTTTAAGATGGAAATAATGATAAAAATTACGGTTATGGAAATTGCCCATTTTATATTCGCAATTTTTTTAAGCTCCTCGAATCTGCTTTCTTGCTCCACAAACAGCTCGTCCACACCTCATGCATCACTTCTTTCACTCGCATATATCATCTACTCCTCACATTCCTTTCCTCTTTTAAATCTTTAGCGAGCAAACAATGATCTATCTTCCTCCATGCTGTTATATTTCGTTACATTACTCCCAAGTACCATTCTTCTTCCGTCATCGATATTAACATTGACCGTCATACATTGCAGATTACTATTTGCGCTGAAAACCTTCCTCCTGCTCATGTTCTCATTCATCATTCTCATCAAACAACCCCTTTCGAACACTACCATTGCCTATGTGGTTTATCTTCAGTCTCTAGACACCTTCTAGATCATAAGAACTTTATACAACTACATAGAATGCTCATCAGTCGTACGACGGACACTTCCAGTTACAGAATGTTCCTTATTGCAATCTTCCACGCACTCACTCTAGAAAGAAGTCCCTTACTATCTAGAAAAGGACTTCTTTCTATCATCTCTGCCTCGCTATATACCTACTATGTATTTCAGGAAGTTTGAGTCATCGTTTTTTATCTATGTCTTTCATATTAATTGATGGATCGGTGTGTTACTTTGTAACAGTGTGTTTCACACCCTCCCCTAATTTTTGGTAACAAATTCAGTTTCTGAGGCACTTTACTCTTGAATTTTATGGGGTTGCCAGTAAACTGATTAATGCTTTCGGACATACGAGCTTGGTAACTGTTGAACATGTCCTGAGTATCTCATAGAGTAAATTCCTCACTACCCCCAACTTTCCTCTTCGACTCCACCATTGAACTTCTTACTCTTCCTTGACGTCATTACACCCCGTAGCGTATGTTATTTTCTTCATGAATGAGATTTGTTTTTATTTTGTTTGCATAATTTTATGATTAAAAGTTACTCCATGTTTATTCTTAATTCACTGTTCTTCGTGTATAATAAAAAAAAAAATAATGGGTTAAAATCACAGAGCAGTTTATAACCATTTCACCATGTAAGCCATAATTCTGGACAGCGACGAGGCAGCCTTCTCTGCATTTACTGGATGCACAAGTGATAAACCCGTCATTTAACCTGACATTTCATTCATCAACAACAAAGATTTCGGAAACCCATAAATTCTGTATAACCATGTTGGTCGTTAGCTCATTTCATCCTACGCTACTCAGTTAGTTGAAAAATGCAATGCTAATATGTGCCCGAAAACACTCCATTACATAACAGCTATTGCGAAGACAGATAGGCAGACAAAGAGAGAGAGAGAGAGAGATGAGTGGGGAATGAATGAAGGATCGGTGGTAGGAGGGAGCAAAGCCAAGAGAAAGAGATGGTCTGCTCACTTCCCCCCAAATCCCCCATGTAGGCGGAGTGTTGTCTACCTCCTTATTACGTCAGCAGGTGATTTACCGTAATGCGCAGGTACCTCTAAGATACGTCATCGCCTACGTAGTTACCCCAGGTGGAGGCGACACCACACAAGGCTCTCTTGGCCTTGGGAGGGATAAGTACCCCAAGAGTGCTTATTCGAATGAATTCGTAAATCTTGACTGGCTAGGTTTGGCTACGTCCTAAAATTCAAAAGAAAAGTGCCTTTAAAATCTGTATTTGGACATGGAATTTTTTATCAAAAATTAGGGGAGGGTGTGAGACTCTGTTTCAAATTACCATTCCAATCAATCGGTTGGTTTGAATGATATTGGCAAACAACGGTGACTCAAACTTCCTGAAATACATAGCACAACTCAGCTTTACCTTTCAGCCTTCCTCTTAATACTTCAAAATTATTTCCTGTTTTTTCCTATCATATCCTTTTCCATTTCATCCAGAAATCTTATTTATCTCAACTTTCGTACCAAAATTTCATTAAATCTTTAAAATTCTCACTTTTGTTACCTCAGTTTTTATACAAAATAGGCTAAATCATTTCGGGGCATCGACAGTTTTTCTTTCACAGCAAACAAGTGTACTCAGCTTTCGTTAGGAAAAAGTTAGACCAAGAATCCCTTGAGGCACATTGACTTCTGCTGCCTCTCACAGTTTTCTTTTTATCCATATCTTTTTCAGAAATAATGCTACCTTCTTTAAATAAAAATCTATACTATTCAGCTACTTCAGTACTTCTACTTTTAAGATCAAATATCGAATGCTCCATTATCATAACATTTATCTATTTACAAATGATAGTCTTGCTAATTTTCAGTTTTACATTTTTCATTTTTACGTCCTTCCTACTTAATGTCAGTTTATCAGCAGTAACAAGGACTCACAATAACAGTGGCCGCTGATACTTTGCATAATAAAATCACAAAACCTAACAATTTCTTTTTGGAAGTATCTTTAGACCATTGTTACTTTTGAACTTTAGTAGCTTTATCGACGATCATAGTATCGTTATTGATTGATAATACGCTGCTTCTGTATCAACGAGTATATTATATGAGCACATGCAGCACTCTTGACATCCCTATAACATAGGAAGATGCGAAGTGCGAGTAAGCGTATAGAAACTAAATGCCATATGTTCGAGATACCCGAGTACAAAATTGCCCGATACATTCCCATATTCCCATATGACCTCCCGTCGAGGACCCTGAGGCAGTCGAAGCGTTATTGCAAGAGTAACGTTATTACGTGGACGTGCAATTGCCGACTTGCAATAACGGAAGACGAATGGTATTGCAGAGTCAGCTTGTTTGCTTTCGAAGGATTTATTGCCTCTCTTCCAACCTTATTCTTGAAGTCGAGGATTCTCCGATATTACCGGACGGTATTTGACGAGAGAGATATATTTGCCTTCACTCTAAATGGAGAAGTCTGGAGCATCTTTAAGAGACTTGATGTGACGACCGTGAGCCAACGAAAGGACGCGTAAGATACTTGGATAAACTTGAGTCTTCTCGTTAATGTGTTTTCTGTTGTCAAGCTGTCATCATGGAGACCGAACGATCTTTTGATAATGCATGATGATACGACCATGGTACTCTGTTTTTGAAAATTAAGACGCAGAATAGCATCTCAGGAGGCATTTTCTTACCAAATTTCTTTTTATATTGATTAGTTAATACAGGAACTATTATTTGCTGTTCACTACTTTACATTTCTAGTCATATATCAGACTTGAAGAACTCGAGCAAGGCAAAGTTTGTGATTCCTGTCGATTATCTGTCAATAAAGCTAGAACTAAATGATCGTAAATAAGTGGAAATAATGTCGAAGTCTAAAATATCATCCAACATAGTCGATAACTAGGTCGACTGGCCATACACGGGTTGCAAGAGAGAGAGAGAGAGAGAGAGAGAGAGAGAGGAGAGAGAGAGAGAGAGAGAGAGAGAGAGAGGCCTTTACAATATTCCAGCAGCATAATAGTGATCTGACTTCAAAGGGGAAACTTCAGCGCCGAAGACCCGACGAGTTGATGTTCCTATATGGCTAAGACAACACAGAGTAAGCTCACCCCACGCTCTTGACAGGAGGACTTCAAGAGACGGCAGTGAAGACGACAGTTCCGTCCAGCTTGCAAACAAGACGGGACGGTTCGATGCAGTTGGGTTGTTGCCAGTGGAAGGCTAAAGAATCGAGCAGACGTTGCGTAAGCAGAAAGAAAAAGAGAACGTTTTACTAAAAAATATTCTCTTTTGAAATATGATTATCTATTGAGGGATGGCAGACCTTACTGAAACAACATCCAGCATATCCGCTATGAATAATACCGATAAGTGTCCTTTTTTTTTCAATAACACTAAGATTTTGTTGCACTCTTAAGAGAAAGGTCAGAGTTATAGTCTATTTGGATTTCCCTCAAAATCCATAATAATTTCTCGTTTTTTGTTCTAATCTTCTTATTAGTTCAACAAGAGACCTCAGAATTTTTATTATGATCTATATTGGCCTTTGTTGAATTGTATGTATCATTTTACGATAGATTATCAACTTCTTTTGAATAGGACTGCATCGTTATATGTCGAAAATATGCAGCATGTTAGAAAATATAAGTTCTAAGAAATAATTGTAGAGTGGTAAAAAAGATAGTAATTTTGGACACGGTTGCACTCTTAAACTGACTGCGCTTTAGTGAACAAACATTTCATCTTTTTTTTTTTTTCATTCCCAAGTGCACTTATAAAGATACATGCCCAGCAAACAGCTTAGTTCTAAACTATTTTTAAAAAATCTTCATTCGAAATTATTCCCGTAATCTGGATTGAAGCAAGTACTGTACAACAAACCTTTATATAACCAACATTTACATTTAAATCCCCCAGCACAACCAGGTGCAAACTCGGACCATCGCAGATAATAGTATATGTATATGTATGTATATATATATATATATATATAATATATATATATATATATATATATATATATATATATATATATATATATATATATATATATATATAATATATACATGTGTATATATATATATATATATATATATATATATATATATATATATATATATATATATATATATATATATCACATATACACTGTATATATATCTCACTTGACCACCCGAGAGCGAAGTATATTTTGCCTCATGTCTCAACCTGATGAAAATGAATATTCATGACTTAATGCTGGTGAACATTATAAGCGTAACAGGGGAATTCAAACCCCTGGAGCTGTGAAACAAAATGTTAGGCAACAATAATTGCAAGACTGCAGTAAACTAATAATGGAACTGTGCTAATTTTCTGATAACGGTAATTTTCGATAACATTATTCATCACTGATTATCTTTCAGATCCCTTGCCGCATGTAATTCCACATAATCTAGTAAATTTGGTCGTCTGCATTGGCTCATACAAATTTTATTGTCTTTGTACAGTATCTTTTTTAACGTTACCAATATCATTAAGTTTATTTTTTCTTCTGGATAATATTATTTTAGAATAGTTTCTTGGGCGATTTTAATCACCATTCGGTTTTCTTTTGATCTCATGTCCTTTCGAATTTGTGAGTGCTATTTTGCAGAAAAGGATTTCCCAGTCATTAGCTTAAAAGAATTATTCTTCTTGTCAAAGGATAACTCCCATTTAGGCACCAGTCGCTGCTATATCATTATTATCGCCGCGTAAGGTGTAATGGTTGAATAATTCTCTTTGACCTACGTTCATTGATTTGTTGATTGGACTAATAAAACAATGTACTCCATAAGCTCATTACAACTTGACGGGTCGTGTTACTGTAAAATTATGTCATCTTTTGAAATTCTGAATCTTTCTTAGAACTTCGGAGAGTCAGCCACAAAATTATTTTTATCAGTATATTATATTACATTCACGACGCTTTGATTTCGTAAGATTTTTAAGAATAAACGTAGTGTGAAGTTGGATACGATACTTGCAAGCAGAACTGTTGTTCCGTCTGTCGAGATTTCTAGGAAGTCCGCTGTTATGAATGTTTTATTGTTTATAATATATTTAGCTCTACAGTAATACTTACTGCAGTGTACTAGTAATGCATCATTAAAAGTACCCTAATACTGTTCTCCTCGCATTTTAATAAATTATCACCTTTATTACTTTATTAATTTACTTTTCCTTTTTTAATAAGTGGGATCTCTTCTTTATATACTTCCCTTTACCTCCTCCTACTTCTTCCTCATGAACACCACCTTCTTTGGAAGCTTGAATCTCAAGTCAGTGCCCCCTGCGGGCTTCTTCCATATGTAGAGTTTTCATCTTTGAATTATATATATATATATATATATATATATATATATATATATATATATATATATATATATATATATATATATATATATATATATATATATATATATATATATATATATATATATATATATATATATATATATATATATATATACACATACACACACACACACGTACCAGCCGACTGTTTATGGTTGCAAGGACTTAAATTGGCATTTATGTTTTGGAAATAGGTTTTCATTTTTTTTGTTTAGCATGGTGTGACCACCACATTTGTCTATCTACCATGTTCGTAAACCATGCCTAAGATCAGCAGACATAATGGTTTTTAACGAAATGCGTCCATTCACCATTTCTTGCGCAGGAGTCGAACCTCTTGCTTTCTAAGGGAGGATGCTGTCGCTTGTACCACTAAGTGTGTTTGTGTGTATGTGTGTAAATGTGTATATTGGAGGTGTAAGGTGTGCGCATTTGTGATTGTGTGTGTCGACAGTTTGGCTCAATAAAGAAGCGAATAAGTACTCAAGGAATTATTTGGTATTTTCCATTTTATTTACTGTCCTTTACAGTTAACATGGACCTCCAATGACAAATCATGCCCATGCATATACAAATCTATTTATAGAAATATGAGTAAATGGGATTTGAATGGCAGCGCCAGTCATATGAATATCCATTATGGAAAATATCCATTATACGCCAAACATCAACAAATTAAATAACGAGATAAATAAGTTCAGTTCTATTTCATTTGACGCAAAGGATGCACTGGGATTTTCCAGAGCTGTTTTTTCGTAGTCGGTTATTTTATTTGCCAGTTCTTTGGGATTTATATTGTAGCTCTATATTTCTTGCCTTAGTTTTCAGAGTTATGAAATATTTCTATTGGTTGTACTTTTTATTATGACTGTATTTTTTAAAAATATTTAAAGTGAGAGAGGACTTTCGTTGTTAAGTGTGTGTGTTTGTGTGTGTGTGTGTGTATATATGTGTATATATATATATATATATATATATATATATATATATATATATATATATATATATATATTATATATATGTATATATATATATATATATATATATCTGTATATATATATATATATCTGTATATATATATAGATATAGATTTTATATATTTATTTATGTAAAGATATATATATATATATATATATATATATATATATATATATATATATATATATATATATATATATATGTATATACTGTATATACACACATATATATATATATATATATATATATGTATATACATATATATATATATATATATATATATATATATATATATATATATATATATACATATATATAGATATAGATTTTATATATATTTTATATGTATATATATATATATATATAGATGATATGTGTATATATGTATAAGAGAAATATATATATATATATATATATATATATATATATATATATATATATATAAAATCATCATTATATATAAAAATCATCTGACAAAAGTAATTGCTGCTATTGTCACTAGGAATTGTTCCTTGCATTTGCAAAGCATGCAAATGCAATGTACTATTGAAACAACAAATACTCGCGTCGAAGTATGTCCCTTTTCTTATAGGTCATAGTGCTTGAATTATGCTGGACTTAACTTGAGGAACTTCCTAAACAATGTTTCTTGAAATATGGGTTGCAAAAAGGCAGATGCTGTCCAAAGAGAATGGAATGTGTCAGTGTAATGAGTGTTATTTTTATTCTCATTATTTTAGTTTTTATCTAGATTTTTATGATTTATTATTTCATTCTTATCGTATTTTGACTTTTCTATTTTTTTGTTTATATTTTGGTTTTGGTTTTTTATTTTATTGATAGCATTTCTATTTTTTAGACGACAGAAACGAGGCAGAAGTGAGTAGGTTTGAGGACTTAGTGTAAGACTGTGAATGGCTATGTATATATATGTGTGTGTGTGTGTGTGTGTGTGTGTTTTAAGCAAAGCAAAGGAGAGGTAACGAAAGCTGCAGGAAATATAAGTAAGTTGCTTTGGCATTGTGGTGACATACTCTTGTTGCTGACCAGGGTGTGAAAAGTATTTCTGTGTGACGGAAAGTTTCCAAATAATGGAAGGGAGCCATAACCTAGTTTTCTAACAGCATTACCATTTCTAATGCTACTATAAGGAAACCTTAGAGTTGAACATAAGAAAGGTAAATGTTAGTTATACACTATGAAATATTTAACTCTAGTTATGGAGTGAGGAGCATGGTCTAAGATCAGCTAATCAGTAAGTCAGTTTTGCCGGAATTTAGTCTTATGGTCAACAGACGACACCACTTACTGATCATTTCCAGGTCTTTGTTTATTGCTACCAGCAAATTAACATTTTGGAGAGGATCTGCAAATAGCTGCAAGTTGTGTGGTATCGTCGGCATAATCGAAAATATGAAACCCGAATTATATTATTGCTGCATTTAAGCCCAGAACCACAATGTAGTTATTATCCATTTGCTTTTTATAGTTTTCCATCCATGAAGACGTGCAATGAGTAATGTCTGTACGTAAATATTATTTTGGTTAATGAATTCAGTTCGGTGATTATGAATCAACCAAAAATTATCATAAACTACTATGAGTTTCAATGTGTGTCAAGTCTCGTAACAAAATTGTAGTCGAAGTATTATTGCTGCTTCTGTATAAACAGAGGTAAAATGAAACCTAATTCTGAAATATTAAAGTCACTCGTACCCTCCTTTGACCAAGAAAACGTTTCAAGAACTAATAAGTGAAAAACAGAGGCAATAAACTTCTCGCACTGCGCCTCCTGAAGAAAAAAGAGAGAAAGAAGTGGTATTACATCGTAATCTTCATGAGTTACAAGTTCATTAACTCCGAGGAGTGACAAAAAAAAAAAAATCAAAGTCAGAAACTTGTCCACGGATTTAATTTTTCGTGTCTGACCTTCCCTCTCCCTCACTATCCCCTTCTCCCCCTCCCCCTCTTCTTTTTTTGTTGCACTCTCCTTTCAGGATTCTTCAATTTAATGGAAATTTCGCGCATTCACAGTTGCCTATTGTGCGAGTTTTGAAAAGTTCCTCGGGACTCTCTTGAAGAAGAATTGGACTCTGGGATGACAATTGATGACCCTCGCTTCTTCTGTTTCGCCCACCAACGTTGCCAAGCGCCTCTTCCTTCTTCTCCTCCTCCTCCTCCTCTTCCTCTTCGTTTCTTTCTCCCTCTCTCTCTCTCTCTTCATTTTTCCTTTAATCCCCTTCCATCCTTACTTTTCTTTCTTGTGATTAACCTCGCCCTTTTTTCTCAACTCCAGACCCTTTTTCCAATACCTTGGCATCTCTCTCTCTCTCTCTCTCTCTCTCTCTCTCTCTCTCTCTCTCTCTCTCTCTCTCTCTCTTTTTCATGCTGCGGTACGATGTCAAACCCTCTTCCATCTACTTTTCAATACAAGATTCGTCTCTTCCTTCTCTCCCCCTTCTCCGTCATTCATCTATGTCTTTCTTATTCCTTCCCATTTTCAAACTTTACTTCATTGTATATGTCGTATTCCACCTCGCCTCCTCATTCTTATTCTCCTCTCCCTCCTCCTTTCCCTTAACCCTTTCATTCTCAGGCACCATCACCTTCTCCCGTCTTCCCAATCTTCCTTCCTTTCCTCCTCCTCCTCCTCCTCCTCCTCCTCCTCCTCCTCCTCCTCTCATCTTGGCCTCCTACGCGTCACCTCCTCAATCTTAACGGGGGCTAATTTCTCTAATTTTCTCCGAAGTTCATCAGCAGTTTAATGTTAGTTTTTATACCCAGAGGTGGCAGATAATTAGCTCTGTTTCCAGAGAATGGTCTCGACGCGCGATAATCTCACAATGACAGCGCCAGATACATATGCATGTTCCGGTAAGAGGAAGCTCTCTGTAGAAAAAAATATATAAAAACTAACTCATCTTTTTTTGTAGTTTTTGACAGCTGTGACTTATCATTTTACTTTTTTTTTTCGTTTTGTCGGGAGAGGTAAAATGATGTGTTACAGTGTATCAGTTTCTTTTATTTTTTTTTTTTTTTGTTCGTCATGAAAGTTAAAATGTCAGATACAGCCGTAGTATTTTTTTTTTTTTTTTTTTGCTGTCATTTTCTTTCCATGATTTCCTTTAGTTCGTTTTTAATGCGGACGCTTTTTGTGTCCGTCATAATTACGTGGAGAATGTTTTATACTCAACTCTAAAGTTGATATGTGTAGATATCTGAATAGATAATCATGAATGAATTACTGTTTTACATAAAGTACCTTACATTTTCTAGTTCATTTTGCATAATTGAGACTCCCTCTTCTATTAAACATCTAATGGCATTTCCCATAATACTGAAAAAGCTGAAAGAATATGTTTTAACAACTGGAAGATTATAACGTAACGGAAATGATACGTTTGGCGACTAAAATAATATTTGCGAATACACGGTAAGATAGTTAATCCATTACCATTACAGATTTTAAAAAGTCTATTGCTATTACAATGACAATGAAGCGTAAAACCCAACCCAAGCGAAGAAAGATTAAAGTGAGATGAAACAGGGGAGTCATCCAAATGATATCTTTCTTTTTTCACCTCTTTGTTTACACAGCCCGTCGGAATAAAGTATGGTATTGTAATTTACCGGGAATGAACTCAAGGGAGGCCCTTGACAAAGTCAATCGTGTATTATCAAAGAATTCCGGAAGTACGAAGGTTATAAGAATACCTGAATAACAAGTCTCAATCTCTCTCTCTCTCTCTCTCTCTCTCTCTCTCTCTCTCTCTCTCTCTCTCTCTCTATATATATATATATATATATATATATATTATATATATATACATATACATATGTATATATTATATAACTCTATATATATATATACATATATTGTGCGTATATATATATTTATATTTATTTATTTATTTATATCAACCTCTTTGCATGTTCGCTGCAGCCATGTACCCTCTTTCATTCTGTCTAACGAAAATTACGTCCTGCTGTATGTGCGTTAGCCCGAGGAGGAATACCAGCTCAGAAGCTTTAATCTTTAGAATTTTACTCCATCCAGACACAACATATCTCTCTCTAATTGGAGGAAGGCTCTGCTGGAGGCGTGTTTGTGTGTCGTGAGCTCTGAGTTTACGTGGGATTTCTGTTATCGGAGACTGGTTATGCCTCTTGATGTAAACAGCCTTAGTTCTCTTCCGCTTTTAGCGGACATTTAATTGTGGACGGGTCGTCAGAATCTTGGTGATGTAACAACACCCGTCTGGAACATATATTTTATAAACAATTGGCTGGCTGCAGGGTTCACCATTATTAGAATTTATATTCTCCTTGCTGTCATTTGAGGTATGTCTGTACTTTGGCGACGTTATGTTGAATTTAGTTGCGGTTAGTTCTACCTCGAATCCTAGGGAAAGAACTGTTGTTTGATAATAATTTATTGATATATATATATATATATATATATATATATATATATATATATATATATATATATATATATATATATATATATATATATATATATATATATATTATATATTATGTCTAGCTCTTCGTTGGCTGAGTCGGTTGAGCTTCAGACTGTCACTCCATGAGCTGAGTTCAATTCCCCCAGCCGGCTGATGAAGAGTTAGCGGAATTTATATTTCTGGTGATAGAAATTCATTTCTCGCTATAATGTGATTCGGATTCACAATAAGCTGTAGGTCCCGTTGCTAAATAACAATTGGTTCTTAAATAAGTAAAATAAGTCTAATCCTTCGGGCCAGCCCTAGGAGAGCTGTTAATCA
>NC_089789.1:34368605-34371105 GCF_040412425.1 Macrobrachium rosenbergii
CTGAAAACACTTAATTTTTTATTTTCCCCAACGATATGTTTTCTCTGCATCTTAATAATATGTATACAACTGTCACTCATCTTTTCAATTTCTTCAATTTATTTTACGTAATTTTTCTCAGCAGGTTTTACCCATTTTATTTCATTGGCACCCTAGGCCCAGTACCTCTCACACACACACATATTGGAAATATATAATAATATATATATATATATATATATATATATATATATATATATATATATATATATATATATATATATATACATATATGTTTATTTATACATACATGCTCTTCGTTGGGCGACTCGGTAGAGCTGTGGACTAGAACTCGCTAGGCCCGAGTTCGAGTCTCCGGCCGGCTGATGAAGAGTTAGAGGAATTTATTTCTGGTGATAGAAATTCATTTCTCATATAATGTGTTCGGATTCCACAATAAGCTGTAGGTCCCGTTGCTAAGTAACTAATTGGTTCTTAGCCACGTAAAATAAGTCTAATCCTTCAGGCCAGCCCTAGGAGAGCTGTTAATCAGCTCAGTGGTCTGGTAAAACTAAGGTATACTTAACTTATACACATACATACACACGTACATACACACACACATATATATATATATATATATATATATATATATATATATATATATATATATATATATATATAATAGTCTGTATACATTGCAGTACACCCACACGTGAATAAGGAACATGAATATCTGACACGTATTGTTATAAATGAAGGCCGTGTCCTTGTATACACCATATGTCCTTCATCATATATCCCACCTTGCAGGGAGTCCAGCTGGTGGGAGCCATTGGCGAAGAACATTATATAATAATAATGAGACCGCACACGCAAACAGATAAACCCCATCACTAACGAAAACACTATAACAGCGCAACTCAGTATCCAAGCCGCAAACAAAAGCAAGCACGCAAGCGCATTATTAGTGGCGTTTCAGCTTACCCAACAGTATAGCTTGGCTCGACGAACCGGGGTCCGCTGCTGGCTATCTGTAAATTACCTGTCGCTGATCTTAGCAGGTGCGAAGTCCAGACACCATTGTTATCCGTCAAGGGCGATTTAAGGATCACAGATGGTCTCCTCATTAACTAAAGGATTTTTTTTTTTTTTTTTTTTAATTTCTTATCTTCCTGTTGTATCTGGTAGCTTTTTATGAGCTCATCTGATTTTTTTATATTTTTATTACCTAAAGGATTTTTTTTTTATTTTTCGGTTTTTTTTTATATCTTATCTTTCTGTTCTATCTGGTAATCTTTTTTTAAGCTCATCTGGTTTTTTTTTACTTCTCCTTAACTAATATTTTTTTTATTTTCCATATTTTTAATTTCTTATCTTCGTGTTGTATCTGGTAATCGTTTTTTAAACTAATATGAATTTTTTAAATTTTTCCATTTTATTTTTTTTTTCATCGGAAGGTTTTCTTTATTTTTATTCTTCAGGTTTCTTTGTTTGTTTTGTTAGATATAAACTGAAGTACATTTTAATTCGTTTTGCTTCAATAATGCGTCTTTTTTTTTATTTGAATATCTTTATTTTTATCTTTTACACATACTTCAGATTAGCTACAAAAAGATAATCCTATAAATTGAAAAACAAAAAAAGTCTCTCTCTCTCTCTCTCTCTCTCTCTCTGTCTCTATATATATATATACTGTGTATATATATATATATATATATATATATATATATATATATATATATATATATATATATATATATATATATATATATATATATATAAAATCTGTACATGTGTATAAACATCAACAGACATTGATCTAGTAGAGAGCGAGAAGAGAGATTTTTGTTTCTCATTTACATGATTCTCTTTTGTAGCAAATCTGAAGTATGTGTAAACGATAAAAAATATGAAAATAAAAGATAAAAAAGCTTCATTGTTAAAGCAAAAACCAGAATTGAAAATATATAACACAGGAAAAAGGTACTTCATTAACATTAATATATATATATATATATATATATATATATATATATATATATATATACATATATATATATATATATATATATATATATATATATATATATATATACATACATATATATATATATATACATAAATATATATATATATATATATATATATATATATATATATATAAATATATATTTATAGAGAGAGAGAAAGATAGATGATGTATGTGCGTATTTGGGCAACACAGGCACACTGACAACTGCAAATACAGAGAGAGAGAAAAAGAATGACAAAAAGTAAATGGAATAATCAGAATGACGCCTAATTTGGGGATGTAAGATAAAATGTTGAAGAAGACAAAATTCAATCTGTTTTTTAATGTTTCTTTGTTTACAGATATCCCGTATTGACCCAATGACTGTAAAGTCAACGAAGCAATTCATGTTGAAAAATATAAGGAAATTTGAATGAGATTTATGAACAACAATGATGTCTTATCACAAAGCACTTCTTGTCCCTTAACTCCTGGCCTGAATTCAGA
>NC_089789.1:34373605-34383605 GCF_040412425.1 Macrobrachium rosenbergii
CCATAAGGATTTAGCTTCCACTTAGACGAACGTTTACTTTTCTGAACAACGAATTTGAACGAGTTTTAAGGGATTTTAAAAATTAATTTTTATGATGGAGTTTATGCTTCTTGCATTTATGCTGTATCCGACATTCATTTCACGAAGCTTTCAACCAAGAATATAATAATTAATGATTCTGGAAGTTTCATGACAATAAAAAATAAATATCGTAAGTACTACAGTTTGAAGTTACAACTCACAATAAGATCGATCTCCAAGAGAATTGTGATCTATTGTCTGAAATAACATTTATGAAAAAATTTATAGTATGGTAGTGAATGTATATAACATAATGAACTAAAAGTTAATATCATAATATTAACCAAAACAATCAGTTACATAACAGTAAAGGTATGCAAAAAAAAGTTGAAAAGAAAGCAAATTAATTGAAAGGGGAATTTTTACCATCTCCAGATGGAACGGGCATGTGGAGGGAATGGGGGCTAATTCGTTTGTGAAAAAGGTGTACAGTCCGAAATTCTCTCTCTCTCTCTCTCTCTCTCTCTCTCTCTCAGTGAGAGGGGAACTAAAACTTTCTCTTTCCATTTTCCTCCTTTAGATTGCGTGGAAATAATATATAAAACGCAGGTGCAGTCAGCTGTTTATTCTTCTAAATCTTGTAGATTACAGTCTGAATAAAAGGTTCACATATGAGGATTGAAGCGGGGTGCTAGCTTGCATTTAAGGGAAAAGTTTACCTTAGTGAATCACGCACCTAGACCAGGTACAAGGAATGATTCTGCTTTGTTTTTTTCCTTCTATTCTAACAGTTAAATGGTACCAAGAGAATGTTACTTATAATTACGTTGTGATTTTTATTCAGTCTTTGTTACTTTTTAGAGTAACTGTGTGACTTTCACCCAGTTTCACCTTTAGAGCCTTGTACTTCATCTAATTTTTTTCTGGATTTCTTTACCTTGGTTCCCAACCACTCCAACTCTTTTTTTATTGTCTTAAAAGCTGATTGGTTGAGGACCTAAATTTCGTTAAGCAATCAACCCTTATACGTAAAGACAGACAGGTAGTCGGGCAAAGGTAAGGAGAGAGAAAGCGGGGCGAAACTAATTTAATACGCCTGCTGCTACTGTATTATTAGTGAAACAAGGAGACTCTGTAACGAGGCTATAATGTCGAGAATTAAAAGCTACAGTAGTGTTAAAAATATTTGCGTAAGGGTTAAAAACGATAATGAGAGACTTTCAGATACTAATCCGTATCCCTCATCAGTCCTACTAGGTGGTAAAAAAAAGGGGGGGAGGGGGAGTGTTAGGACACCAATGCAGGAAACTGGTATAAAGGGGATTCTTCTAACAGTTGGTCAGGTAACCCCTGTTTGATTGTTACTATTATTATTATTGTTATTAGTATTTTTTGATCTATCACAATCATCCTATTCGACTGGTTTTTTTTTTTTTATAGTGTGGGGTTCCAGGTTGCATCCTGCCTCCTTAGGAGTCCATCACTTTTCACACTATGTGCGCTGTTTCCAGTAGCACACACTTCTGCATGAGTCCTGGAACTACTTCAGAATCTAGTTTTTCCAGATTCCTTTATTATTATTATTATAGCAGAGGCAAGCAAACAAAATTACACTGGAAATGTGAACACCAAAACTCGCCGTGTCTTTTGAAGTAGAAGTCAGAACAATTTTTTCACATGAAAATGCGTTACAACGCTCTGAATGAAAAAGTATTTATCCTCCAAATCAGTTCCGGGTGGATGGAAACATGCTTTAGGTGATGGTCTTCCGAAAAATATTGGAGCCTTTTCCTCTTTTTTTATTTTTACGGCGAGGCAAAAAAGTAAATGTATCTCACCGAAACATTTTTGGCGCAGGCGAGAAAGTTATTTTTAACGATGTTACTAAAAGATGGGGATTCGGATGAATGTCTTTAAGTGTGAGTTATTATTATTATTATTATTATTATTATTATTATTATTATTATTATTATTATTATTATTATTATTATAAGCCTTATGCGTCACTTTATTGTGGACTTTATTTTTCATTCCAGTAGTCATGGTATTTCAAGAAGTCAAAGTTATTACATAGGTCAACAAAATTTGTAAGTTTTATTTGCCCTATGAATTAAAATATGTTTATTTTTTAGTTTTAATCCAGATTTATTTTCAAAATATTTATATCCTTCCTGGTTTAAAAGATATGGAGCAAAATTAATTTCCGATTAGATGTACATTTCTTATTCATAAATTGTGATCTATCGTCCGTTAACCTCTCCAGGCCTTACCATCTCAGAAAACAAGAAATGTTAGGTTATTTTTCTTGATTTTTCTAGCTTAGAGACATTTCGTGAAATTCCCAGAATATTACTTCATTTCATCTCTTTTCTCAATAATTTATATTTTCTTATCCGATACATCAGTTTCTGTTATGTTGACAGCACTACTTTTTTCCATTCCCTAGCTGGGGTTTCCTAGTGATCTTCTCTCTCTCATGCTCAACATCTTTCCATCAGTGACCTTTTCTAAGGGCAGTCATCTTAAGCGCGACCTATTGGTATGTTGATAATTCTGCTTCTCACGAATCATCAGCTATTCCTTCCAAACCCTCTTCAGAATATTCTCAACCTTACCTAAGCTTGCATGATGCTGTTAGTGAAGTTCTGAGTGGAACGTGTGAATGGGAGAGCAAAAGTTGGTTCGTTTTAATGCCTGCAAGAATAATTTTCTTCATATATTTTCGTCCATTACAAAAATGCGAGAATTTGAATACAACTATTTCAGTGTATCAGCAGTTTTGGGCAAATCTTATCATGGGACTGGGTCTTCGCCTTAGAAGCTGAGTGTGCTTGCTGAGGTGCCACTTGTCCTTCTATTTTTCTGTATATATATATATAATATATATATATATATATATATATATATATATATATATATATATATATATATATATATATATTTACATATGCATATATAGTTTTACCGTATATATATATATATATATATATATATATATATATATATATATATATATATATATATATATATATATAAATAAATATATATATATATATATATATATATATATATATATATATATATATATATATATATATATATATATATATATAAATATATATATATATATATATGTTGATGTTCTAAATTCCTCGTATAATATATAGCTTTGAATAGTCCCTTGTAAACTTGTCCCTTGCAGAATCTCTTGCAGATGTAAAGGAACGAATCCTTGTAAAAATGCCTGGCGATGTTGTCTGGGGGTCAAAGGAAATCAACTTTCCATATTTGCCTTCAGCGCAGAGATTCACATTCGCCTCTGAATTTCTCTGACACCCGAAATTTTTCGTTTTGTTTGGATGGCAAAAATTGAGCGCAGGCGACATTTGGCAGCTTGACATTTTTTTTTTTTTTTTTTTTTTCTTGTAATTTGTTGCTTTATACAGTTATTGAGAGTTTACTGTATCCCAGATCGAAGCAATTCGATAACTCTAAAAATATTTATCTGTAAAATCATTGTTATGGCCTAGACGCGAAATGAAACTAATGCCTTTGCAGAATGAATGTACTGAATGAATGAATTTCTTATGCTTAACAATCTCCAAAAAGTTGATAGAAGTCTTGATGAAGTCAATTTGGATTCCAGCATGTTTTCATTTTTATTTATTTTTAATCAAATAATGAGCAGAAAAAAAAATTCAATATCACCCAGCGTACTGGTAAACATTGCTACAAAAACATGTTTTGAAACCGTAGAAGCGCCCACGGCTGTTTTTGTAAGATTTGAAGACGATTAAGTTTTCCATTTAACTATTAAAGTGTTCGTAGCCTTTTATGCCCACTAAAAGAAGTAAACAAGAATCTGAATAGCTGTAACGGCTGGAAAAAGATGTATAATTGAAATAAGTCCACGTAGAAAAAAAAATTCGTCTCTAAATATATATTGAAATAAAGGGAGGTCGTTCCTGTCAGTTTTTATTATCAGTTATTATGACGAGAGCTGTTCAGCTGAAGTTCTGTATTTATAGACAAAAGTAAATTAGTAATATAAATAAATAAAGTAAGACCTTCGGCTATTTAGTACCTACTGGGTCCTCCAACTTATGAGGTGGGGGTGTCACTATTACACCACAAGGAACAATAACATATATGTGCGTGCATATGTATATATGTATATATATATATATATATATATATATATATATATATATATATATATATATATATATTACTAAAGGACCTCATTCAAACTGGATGTTATCTAATGGGTATTTATTCAGAAAAAGTTACAAGCTTTCTTGGACAAACAGTCCACATTATCAAGTATGCGTACAGTTTGAATGAGGTCCTTTTAGTAATTCTACTATTGCACAGAACAAGTGTGCATGTGATAAAAGTTAATAATATATAATATATATATATATATATATATATATATATATATATATATATATATGCAGATTACCACAGACTCTGGTTCCTGGAGCTTAAGTGACATTCAGTGTTAATGGCTCTTGTGTTTTGTGCTGCAATAAGTGCGTAGTTTGGGTATTAATATTTTTAATTACAACACTAATAACAAGGAAGTTAGAACAGTGTTGTAGACTGGGCCACTACTGAAACCCTGGATCCCCCACTATTTGCTTGACAATCACAAGTTCCTCGTTGGAAGAGTCGGTTGAGTTCTCGGCTAGCACTTTACTAGGCTCGAGTTCGAGTCTCCGGCCGGCCAATGAAGAATTAGAGGAATTTATATCTGGTGATAGAAATTCATTTCTCGGTATAATGTGGTTCGGATTCCACAATAAAACTGTAGGTCCCGTTGCTAGGTAACCAATTGGTTCTTAGCCACGTAAAATAAATCTAATCCTTCGGGCCAGCCCTCTCTAGGAGAGCTGTTAATCAGTTCAGTGGTCTGGTTAAACTAAGGTATACATAACATAGCTTGACAGCTGTTCTGCCCTTGTTTTGCTCGAACTAAAAGTCTTGTTTTTGATGCAGAAAAATGGGAATAAAGTCTTCATCAAGTGAGTTGATAGTCTTCGTGGATTTCTCTCGGGGCCTTGCTCTTATTTTAGAGGATTTTTGGTAGGGCTGTTTTCATTGTTTCATGTCGCGTACCCTTCAAATTGCTTCTCGTCTGTAGTCATTTAGGTGATTGTAATATGCAGTCTTACGAAAATGTTTTAGTTACTAATCTTGTTTCTTGATTGAATTACTTTCATTGTATATATACATTGTGTATGTATGTATATATGTATGTATGTATATATATATATATATATATATATATATATATATATATATATATATATATATATATAATATATATATATATATATATATATATATATATATAATATACATATATATATATATATATATATATATATATATATATATATATATATATATATTCAGTAGCCCCTCTACATATGCTCCAAGAACGCCTAACGTTTGTGTCCGAATTACTTTAGATCTCCTCGGCCATTGCAAATCCATCTTGACGCATTCGACGGGTCATATCTGGCTGACGTCAGCGTATTTGTTGTAGGGGGCGAGAAGACTGAGATACAGGCTGAAGATGAGACTCGTAATTCACGTTAGTCCTCGTCGCCTAGTGAATTCTAGATCTACTGAGGAAATCTGCTGTCTTAGTCCATATATCTTCATTTAAACCGCTGCGAGTCAGACCTCTGTCTTACGAATACTTGGATACGATTGTAAATTTAGGTTATTTAAAAATATTCCTAGCTAGAATAAAGATAATTGTATTCATGATTTAGGTTATTTAAAAATATTCCTAGCTAGAATGAAGATACTTTTATTCATGATTTAGGTTATTTAAAAATATTCCTAGCTAGAATGAAGATAATTTTATTCATGATTTAGGTTATCTAGAAATATTCCTAGCGAGAATGAAGATAATTTTATTCATGATTTAGGTTATTTAAAAATATTCCTAGCTAGAATAAAGATAATTTTATTCATGATTTAGGTTATTTAACAATATTTCTAGCTAGAATAAATAGAATTTTATTCATAGTGGAAGGTGTTCAAAATATTTCTAGCTATAATAAAGATAATTTTATTCATGTTGGAAGGTATTCAAAATATTTCTAGCTAGAATAAAGATAATTTTATTCATAATGGAAGGTATTCAAAATATTTCTAGCTAGAATATAGAGAATTTTATTCATTTTTAAGGGTATTTAAAAATATTTCTAGCTAGAATAAAGAGACTTTTATTCATTATTTAGGGTATTTAAAAATATTACTGGCTAGAATGAAGAGAATTTTATTCATTATTTAGGGTATTTAAAATTATCCCCAGCAAGAATAAAGAGAATTTTATTCATTATTGAGGGTATTTAAAAATGTTCCTAGGTAGAATAAAGAGAATTTTATTATTTATATGTTACTTACAAATATTCTTAGCTGGAATAAAGAGAATTTTATTATTAATGGTACTTAAGAATATTCCTAGCTGTAATAAAGAGAACTTTATTCATTATTGAGGTTATTTAAAGATATTCCTAGCTAGAATAAAGAGATTTTTATTCATTATTTAGAATATTTAAAAATATTCTAAGCAGGTAAAGCATGAGTGTGGATATATATATATATATATATATATATATATATATATATATATATATATATATATATATATATATATATATATATATATATATTATATTATAAATATTCCTAAAGGGTAAAAGCATGAGTGTGGATATTATCTATATGTATACACACACATATATATATATATATATATATATATATATATATATATATATATATATATATATATATATATACATATATATATATATATATATATATATGTATATATATATATATATATATATATATATATATATATATATATATATATGTGTGTGTGTGTGTGTGTGTGTGTGTGTGCATACACATATACACATGTTTGTGTGTGTTTGCACACACGCATATACATAATATATATATATATATATATATATATATATATATATATATATATATATATATATATATATATATATACACACACACACATATACATACATATAGATCGATAGACAGATAGATGAACAGATGATGTTATTTTCCATAAATGCTCATGTCTGAAACTAAAATTGGACCACATCTTCATAGACAAAAAAATAGTTAATATTCTTCCTTTAAGACGAAAATGAATGGTGGTTATTTCCATTCGCTAGTTCTCCCCTTAACACTAACGTACTCGGCTCCAGCCAAGGCTGAAATGCCTGCAGTCAAGACCAACCTACTCCGTATCAGTAAACCATTCTGGTGATCATCCCCTAGAAATAGCCCGCGGTAACAATCGATTACCTTTACCTGTAATCTGAATGGATGTCCTTAATTGTTGTTTGCAATGGCTGCGCTGAAGACGATAGGCAACTTGATGACATTAGAAAATCACACGAGTTTCGAGCAGATTACGTTTCGATGCTCTGTTCATGACGTTCAAGTGACTTGACTTATTGTGTAGCTTGTATAAATGATACGGTTCAAGTGACTTGACTTATTGTGTTGCTTGCATAAATGATACGGTTATTTAATTTCACTGGCAGATAATCTCAGACTTAGGATAAAGTTATCCTGCCTTTGTGCGGCTTTCGTTATATAGAATTGAGCGACAAATGTTATGTCGAAATATGAAATACAAATTAGCTCCTGTATCCCTTCATCTTCACTGTAGTCCATGTCCACTTGTGACACACTGTTTGTAAAAAGATCCTTTGACAAAGTACTGTTCAATAGAACCAATACCACCACGCCTATTAGGTCCACTTAGAGTCATTTTTTTTAAGCTCACGGTAAATATCCGCATCCGATATCATTGAATCTGATCGTGATTGGAGGAAGCTTGTGTTAACATTCATTGGTTACAACGATATCGGCTGCGGATATTTACAGTCATAATAAAAAAGAAAAACAGAAAACGGACATCTCTGTGATAGGAATGGTAAACAGATGCGTTTCAACCCGCATTTTTTGAACAGGATATCACTGACCACCCGTGAAAGGAAACAAAATATTTGTGAAGTATTTTCTTGTTATCAGAACTCGACAACTTTTGTGACTGGCCGGCAAATTACCTCGTAAATTCCCAAAGGCTCTTGAAGTAATGTGGTATGATTTGATCAATTTTTTGAGCTTTTACCCTTATGTGTGCAATAAAGGAATGTCCTTAAAAAAAAATTTAGCCATTGTACTAATCTTGTCTATTTCACGGTGAAAACAGCAGGCTTTGTTTAAATTCACATTAAAAAATGTACATTGGTCTGCCAAATTTCGAATTATTAAGCCGGTATAAGAGAACAATAAATAAAGAAAGCTGAAGATATAAAATAAAAAAACTGGACTAATCTTGTCTATTTCACGGTGAAAACAGCAGGCTTCGCTTAAATTCGCTCAAAAAATGTTCATTGGTCTTCCAAATTTCGAATTATTAAGCCGGTATAAGAGAACAATAATAAAAGAAAGCTGAAGATATAAAGTAAAAAAAATTGGGATGGATATATCTGTCCAGGAGCGAAATGAAAACAGTGGGAAAATGGGTATGTCCATTTTCATATCCAATATTGTTCCGGTGGACTTAAATTTGCATGGAAATAGAGAAATTTTCACTATATAAAACGAAACAACAATAACGCCATAATTCAAGCAACAGAAACATCCTGTGACAAGTGAAAACGGAATAAAAAAAAAATCGAGTAAGAAAAAAATAGGATGGGAAAGGAAAAAGGAGATAAAATAGTAAAATTCATTTTCCCCCGTGAAACTAAGTCCCGAAACTGCCCTTCCGAACAGGCGGCGGCAGCGCAGTTCAGCTTTAAAAAAAAAAAAAGAGAGAAAAGTAAAATGCCAAAAAAAAAAAAAAAAAAAAAAAAGCAATGCAGCCCGATGAAATAACAGACTATAGTGGGCAATCGGGGCTGATGCCATCAAGTGCCATTGCCCCATAAATTACTGTAACTGCTGTTGTTCTGAATTCCCATCTGGTATAGGAAAACACTTCATTGTAACTGTAGTCAGCAATTTCTCAGTGAGAGTGATTTCCGAAAAATGCCCCCGCGCTCGGATTATCGCCGATGAAAATCATCTGCGTGAGAATTTTAGCAGCGCCTGCGACAGGGGCCGAACGAAGCGGATAAATCTCTTTGCCTTTTGCTGTGTAATAAGGACGGTCTTTCACATCAACCCCGTGCATGAACTAAATTTGTTAGAAGCTATGTTATTCTCAATTATTTTTCCTTTTTTTTATTTTTCCATAAAAAACAGTTGGGAATGCATTGCTTTCCAAATTTTTAAATAAGTATTCTATAAAGACAAGTAAAAAATGCGCCGAAGTTTCTTCGGCGCAATCGAGTTTCCTGTATGAAGCTTTCAGCCACGGCCCGGTGGTGGCCTGCCCTGTATCGTTGCCAGACGCACGATTATGGCTGACTTTAACCTTAAATAAAATCAAAACTACTGAGGCTAATGGGCTGCAATTTGGTTTGCTTGATGATTGTAGGGTGGATGGTCAACATAATAATTTGCAGCTCTCTGGCCTCAGTAGTTTTTAAGACCTGAGGGCGGACAGAAAAAGTGCGGACGGACAGACAAAACCATCTCAATAGTTTTCTTTTACTGAAAACTAAAAATTGCCAATGATTTAGGGATCATTAGAATTACTGGTGATTTGTCTTTATAGAATTCACGTGATTAAAAATTTGGAGAGCAATGCCTTACGTCACATCTTGTTGAAATTAAGAAAAAATGAGGAAAAATGATAAAAATTAACATAGGTTCTAACATATGCAGTCAGGTGCTTTCTGAACTCCAGCCAATTTCATTAAATGTTTAAAACGTCTGAAATAAGGTACTTCACGTATAAGCCATCTTTTCAGCCCATAGCAACTACATCTTCTAGACCTCATCTTTAAGAGTAGTTGCAACATCATCA
>NC_089789.1:34388605-34403605 GCF_040412425.1 Macrobrachium rosenbergii
TTTCATTACTTCTTACAAGTCCTTGAACGGTTCAGTGACTGGTTCATTCCATATACTATGAGGCTTTGGAGCCCTTTTTCTGATGTCTTTTCCATCTAGGCTATTCTGTAAACCCCCCCCCCCACGCCTGCAAAAAAAAAAAAAAAAAAAATTAACGTTCTTCGGGCCTGGGCTAGATATACGACCTTGGGTTGTTCGTCCCTCTGGCCATTGGAACTTAGGAAAGAAAATGGTAGTTCTTCACCCACTTAAATCCTTTGTTCACAGAGAATAGGGATATCATAAAATAAGTAACACAAATATAATCTGGCTTTTCTCACTCTCATTTTAGTGAGGAAATGGTTGAGACTATTGGGTAGCCTTTTATTTATAATTGGTATTTTCATAATTTTATTATAGTTTTGCCCTAACTCATAATCTATACATGTTATTTTCTCTAATTTTTGTATCTTGAATGAATATGATAATCGTGGAAAATCAACATATTTATAATGTAGAAGTTAATAAATATTACGTTTTGTTATATTCATTACTATATTTTCTCAGTCTGAAGTTCAAAAGAAAAAACTTCATGGAAAACGTTGAAAATTAAATCCTGGAGCATATGAAGGAAAGTTTCCTGTATAGCACAGGTGTAAAGAGGTCGTACCCCCAACACCAACGCGTCAATGACCCAGGAAGTCACGACTCCAGATTAGCACGACCTCGCACTGACTCCATAACACCAATCAGTAGCAAGGGACTAACTTTATCTTTTGGGATGAACAATAATGTACGTAGATATCTTCTGAGACGAATGCCAACAAGAGTACCATTCTTGAACTTATTTGGTTGCCATTTTGGTTTATAAAAAAAAAATGATTGAAAGTAAGTAGGCGTGAAATTATAATCTTAAATTAATTTGCAGTTTTAGTTTTGGGGAGAAATGCATACAAAGAATGATGTGGTCCGTTTTAATAACTTTGTTATATTACATCCTGCTTAGTAGAGATAACTAAAAGCAAATATTGGCATATATAACAGGTGTTATTAGGCAGTTTTTTTTTATATAGATTGCAGGAAATGTACGCGCAAGTAAGAGCAGAAGAAATATATCTCAAGTGATTTGCATCCCAGTGGATCTCAGTTTTTGTGTGAATCATTAATATTTCAGACCTCATTGTTACCTCGCAAATTTGTTATTATAAACGCTAAAGTTTGGAAACCGTTGTTTTCTTATTAAATAAATACAAGCAAAAGCTCGCACATGCACACACAAACACAAAAAGATATATATGTATTTATATATGCACATATACATTATACACACACATATATGTGTGTGTGTATACACACATTATATATATAACTTATTTTTTTTACTTATTAATTCCGAGAGAAATGTCATGGAATAATTCATGAAGAACAAACGCACCTGTTGTCACATGATGCGGAAACTACAGTCATATTTAATGACTCAGAAAAAGCCAAACTAATTTTGTAATAGTCTTATAATCTCTCTCTCTCTCTCTCTCTCTCTCTCTCTCTCTCTCTCTCTCTCTCTCTCTCTCTCTCTCTCAGCCCCCTTCAGTCGTAGAGTGAAAAACCCTGGGTTCAGTTTGATGGAAAGAAATAAAAATATGTCAAAAAAGGGGGTGAGAAGATATGAAGTGAAAACAGATATTTGATGTAGTTCATATATAAAAAAAATTTATAGACGGGTTTTTTTATGAACTGTTTTTTATGGTTACAGTGTTTCCATGCGGATGATAGTGAAGGTCATTCATGTATCAGAAGCTTAAGAAATACACGTTGAATATGAAATAAATTACAAGTAAAATTATTTGCGTTACTATTTCCAGGAAAAGACTGTAAGTATATCATGGTGATACACACACACACACACACACACACACACACACACACACACACACATATATATATATATATATATATATATATATATATATATATATATATATATATATATATATATATATATATATACAGTATACACAGTATGTGTGTATGTGTGTCACCGACCCCAGATATCTTCCTGATATTGATATTGGCTAATTACTGCAGAATTTTATTAAAGTAATTGTCATAGAATGTGTATAATCACCTTGCCGTTATATCTTTATTCGTGTATACGTGAAATAGCGCTTTTAAATATTTACAGGGTAGCGGTCAAATGTGCAAAATTCTAATGAAACAAATTTGATTAAATGTGATGCGATGCAAAATTGAATGGAGTGGATTTTCACAGGCATAAGGAATTACCTCATTCAGAATCCTTCCTTTGAGCGTTTGGTCATAATTTGAAAAAGTCATTGTGAGCTTTTGACCATACTTTAAAAATGATTGTGAGCTTATGATCATACTTTATAAGTCCTGGTGAGCCATTGCCATAATTTGAAAATCAATTCAAGCCTTTGATCATACATTAAATGTTATTGTCCGCCTTTGTCTTATTTAAAAGTCACTGTCAGCCTTTGTCATACTTTAAAAGTCATTGTGAGACTTTAATCATACTTTGAAAGTCTTGGTAAGGATATTTTGTTTTCCCATCACTCTTAGTAAGTGCTAATGCAAGCCTTGTAAATCTTACCCTAGGGAACTAGTGTTTTTTACGTTTTTGTATGTAGGTAAAACGCTTTCCAGTATAAAATTCTTATAGTTTCTGTGGCAAAAACATATTCATTTGTTTCCAAATACTTCTGAACACTGTAGGCTATATAGTTAGAAGATACCTTTAATAAGTTATTGTGTTGTTTCGTAGGCTACTTTCAGTGTTATTTTTTAACATTTCGTTACGATTACTACCAGTCGCCTCGAAATATCTAATACCAATATAAGCTTGAGCAGAATTATTCATCGGAGGGGTAATTTGTTAAAAGAAAAATATCTCGTACTTGCTTGTATTTCTCGACTAGAATATTTCGAGATAATATTGTAACTGACAATAGTGCACGTGTGCAATTATTCAAGCAAAGGATGCGTGTTTCGTACTGGGTCCTTTCTTCACATTCAGTTAAAAAAAGAATATCTCGTACTTGCTTGTACTTCTCGACTAGAATATTTGAAATATATTCGTTATTGGTATTTTGCTCTATATTATTGTTTGTGCTGATACTGTAACTCTATAAATTCACTTGTTCGCTAGTCGGGACGAGAATTATATGGAAATTTTCATACTCAGTCTCTTTGCAGACTGATGCCGATCCTTCTGATTATTATGAGTCTTATTTTAGCGTTTGTTTGCGTTTGCACTATTAGCTCACAAGTGAAAGTTTTATGTTGAATGTTGTCTTGCTCATTTCTCCATACGATTTTTCTGACTTATATTTTCCTGATATTAGCGTCCACATTTCACAGAGGACCCACTTTATCTTTTTTGTCCTTCTCTGTGTTTTTAATAGCGCCTGCGCGGGATTCGGACGTTAGGCTGCTCAATAAATTCGTCTCTTCATCTGCTAGTACTATGAAGATTTCAGTCTAACAGACAGACGTCCTTGTAGAGGGGTAGTGCCATCAGTGCACCTCACGCGGCACACTGTAGGCATTACATTCTTTTGCAGCGTCCCTAGTTGCAACCCCTTTCATTCCTTTTGCTGTAGCTCCGTTCGTATTATCTTCCACCTGCCTTTCCAACCTTTCCTAATAATTGTGTCATGGTGCAACTGCGAGATTTCCCTCCTGTTGCAACTTTAAAACCAATTTACTCTCAGTTGCCTTTTCAGAGCTGAATGACCTCATAGGTCCTAGCGGTTGGCCTTCTGCTTATATTTTACAATCGAATAGACAGACGCTGATATAAAAGTTACGTTAGTGCTCTAAATATATGAATAAAAGCCCAATGAAAAATTCGTTAAACTCGCTTCTTCAGAATCCGCGCTCAAAGAAGCGCCAGCAAGAACGAGAGAAGTTCTAAGAGGAATACATCTGAGCCCGATGGCTAACACGCATTCAAACACGCGGGTGCCCGATGTAAATGAGGGCGATATCGGCGGAACCAGTTTTCGTCCATTGTACTACGTCGAAGCTGCCTCAAGTTTACCGTCTTGTCGCGATAAAAGTGGGAAGAAAAATGCCGCTGCGTTTATTACCCCGGGGTAATGCTATCAGTGCGATTTTCGCCACAGGGGCTGTTGGGATCGCTGATAGCTTATCTCGAACAGCCTGTCCAGGGCAATAAATATCTCCCGATAAAAGGGACTATCGCGGAGCTTCAAGGGATTTTAGACCTTAGTACGTGGAGCCGAGGAACAAAGCGGCTCTTGCTGATTATTATAAAGATGGTAATTTCTTAATAAGATCTCAAATAAGTTTTAGGTTTTTTTTTTTGTTAGTTGTTGTGAGCTAACAAAGACTGTCAGTGTGGAGAACAAAATTGGCATTTTATGGTTGGCGATAAATTTATTTGTTCGTGTTACCTTTTGTTGCGCAAGCAGAAACTTGTAGGATATATACTCGTTTATATATACATGCACACACACACACACACACACACACACACAGACACATACACATACACTCACATACATATATATATACTGTATATACAGTGTATATACATATATAATATATATATAATATATATACATACATATATATATATATATATATATATATATATATATATATATATATATATATATATATGTGTGTATATATATGAGTGTGTGTGTATATATATTAATGACTGTATATTCTACAAGTTACTGTTTACGTAATAAATGTTAAAATAAAAAAAAAATAAATTTTCTCTAACCGTTAAATGCCAGAGTAACGTATCTTCCGTTTCCATTTTTGTTCTCCACCCTGGCAGACTTTGTTAGCTTATTTGAGATTTTATTAAGAAATTACCATCTTTATAATAATCAGCATGAGCCGCTTTGTTCCTCCGCTCCGCGAACTAAGGTCTAAAATCCCTTGAAACTCCGCCGATGTATAGTCCTTGTTATCGGGAGATATTTATTGCCCTGGACAGGCTGTTCGAGATTAGCTAATCAGCGATCCGGACAGGCCCTGTGGCGAAAATCGGACTGATAACATTACCCGGGTAACGTTATCAGTCATTTACCATTGTTATAAACTTACGTTAATTAGTCATTATTTATTTTCATCTCTGTTATACTCTTCTCTTCTTCTCCATTTTATTTTCTCTTTTTTTTATGTATGAGTATTTTATTCTGTACGCGTATGTACAAACCTGTTGTTTGTCTGGATTCAGATATAAAAGTAAGCGTATTGCAAACACAGCATTGATTTTACCGCAAATTAGTCGTTTTGTAGCTTGATACCAAAGTGCTTGTTGACATATCTCACCGAAGACCTTTCCTTCTAGAAAACAATTAATTTCTTTCATTTTTTCGAGAAAATAATTTTCTGTATATTAAGAAAATTATTCTCCACATAAATTATTCTTTTGTTATTTTTTAATTGTTATTCTTATTTATGTTTTATTTTTTATTATATTTTCATATAGTTTTAGTACCTACCAAGATCCGTGGTACACACTTTCAGCGAATTACTCTCCTAAAAATCTCCGGCCATCCTTTGTACTCTCGACCTCTCACTGTCAGTAGATAGGGCGATTCATATCCCTTAGGGATCCCCTTGGAAAGTATTCTTTCCCCCCTCAGGAAAGAGATGATATATGGAGGCCTTTTTCAGTTCTGAGTCTTCCTATATCTTTTCTAGTTCTGAAGCTTTCTATCTATATCTTTTTTAGCTCTGGAGCTTTGTGTATCCTTTCTTAGTTCTGAAGCTTTCTATATCCTTTTTAGTTCTGAGGCTTTTTATATCTTTTAGTTCTGAAGCTTTCTATATCTTTTTTTAGTCTGAAGGTTTCTGTATCTTTTTATAGTTCTGAAGCTTTCTGTATCTTTTAGTTCTGAAGCTTTCTATATCATTTTAGTTCTGACGTTTTCTATATCCTTTTTAGTTCTGAAGCTTTTTATATCTTTTAGTTCTGAAGCTTTCTATATCTTTTTTAGTCTGAAGGTTTCTGTATCTTTTTTAATTCTGAAGCTTTATATATCTCTTAGTTCTGAAGCTTTCTATACTTTTTAGTTCTGGTGCTTTCTATACATTTTAGTTTTGATGCTTTCTATATCCTTTTTTAGCTCTGGATCTTTTAGTTCTATCTATATCTTTTAGCTCTATATCCTGTTCTAAAGCTTTCATATCTTTTAGTATTTTTTTCTTTTTAGTTCTGAAGCTTTCTGTTTTCTTTTTAGTTCTGAAGCTTTCCATATCTTATTTAGTTTTGTTAGTTCTGGTGTTTCTATATCTTTTTTTTTTTAGTTCTGAAGCTTTCTGTTTCTTTTAGCGAACCACCCTGTTTCCCTCCGGCCGTCTCTATCTCTTTTCCTTTTTCCAGACTAGTCTGAGCAGGTCAGGTCCAGGGGTCCACACCTGGCACCCTACTCCCTTTAATCCCTTACCACCTTTTTGGGCAAGGGTCGGTGTTGGCCGGGTTAAGTTGTAATCAACCCGGCGAACTACTACTTCTCAGAAAACCGTATTTTCCTCTTTTAAGCAACTCTGAAAGGCCAGTGAGTGCAGAAATGTCTTTATGTACTTACATTTCAATGCATATAAATAATAATGCGCATTAAATCACAAATTTATAGTTTACTTTGGAAATTCAGTGTCAACTGAGGAAAACAGAAAAATTAATGTAAGAAGTGAAAAATGGAAATAGATATTTTTTAACAAAGCAAATCGAGCCAGCGGGCACAAAATAAAAAGGAACTTCAGAGAGAAAGAAACAGAAAGTCAGTCTTAACGAAACAAAATGTGTATACAAGAACAGAATAGAAAAAGGAGAAAAGACATCAAAAAGAAAGAATAAAGAAAGGTAAGTAGACTTACGTTCAAATAGTGGTTACCCAGACGACAACACATAAAGCCAGCACGAAAAAGTGAAAGAAATTAAAAGAATAAATGTTTTAACGAAACAGAATGTAACAACAAGAACGGGATAAAAAGCAGAGCTAAAAAGAGGAGGAAAGAGAGAGAGAGAAAGAAGGAAAGAGAGAGAGAAAAAGAAAGAAAGAAAGAAGAGAGACAGAGAGAGAAAGATGAGGCAGGCTCAACCGCTGGTTACCGAGACGACACACTTGGGGTTTGAGTGAGGCGCCCTCGCTTCCCCTCTCACGCCCGCCACACAAATCTCGCCCGCGTTTTGGATTCTCGGAGACATGGAAGGCTTATACATCATTGTGCTGAGTTTTCTCTTCTCGAACTCCCCACTCCTCCGTAGGCGTCGGCTTCGAGTCCTCCTCCTCCTCCTACTACCCTCCTCCTTCTCCTCCGGAGCGTGACTCGAATGCGGTCTCCATTGCATTACAATGGATAGGCGCACATTCATCCGAGTGTTTGTCTTATGTTCTTTTGGGGTAATAGATTTCGGGTGTAAACTCCTTTAGCGACACTTTGGAAATTGTGGGAGAAGGAACGGGTCAGTATGAGTGTCTGTTATGGCCTCTAAATTCATTCACCGAATAATAGACCAAATTGATTTGATGCAAAACACTACGTTTCGAGTTTTTTTTTTTTTATGTTGCTACTTAATTTGGATGATCTCGTCACCTTGAATGTCCAAAGTAAAAGTGTCCAGTGTCCAATCTCTTTTATGTAGAAGGGCGTTTATATGGATGAGCTAAGTTGGATTTTGAGAATTTATTGTGTTTGATAAACAATAATGAATTTTTCTTAGCAAATGGCAAAAAGAAGTTTGAGTGAATCTGTGACAGGCGACTTTGTAGGTTGCTGATTGAGATAATGACAGGAGATCTTTTCCTTCTGTCGAACGACGGGCATTTCGTTAATTTTATAGAACCATGGCTCTTTCCTACAGGTGCTGGCACTGAAGGTCGCTCTTTTAAATTCCTCAGAGTGATCTGCGATTATTAACAGGCAAGACAATGTCTGATGTTGACTGGAGTCATTCCGGATATGTAAAATAATGCCGTTATTCCCTTTGAAGGAAAGTGAAATGGCGCATTTCCTTTATCCTTTTGGTGGGACTCCGTCATCTTGATAAGCAGGTGATGATTTATTATTAAAAAGTGGGATATTTCACGTTCTTACAGAATAAAGGTAATTACTGGTCATTATTGCCGGATATCAATAACTTAAGGGTTAATGAGACGTTCAGGAGTTCAGGAGTCGTTAAAGACAAGAAGTAAACTTAGATCAAACTTTATACCAAGGTTTCTTATAGGTTTCTGCCTCTGTTATCCATAAGAACTTAAGTATTGGCTATTTTCATATCTGCCTGATTTCTTGATATTCGTTTACTGTGTACCCAAGGCTTTTATATCTCCTTACGTCACCCTTATTCATGAGAACTTGAGCATTGGCTAATTTCATATCTGCTTGATTTCTTGATATTCGTTTACTGTGTACCAAAGGTTCTTATATCTTTGTACCTCTATTATTAACAAGGACTTGAGAAGTGAGATGCCCTCAGGTGGGGACAGTATTGAATGCCCATCGGGGATAATAAGCAGGACCTAGTTAAGATGAAGCAACGTTGCCTCATTCGCTCTTTCCATTGCAAGAGAATGTTTGACTTCCTCTTAGCTGGTTTACGTTTTAGTGGCAATACCGGCACCTCTTCTGGACAGTAATCCGTATTTTTTTTTTCTACATTTTAGCCCGAAGGGCTTGCTCATAAAATCCTTACTTTTCTGGCTTATGCTATAAAGTTATGCACATTAATAATAATATTAGTTGTAGTAGCGGCAGCAATAGTAGTAGTAGTAGTAGTAGTAGTAGTAGTAGTAGTAGTAGTAATAACTTTAACTTTCGAGTTTAACAGAAAAGTTGGAATATCAAGCAAGGCTAAGGGAGTCTAGGAGGAGTCCTTATACCGTGTTAGACATTTTTTATGAAAGAAGTTTTCTTAATCTTGAAATATGGCTAATTAACTCTGTCACAAGATAATCTCTCTATCTCTCTCGCTCTCACACGATTTTTTAGAACAATATCCTTGAATACTAAAACAAGTATATTAGATTTTAATAGAGATTCCGTTAAATGCATACGTGCACGAGTTGATTAACCGTCATTGTCATTTGGAGTAGCAGACCTCATATACTTTTGACTACAACAGGGTGTCCAGTAAACAAAGGCAAGTCATACTTTTCCTCTTGAAGGAGTGAATCATGATTCAACCCGTATGTAGACCCCTTCTACTGCTTATGACGCTTTTTACAAGTAAAAAACAAAAAAAAATATCAGTACATTAAAAGTCCTCACACACAATGATCCACTTAGTCCGATGTTGCAAGATATCTCTCGCTCCGTGAATCCCTTCAATTTTAACTAACCAACTCTTTCTTAATCTTCCTCTCTTCCTCTCGTTCTAGCCCCCAACGCATCTAAAATAAACATCCATTTTACTAATCTAGCATCACCTTGGTGACCTTTTTATTAACTCTTTGTATCTTCATTTCTCCTCCGTTCAACATCTTGTTAACTACACAACCAATAATTCATCTAAAAGCTTCTACATATATTTCTTGCATTTTTATTGAGTGTACAAACTTCGGTTGCCCTCAGAAGAGGTAGTTCAACAACCTCTCGTAACATTTCTAATTTTCCTTTCATAATCACTCTCTGTTTCCGATTATCGCACAGATCCCCTGATGCTGTCTCAAGTTTATGTATTCTGTGAGTCACTTTTTCTTTAATGCTCCAAATATCTCACATTTATCCCAAAATGTCTAAATAGATCAGAACTCCCAGTCTTCCACTGTTCATGTAATAATTCAGTGCTCCTTCTCGACTTTCATTAACCCACATTATCTTGTTATTGTTAATATTTAGTTTCAGTTTTCTCTTCGTTTATACACTTTCCAACTCTTGTCACCAGTTTACGCACTTTCTTTTTACTGTTACCAGTCAACACTGTGTCATCTGCAAAGATCAACCCCACGACATTTCTGCAACGACTGCAGAAACTAGTGCCAGAATCTGTTCTTAACATGAGTTTTTTCATTACTCCATCCTACGAAGTTTATATTAATAATCACGGCGACATAATGCATCCTATTCTTGATCTAACGCCTTCAAAAATACTTGTATTTAATTCCATTATCTACATATTCTAGCAAATGTTACTAAATAATATTCTCGGCATATTACATTCAACACCAGACATGCTCAGTTCCCTTCACCCGTTGATTTAATTAAATATTGGGTTTTATGTAATAATAATAATAATAATAATAATAATAATAATAATAATAATAATAATAATAATAATAATCCCAGTGGATCTGATCTTGTTTGCCCTCCCCCGGGTGACAGTAGGGAAGACATGACACAGCCACCCAACCCTTGCAAACTGGTTTGTCCGCCCCGGGTAAGGGCTGGGTAGGTAGGGGAACGGGAGGGTAGGGGAGACATCCACCCTCCTCCTGCAAACCTGTTTGTCCGGCCGGGTGGGGGCGGGGTAGGTAGGAAATCGGAGGGGTGGGGGAGAAAGTAGCCCCGGGTTCCAGCGCGCTACGCCCGCCAACAAGCTCGAAATAACAGTAATAATAATAGCTGTTTTAAACTTAGCACCTCTACAACAAATGACTTCAATTCCCTTCACCTGCTGCTTTAATTCAAAGTTTGGTTTTATATAATAATAATAATAATAATAATAATAATAATAATAATAATAATAATAATAATAATAATAATAATAGAAGAATAGTATCTGCTCCATCATGCTGATTGGCATCGGTCAACAGCATAAAGCATTTACTTTTTCTTTTATATAACACTACTCTTTTCCTGGTACATTTTTCTTATTTTTACGGAAGCACACTCTTACCAGATTTCCTACTTTAACCTACAAAAATTCCAACTTTAGCCAATAAAAATTCAGTAAAAAATTCTAAATTTTATTGAAATTGAATTCCTATATTTTATCTATTTTTTCCCATTGGACAAAAAGCATTTTTGCATTTTTTTATGATGAAAAATGTATATATTATGTATGAACCCGTGTAGTATATATGTATGTATGTATGTATGTATGTATATATATATATATATATATATATATATATATATATATATATATATATATATATATATATATATATATATATATATATATATATAAAATGTGTGTGTGTGTGTGTGCGCGCGCGCAACACTATCATTATTGAAGATTAAACTAATCAGACGTTTTGTTTCTGTTAGTAGGTCTCGAAAAGGTTAATTCGTTTGATTACTTTATATTTCTGCCCAGTAGTATTTCCTTTACTCTACATCTCATTAGTGAGCAAGATTACAAAGCTCTGCAACAGAATCATTTTTATAACAAACTGTGAACGAAATTGTCGCTTGACATCGACTGGGTGGCGCCCCGAGTTGATGACCTATGACCCAGTTCCCAAATCTCCTTCTTCCCCTTTTTCTCCCTCCCGTTGTCTTTAATTGGTGTTCATAGCTGCTCAGTCACTATGATTCCTCCTCAGTAAGGGTTCTCTCTCTCTCTCTCTCTCTCTCTCTCTCTCTCTCTCTCTCTCTCTCTCTCTCTCTCTCTCTCTCTCTCTCTCTCTCTCTATGAATTTCTCATGTCGAAGGTAGAATGTAATGAGACTTATTTTCCATTAATTTCGATTTTTTTTTTTTTTTTTTTTTTTTACTGAACTGAGACAGCTACTGTAAAAAGTAGCTGGTTAAATCTCAACTTACAGAGGAATGATTTTGGTTTCCTGGGTAAAGCGATTTTTTGGTCTTGGTTTTCAATTGAAAGGTGGGTATCCCCTCAAGGTATACCGTAGGTACCTTCAGGAAACTGTTATGTTGTGACTAACGTTAGGAAGTCTCAGTTACTGACACTCAGATGCCAATGTAAATTTATTTGTTATTTCTCATTATCTTTAATAATATAGGGATGGAGCAGCTGAAGGTGTAGTGCCCTCTCTTATACAGAGATCACAAGGTGGAACTGCCATAGATATTATTTTTCAATAAGGCCCTTCCAAATCGTGGTTAATGGATATCATCATTTTCTCGCCGATCCTTGTTCTTATCAGTTGTTTGGATATTGAATGTATCCATTTCTCATCAGATGTACACACATGTCGTGTAAATTAATTAAAGTCCAGTAACTGCTGTGAGTTATTACAGTGTTCTTTTAGGCAGAGATGACCACCATTCATTTATATTACACACTGCCTTTTCATTTAGCGGAGTTAAGTCTTTTGTCATCGTGGGTTTGCTGCATATCAGAATTTTGGACTGGCCCTTACCTTCTTGTATGAACACATCGAGGATGGAAGGACCATTTTTGCCACGCTGATTTCCATCATAAAATCATGACAAAAAGTGAAACACAGCCGCTAAGTTCATGAGTATTTCCATACCATAAATGGCAGATCTGGATGCTATGGAAAGACATTTCTCTAATGCGGGCTATACGTCAGCAAAGAAGACTTCTAGAGCAGATACCATTCGCACCCCTTGTCTGGCAGCATAGCTCCCTTATGTATGATGAAATGGGCACCTTTGTAGGGCGGGACAAAAACATTTCCTCAGGAACTTTCTTATGAATGCTTAATGTGCAGCATGTGATTTCTTTGCCTTTTGGAAATAACCTGCATGATTTATCTTCTAGGTCGCTTTATCAACTTATTCTTCATGTCTGTCGATACAATGTTACCTTGTAAGTTGGTCATCATCAGTAGGTCAGTGACCGCTGTGGGCTTATTTTGCAAAAAAATTTTTTTTTTTTTTTCTTTTTTGAGATATTCCATCAATATAGAGAAGTGATGTAAGATATTTTGCCATGAGTATAATATGAGAGACATAAACAGAGAATGTAAGCAAAATGTATAGTTTGAGAGAACAAAGGAAGTAGGAAATCAAGAAAAATCGGATAAAATATCAAAAATCTTTCTAAATGCATGCCAGGAAATAGTTCCCAGTCACCATTTTTCCTAAACACAGTGATTCACACCATAATATCATCATTCTTCCTCACAGATAAAGGGTCTTTGTTTAAGCTCCCCTTGTCAGCAGTGATTAAAATGAAGTGTACCGCCAGATTTCTCAAATAAATGGTTTTCTGTGATTTTAGTGAACCGTCGAATGAAACGGTAACTTATTCTATGCCCCGGGTCACTAAACGCCCCTACTCTCTTTAACTCTCATACCCACAACGTGCTTTGCCCCTAGACCAAAATATGAAGAAAGGAGGTTGAAAATAGAATGTTTTGCGAAACAAAAGGAGAAAGTGAACGATATATGAAGGTCATATCCTTCAGTGCTATAACTGTCTGAAAAGAGTATTACATTATAGAAAGAGATGCTCACAAATAAAAAGTACGTAAGAGAAAAATGGTGTTTAAGTAATATCGTATACATCTGAGACTCCAAAAGTTGTTATAATTGACGTGTAATTCTGAAACTTTAATTAGTCTGATAATTAAAGAATGTGATCAGTGTGTCATTTTACTAACATTCTCTTAATTGTTTGCCTTTTTTCCCTCGGCAGTTGGATAACAAGCAGTCACCAGGTCATGTAATAGAATGAGATGCAAATGTAAGCAAGTAAAAAAAGCGCCGAAGTTTCTTCGGCGCAATCGAGTTTTCTGTGCAACGTATAATCAACGCCACCGAAAATAGATCTATCTTTCGGTGGTCTCGGTATAATGTTGTATGAGCCGTGGCCCATGGAACTTTAACGACGACCCGGTGGTGGCCTGTCCTATATCGTTGCCAGACACACGATTATGGCTGACTTTAACCTTAAATAAAATAAAATCTACTGAGGCTAGAGGGCTGCAGTTTGGTATGTTTGATGATTGGAGGGTGGATGATCAACATACCAATTTGCAGCCCTCTAGCTTCAGTAGATTTTAAGATCTGAGGGTGGACAGAAAAAGTGCAGACGGAAAAAGTCCGGACGGACAGACAAAGCCGGCACAATAGTTTTCTTTTACGGAAAACTAAAACGGAAAAAAGAATGAAAATGGTAAAAGACAGGAAGTTCTCTTTCGTACCCACGGTATTTAATTGAGCCTAAGTTAAATGAAATTTGGTTTCCTGCGAAAAAAAATACTCCCAAAGTTTAATCTAGTATTGAAGATAAACGTTGTTAAGCCAAACACATTTATCTTAATAGGTTTTTCCTCGGCTCTAAGTTGCGATCGAGAGAATAAAGGATGTTCTCAATTACGATTTGCTGTAGCGCGTGGGATAGGTCTGTTCTATGTGTACCAACAAAATTTATTCCGATTGCATACCAAGTATCTTATGAAATTACCAATATTTAATTGAACATCTTTTGACATTCGGATGGAAATGTATTATCATTAGTAAAATTAATAATTCGTTTTTAGTTATAGTTTTTAGTAATAAAAACTGTCATGGCCAATATTTTCCGTGTCCTGTTTAGTGAAAGTATATTATGGAAATTTACTTTCTTAGAGATACCAAATTTATGAAAACAAAATCAATCCTACAGTAATGGATTTTCTGGACTGTTTGTCCATGTTGCACGGTTTGCAACGTTCACATATAATTTCTTATTTACACTTCGCAATTGTATGAAATGCAGAGTTACCATCTGGATCATTCGTTGCAGAATGTATCATCTGGACCACTCTGTTGCCCCATATGCCTTCAGACAGGAATTTGTAACATTTACTCATTCATTGCCACAAAAACAAACAAAAAAAAAAGCTTTGTCAAGAAACGAGCCTGATTAAACAAAAGCTTATCCTTTAAATATCAGTCAAAACCTTGATGTTCTTATTAACATCGTAAAAAGAAACCATCCCCATTCAAACGAGCATAAATTATCTGGGTTCAAGTTTCCCATTGGACAGGTTGGTATCATTCTCAGCTAGCACTCTGTTGGGCCCGTGTTTGATTGTCCGACTGGCCAATGAAGGATTAGAGAAATTTATTTCTGGTGATAGAAATTCATTTCTTGTTATAATGTGGTTCGGATTCCACAATAAGCTGTAGGTCCCTTTGCTAGGTAAAATCAGT
>NC_089789.1:34408605-34416105 GCF_040412425.1 Macrobrachium rosenbergii
ACTCATAGATCATAGTTATTTTATGAATCACTATACACAGTAGATGTTTGAATAATAAGTGTGGCTAAAGGCATTGGGAAGATCCTTGATTATGATTATGAGAACTGCATATGTGTCAGGTGCATCAGATATTCTTGAGACGTGAGGACATCCCTGCCTAGAGACAAGACTTTGTGAGTTCGTTTGTCGCATTTGCCAGAAATGTCCAGGTTCCGGTTAATTCGTTCGTTTGTGTATTTTTTTTTTGGTGGGGGGCCCCCCGGTGCACCAGGGTGTGAAGGGATTAATTATCAAACAAATTGTCATTCGACGATCAACACCGAATATTATTAGAAGTCTTCAGTGAAGACTTCAGTGAAGACTCTGTGGTTCGAGACCTGTCGATTAAGGATTGTAAACATTGCTTTTTGGAGGTAGGAAACATTCTAGATTTCCAAACTGTAGATTGTTCTTTTCATTTAACATATTTATCTCACTTGAATTTTACCATTTTTTCATTGTGTGTACTTTATTAGTAACATGGGATGAATTCCCATATCTTTATTTTTCTGCATTTGTTTAATAAGGGTTTTATTTGACTTCTTCAGATGTTTCACTGAGGAAGAGGTTAAAATGTACTCATTGGAAATGTACTGGACTTTGACTTATTTTGACCCATTATGGGAAAAGTACTTAGGGAGAATAATTAGTTGAATATGATGGACTCTAATATATTTGATTATTTGGTGAGCATTTGTATTCCATTTTATTCATCTCTTGTTTCTTGCAATCCAGTTATGTTAGATTTTTTTGTCAAATAAATGATTTTTGGTAACGCTTATTTTGCTGTAGACCAGAGAGAGAGAGAATGAGTGTGTGTATGTACAGATGTACGTTGCCAGTAGCCTTTTTGATGCGGTAACTATAAAGCTACCAATTGATGGGACTTCTCGACTTTTTAGCAAATGGTAAGCAATGAGATCTACTGTCGATTGTGTAACATACGTATGTTGCCAGGTGTACCTGACACTTTCTTATCTTGAGAGGAGATTATTATATTACCTTCTCACAGATAAGAAATTCCCATCATCTTACATTTCGTAATACGTAGCTCTAAGGAAACTGTTCATCGAGCTTAAAAAAAATGTCACTGGCGTCATTAGGAATGTATTCCTTGATTTAATAAGAATAAAATTCTCTATGCTTTTACGTAACCATCAAGGTCGTTGTTTATATTTACTCACTGAGGTGTGTAGCATATGATTTCACATTTTCTTTTTGTACGAGTTATTCATGTTTCAAGTGAAGTATTACTTTTAGGTTGCATAGAAAAGTTCACGTGGAATGAAAAATGTAGGCGAGATGTAAATTCAGATTTTCATATATAGTTTACGGTTGTATGTATTGCTGTAGAAAAAAAAATTGTTTGGAGAGTAAGTGATGTCATCAGATAAATCAACCGAATACAGTTATTTTCCTGTATGTTTTACATTCAAAATATACTATTTTTCTTCTGAAAAAAGCTTGTTTATCGTTTTGTATTGCTTTACTTTTTCTCGAAATAAATAGTATTCGTAAAATTATTTTGAGAAAAATAGGAACACCATATAATTTTGTAACAATAATTTAAACTATTACACCTCTTCTGGAAAAAAGTCATATCCCAGGTACCTGGGAGTCCTGCAGTTTTTTTTATGTTTTGCAATAACCTTTTACATAGACGAAATGCACTTTTCGTTAAAATTCAAGGAGCATCATATGTTTTTTAAATACGGATTTCCGTCGCGCAGAATATATTTATTTTTTTCGAATAAAACCGTATCTGTTTATTCTGTTACTATATGAAATAAATCTTTAGGAAACAGAAATATTCCCATCACTTACTGAACACTAAACGATATTCTAATAATATTAAAAGTGTGGTGTCTTTCCCGTAATAGAAACTCGAACCTTAATTTTTGGGATTTATCCACATTTTTACCAGAACAATATTGTGGAAAATAAAATTGTCATAATAATCAACGTAATGGCATATTCTTTCCTAATGCATATTACAGTCACGACATCTATAAAGAAAGAATGATTTTATCCATACTTTTTACTCTTCATTTTTTAGCCGTATCATTCAATAGGAAAGAAAATGATCACGATGTTTAACGTAATAACATATGATTTCCTGACACATATTAAAAGCTTGGCGTTATCCTTTCCGAAAAAGAAGTTGTACCTATAATTCTCCCGTGTGTAGACATTTCATGCATGCGATTAAGCCGCCATCTTTAATCTGTGCTCTCTCATTAATTCGCCAGTTAATAATAATGAAGGTCTGATCGACTAGAGGAGATTTATGCAGCGTGATCATAGAGCTTCATTTTAATTGGAGGACATAACATCTAAATTACTGTCGGATCGCCTCGCGTTTTCTTCTCTTAGTTTTCTCTACTTACGCCTCGCGGCCATCGATTTCCGTCGGGCAAGTTTCTGAAGTGTATTGACACCTATCGCTTGCTGTGGGGTGTCTGTCGGTATGTCTTCGTACAGACAAACGTCAGGAGACAAGACAATGGACAAGAAAATGAGCACAGCCACGTTCATACTCTCTAACGGCTGAATCGTGGATGAGCCCCTGAATAGGGGCTTCACTCACGGCTCTCAAGTAAGTATACCTTAGTTTAACCAGATCACTGAGCTGATTAACAGCTCTCCTAGGGCTGGCCCGAAGGAGTAGACTTATTTTACGTGGCTAAGAATCAATTGGTTACCTAGCAACGGGACCTACAGCTTATTGTGGAATCCGAACCACATTATCTCGAGAAATGAATTTCTATCACCAGAAATAAATTCCTCTAATTCTTCATTGGCCGGCCGGAGACTCGAACTCGGGCCGAGCAGAGTGCTAGCTGAGAACTCTACCGACTCGTTCAACGAGGAGCTCACGGCTCTTGCAGTAGACTGTAGGCATCGCTTTAAGGTTCTTTGCAGCGTCCCTTCGGCCCCTAGCTGGAACCCCAGTTCATTTCTTTTGCTGTACCTCCGTTCATATTCTCGTTCTTCCATCTTACTTTCCACCCTCTCGTGATAATATTGTTTCATAGTGCAACTGCTTTGAGGTTTTCCCCCTGTTACATCACTAAAACCTTTTACGTTCAGTTTCCATATCAGTGTTGAGTGATCTCGTAGGTCCCAGCTCTTGCCCTGTGGCCTAAATTTTATATTCCTTTTTTTTTTTTTTTTTTTTTTTTTTAAGATGGAATATGAATGAACATACAGCAAAATTAATTGCCTTTCTTGGAAATTCCAAAATTATCCCATATTTGCCGGTTGTCCCGTCTGTATGTAATTAAAAACAATTTTTTTTCTCACAACACGACCTCAGGAAAAGAGGAGAGTTGAACATTAGTAAAACCAAAATTGTTTCTGATAATAGAAAGGGAAAAATTAACCTTTTCATTTTTGAAATGCAACGCTATAAAACCTTAGGATAAAAAGTCTCGATAACATTTTGCTTCAAAATTTGCCAGTGTTTACCCGTTTATGAAAATGTAACAAAAATAATCGTGTTTGTGAATAATTAGAATAATTTGTGTGTTTGCGAATAATTTGAACAAATGTTAGTTTGCACACCGATTTTCTTAATATTTAGTGGGAATGGAATTTTATATTTTGTTTTATTCCACTAAGAAAAAACATTTATGTTGAATCATAAAGTAAAAAAGACATCTGGTGATATAAAAAGTAAATTTAACCCACCTATTCGAAATTCAAAAGCATTAAAACTTTGCCCAGAAAACAAAGGTCGGAATGATACTCCTAAAATCATTTTACTTCACATTTTGCCACAGTTAACTTATTTAGAAAAAAATATTACAACACAAAATGAACAAATATTTCTTGCGCGTTTGTGACCATTTAGAATAAAGGTTAACTCGGGCACCGATTGTCTCTAAATTCAGCGGGGATAGAATTTATATTTGCAGTTGTTGAGCACAAAAAAATGGGATTTAAGCTGAACAGCTTCCAAATGCTTTTGTTGCTAAACTGAAAAAAGTTACACCGATTCTTTATCCCCTGTATATTTACAGAAAAGAATTACAATCATAGCGGGTCGCATTTTAGAGACTATTCTAGTTCAGTAATATGTTCGTTGAAATGAATATATGGACGTATTTCATGTAATTTTGTGAATTTGACCTCCTTTACATTTAAGGGTAATTAGAGTACGTATTATTTTTTTTTAACCCTTCAACACTGCATTTTGTTGAGTGGGTTTCAGTTAGTGAAATCCCGAAGTCGCAGACCTTTTAATGGAATTTGCTAACGTTATTTAACATCTATTCATGTGTTATTTTACGCATTTATCCATTGATAGACTTTTCCGGCATCAAGATGGTACAAATTTTATACATACGTACACACACACACACACACACACACACACACACACACACACATATATATATATATATATATATATATATATATATATATATATATATATATATATATATATATATATATATATATATATATATATATGTATGTATGTATGTATGTATGTATGTATGTATGTATATGTGTGTGTGTGTCCACTTTCTGCATGTACCAATAACTCCTTCACATTCTTATGCGCCATCATACAAGCGATATCTTGAATTAAGCCTATTCTTACAAACCAACACCCTGTGCAGATACGATATAAAGTCAGCTAAATCTAACAGCAAAACAGTATCATCTTGCCATAAACAAAAGAATGACCACAAACACACACACACACACACACACATACACACAGCAAAAAAATTCCTCCCATTTTCACTCTCTGGCCTATAGCTTTGCTTCCTTACATATAAGTCTTCAACCTTTATGGAGTAAAAGTAATCATTCATCACCTCTTTCCGAAGGGATGATAAATGATCATAATCTTGTTACATTTAAAGATGCCATGCATCTTTATAACTCGGATACCTCATCTCCTTCTCTCTCTCTCTCTCTCTCTCTCTCTCTCTCTCTCTCTCTCTCTCTCTGAGCACCTAGGGCTATCGACGGTAGTAAATGATTCAATCGTGTGAGAGGAGAGATTGCAGCAAATTAGTCTCTCTCTCTCTCTCTCTCTCTCTCTCTCTCTCTCTCTCAAGACTGAGTGTCAGGGGCCTTGGATGCTCTGTCGAGTTCAGGGATTGCTGTCAAAGAACCAGAGGTCTTCAAAGGTTCAGTTGAAGGGAAGCATACACAAGCAGAGAATGAAATTCTTGCTGCTTCCCATTCTAAGAAGCTGAAGGGACAGAGACATTGAAATGGTAGGTGGTTGGATTAAAAGACCAACAAATGAAGAACCAAATTCTTAATGAGGGATTAAACCAAGCACGAAAGGAAGATGGTGAAAAATTAGATGGACTAAACATGATTTTGAGGAATTGTTTTACCTTTTCGTGGCGAGTGATGCGTTGGATCGGAAACTCGTGTGACAAAATTATCATTGGTGTCGAAATGCACTAATTCATGTTCAGTAATTACTTACATGAAATTTGCATGTCCCATATCATAATGACCTGTTCTTATATGTAAAAGGGAGAGGTAGGATATTTTCTGTCTGTAGTTATGGCTGAAGTACAAAATTTAAATTTTACTAGAAACTAATACAATCTTACTATTTTCGTGAAAAGATATAGCTAACTCTAACAAATCACAAATGATACTGAACGAACACTTTTTGAAAATTTTGCTACATGCTAAATATGGTGATCTTGACAGGAAGACTGAGATTATTGTCAGTCTAAGGGTAAGGGTGATAATGAGATTAAGAACAATTTTTTTGAGTTCATACTGATACAAGCGCTTTCATTACTCGTTTCGACTTCTCTGCTAAGCCACCGCTAGACTTTTTCCTTTGGAGCAAGACTGTTATAAACTTTAGCCGAGTTTTGGCGCTGACTGTAAATTTCCGCAGCCTGTATCAATTTTGTAGCTAAACTTGTTAGACGGAGTCTCATGTTCAGTGCTCACAACTGGTTGGGATGATACTGCCTCAGATATTTAATATCTGATAAATGAAATACTCTATGAGCACTATATACCTTATATACTATCCTCTGAATTATCACGAAGAACGTAAAATCCATTTTTCTGTAATGAATGCGAATATTGATGTTGTCAAACTTTCCGGAAATGAATTAGGCTTTCAGCGGTGAGAGAGTGAACAAACATCAAATAAATATAAGAATGAATAATGTGCTTTTCTCAAATAACGTTTTTGCAATGGAAAATACTTTGTCAGTTCATGTATCATAATTATATGAATGTTTCTGCTACAGTAGGTACTGCCAAAATTCCCACGATAGCACCATTTCAGATGGGCCAGAATATATCGTTGATTTACCAAAATTTACCCGATTTTCATAGTTTGACTAAGTGAGACAAATTAAGATGTACATCCGACGACAATTACCTTTCATAGAAATGAATACTCATGCACAATTTATTTCGAGGACATGACTTTTTTTTTTTTTTTTTTTTACAAATATTGATTGGATTAAGTGGTATCATTGGTATCATTGTGACCCGAATTGGTAAGCCTCTTAATAAAAGACACTGAAGAGACCTTCCATTAAATAATGAAACGTACATAATTTAGGAAACGTATATAAGTACATAGTAAAATTCTGTATTGACATGTTGCAGCGAGAAGGAAAGTTCTGTAGCTTTACCTAATGTTGGGAGGGAACCGGCGATATCCAGCATTTCAGGAAACATGAGAGAATTGCACCACGAGCTGGTAAGGTCGATGGACGCCATGAATTAGAAATTCCCTCCGCTAGAACTAGCGTCGGTTCTCAGTTTTAAACCCGGTATTTCAGTCTCCCAGACATCCGAGGTAGGGAGAGAGGTATCTGTTTTGGCAGTTAATGCCGGACCAAAGTTGACTTTGATATGCAAATCGGGCTCTTTGTACTTGTTGAAACAGTGAACGACGTAATTTAGGTCTGGAGCAGCGATCGCTACGCAATTCTAACGTCATTTGCAGATGTTCTGTCCTGTTACAAGGTTAAACCGAAACCTGGAGATTTGTTCCGTGTTACTTCCTGGCTCTCTCTCTCTCTCTCTCTCTCTCTCTCTCTCTCTCTCTCTCTCTCTCTCTCTCTCTCTCTCTGTTGCATATAACAGCTCATTCAAATATTTGTGCAAATAGAGCAGTGATATGTCCAGAAAGAATCTCTCTCTCTCTCTCTCTCTCTCTCTCTCTCTCTCTCTCTCTCTCTCTCTCTCTCTCTCTCTCTCTCTGTGTTGCATATAACAGCTCATACAAATATTTGTGCAAATAGAACAGTGATATGTCCAGAAAGAATCTCTCTCTCTCTCTCTCTCTCTCTCTCTCTCTCTCTCTCTCTCTCTCTCTCTCTCTCTCTGTCGCATATAACAGCTCATACAAATATTTGTGCAAATAGAACAGTGATATGTCCAGAAAGAATCTCTCTCTCTCTCTCTCTCTCTCTCTCTCTCTCTCTCTCTCTCTCTCTCTCTCTC
>NC_089789.1:34418605-34433605 GCF_040412425.1 Macrobrachium rosenbergii
GCCCTGGTAACTTTACTTGTTTTTTTTCTAAGCTTGTTGTTTCCACGATGGCAGCTATACCGCTAAAAAATATAAGTGTCTTATCATCAATAATAAATATGTAAATATAAATAAAATGTTGTTCCAAAGATACCCACCTGGAAGAGACTCATTCGAAACGACCTGAAATATAATTTTTACTGCAACGCCGTCAAAAACGCGTCGCGTTGTTTACAAACTTACATACTTTGACAGTCTCCAATTTAATAAAGTTATACACAACTGAAAAATAAAAGGGAATGAATGGTATATGAGAATTTTAGAAAGATGGTGGATAGATTTCATTGTGAACTTCAAATAAGCACTTTTTTTGTACCAGAAGTTCAATCTCATATACTCAGTTGGCCGAGATCCTCGTGGGAGGCCGAGAATTTTCCTTGCATAATAACACTGGAGTGAAGATATTAGATATTGTGAATTCTTCTTAAACAAGAAGTTTTCCCGGGGAGGAATATCGGGGAGATCGTGACGTCACGGGACAAACAAATAATTCTCAGAAATCTCTTTGTCCTTTTATGTGGAACTTCCTAAGAAGATGAGTTTGAAAAGAGCAATATCTATGAAAGAGAAAATAAAATAGGGTGAGCTAAATTAGAGAGAAACATGGCCATTGTTTAGGGAGGGACAGGGACCTGGGATTTCGTCTTATCGTTGAATTAGCAGTGGGAGAGAGAGAGAGAGAGATAGTAACATAGAGATAGAGTGAGAGAGAGATGGAAAGAGAGAAAAAGAGAGATAGTAACGTAGAGAGAGAGAGAGAGAGATAGTAACGTAGAGAGAGAGTGAGAGAGAGAGAGAGAGATAGTAACGTAGAGATAGAGTGAGAGAGAGAGAGAGAGAATGAGAGATAGAGAGAAAAAGAGAGAGATAGTAACGTAGAGAGAGAGAGAGAGAGATAGTAACGTAGCGATAGAGTGAGAGAGAGATAGTAACGTAGCGATAGAGTGAGAGAGAGATAGTAACGTAGAGATAGAATGAGAGAGAGAGAGAGAGTGTGTGTGTGACAGGCAGAGATAAAAACAAATGGATAGACATTAATTATTCATAGTTTAAGAGAGAGAGAGAGAGAGAGAGAGAGAGAGAGAGAGAGGTATACAGCCATAATGTTACGGAGATAAACAACGGGCAAGGGAGAGGAAGAGACAAACAACTAGATGATAAAGAGATATAGACCTACAGTTAAAGTGAGAGAGAGAGAGAGAGAGAGAGAGAGAGAGAGAGAGAGAGAGAGAGAGAGAGAGAGAGAGAGAGCCAGAATGATATCAAAACAGACCAAGAAGACAAACCAAGAGGGAAAGAGGAAGAATGAGAGAGAGAAAGAGGGGAAAAGCAAGAGCGACTTAATAATGAATGACCAGGAGAAAATCTTCCAGGAACCATTTGAAGAAGAACAGGGCAGGAAAGAGGAAGAATAGTCCGGGAAAAAGATGAGCTCTTCGATTCTTCTCCAAACACCTGAATCTTCTCACACGGTCCGCCATGAATCTTGGTAAACTTAGGGAGAGGGGAGAAGGAGAGAGAGAGAAAAAAAAATAAAGGAGGAGAAACTGAAAAAGAGAAATTCTGGAGGTAAAATGCTTCCCGTAGTATGTAGTATGTAGTAGCTGTATTTTTCTCTTGATTTTTCTTATTTCATTTTTATTTCATTTTTCCTAAGAAGTGTTTCCGTATATTTTGCATTTCATGAATGTATTTTTTTTTTTTTTTTTTTTTTTGCAGTTACTGTTTGCGAGGAAAAAAATTAATGAATAAAGATTCTGAAGGTTGAATGATTCCTGAAAGCATATGCTTCATTTGCTTGTAGTTTTTATTAGTTTTTGTAAAAGAAAACTGTTGTGCCGGCTTTGTCTGTCCGTCCGCACTTTGTTCTGTCCGCAGTTTTTCTGTCCGTCCTCAGAACTTACAAACTACTAAGGCTAGAGGGCTGCAAATTGGTATGTTGATCATCCACCCTCCAATCATCGAACATACCAAAGTGCAGCCCTCTAGATTCAGTAGTTTTTACTTTATTTAAGGTTAAAGTTAGCCATAATCGCGCTTCTGGTAACTATATAGGATAGGCCACCACCAGGCCGTGGTTAAAGTTTCATGGGCCGCGGCTCATACAGCATTATACCGAGACCACCGAAAGATAGATCTGTTTTCGGTGGCCGTGATTATACGCTATACAGAAAACTCTGTTGCACCAAAGAAACTTCGGTGCATTTTTTTTTACTTGGTTGATATTATTCTAGATTTATAAGCAATATTTAAATATATTTTTTATGCATTAACATTGGCCTTCGATTATCATTATTAGCAAAAATAAATAAATTTTGGTGAAATTTTGTTGCAGATTTCTGTGAAAATCTATTTGTTATTTGTAAATAACAGCAGAAAAAGCACTGAATATCAGTCAAAATATTCCTAATATGGAAAGAAAATTTGGTGGCCTTTTAGTCTTTCATTAGTATTCTTGAGAATGCATGTTCCTCCTGACTTTTTAGAATTAATTATTTAAAACTTTTCTGAGCAGGATTTGCATTCATAATTGCGCGTATTTTATTTTTATACTTAGATTTCGCCCTAACAAATAATCTTTTTTAACTTCATCTAAATAAAGCAGTATAAGCGAACACATACTCAAGTTCAATTTATATATGGAAAAGCAGTCATTAAATTGGTAATAAAAGTTAATATCTTCTTTCTTCATTACGCACCATGATATCAGTCGGGCAGTCTACAGCTAATTCCAAGATTTCTAATCCTTCCTTTCTATCACGTATCCTTCTCTTTCTCTTTTTATATGTTGAGACATTTAGTTAAGTAGATTACAAGGTTTTCAACAGGTAAGAAATAAGTATTCTCTTCTCACGAAACTACTGAGTCCATATATCAGTTGACTTACCATCCCTAAAAGAAAAAAGCAAATTGATTGGGATAATGGAACTGTTAATCTATGCATGGGAAATTTTACAGAAGAGTACATAGGGAAAAAATGAGATCGCTCAAAGGGAGAACAGCCATGAGGAAAGGGAAGTTTATTAAGGGGAATCAACAGATGCCATCAACTTCTTCCCGGTCGTTGTATGCAACGGTGGTTTATGTGCTACTTCACGGAAGCGCAGTGTAATTACTCTTCTACTTGGCTAATGCCGCATAGTACAAATATCACCTCTCTCTCTTACACACACAGAGGAAGGGTCACTTGTTTCTCCCAACTCATAGGCCAATAGGTGGTCAGTTCAATGTCTACAAGTTTCCCGGATTGAAATTATAGGGCAAGTGGAGGAGGGAAGAAAGACTGACGGAACTTATCCTCAAAGACATCGATAGTCAAGCCTCTCCAAAGATGGAAGATTGAAGAGGCAAGGGGGAAATGAAGATAGGAAGAGGCTTCCAAAGCTGAACAGGAGCAGTTACAGAACCAAGGAATCCGTGGACATGGTATACGTAAACATGCGCGCATACAAACTCTCTCCTATAGTCATTATATTCCTAATATCCTTCTGTGATATTGTTGACCAACCACCCCATGATAATACTTAAATGATTATTTATGCAGTGTTCAATGCTTTCGTCCTTAATATCCTCCCTCGTCGAGCAGGGAATATTGGATTACGTACTTACAATAACAGTTATTTTTGTATGGCAAAAGGCAAGTGTGAAGCAATCTAGCTTTGATCTTCAGTGAAACAGCATTTAATATTCCAGGTCTTAACTAAATATTATTACACTGAATGTCGTTTTGATCTTTTGTGATGATTGATATCAGTGTGCTGGAAAATAGCTTTCATTTCATCGTAATGAAGGGAACTGAGTTCAGGAGCCATTCATTTAGAACTTATTTCAATAATATTTTCATTTGTACAAATTTACGACACATACAAAAGATCCTTAATGTAGATTTTGCTTGCCATTCCCGAGCAATTTCAGGGTTATCATAAATAAAGATATATTTTGACAAGACATGTTTTGTCTGTAATCAATCATATCTCGATACCAAAGAGAATTAGTTGCGGATGAATTAATAAATCTTGTACGACTATTGCTTGTTTTGCCTCTTGCAGTGCGTCACTTCTGATTATCATACAGGTATCTCATACTTTAGTTATTTAATGAGAATGTGAGTTACAGCATAGCGTGAATATTTCTGTCTATTTATTCGTATATTAATTCAGTGTCTTTTTATCTCTCAGAGTTGGATTCAGAGCTAAATACTTTTTGTACTAAATTCAGTTGCTGCCAATAAATTACTTTTAATGGTAAACCGAAAATTTTTACTCTCTCTCTCTCTCTCTCTCTCTCTCTCTCTCTCTCTCTCTCTCTCTCTCTCTCTCTCTCTCTCTCTCCAGGTATTAAAGGTAAAAAAATGAAAATGTAGGAATTAACGCTATAGTCTCTCCTTTGTCATTCTACCATCATCTGATGCAGTTATTCGTAAAGACCTTTATGAAACAATCACTACAGTTGTTCCACAATCTGTACATTCATTGATCCATCTCACTGACTTCCATTTAAACCATTAACCCTGTTATTTCTAACATACTAAAATTTTTTACTCTGACGAACGTGTTCTATCTCTTTCACTAATCTTCGTAGTTTTTCTTCCCTGTACCTAATAACATTCATTTCCTAATATCTAATACAAGGGAGGCTGTAGACGAATGGAGGCTTGTGAAGGGTAGATTGTATGGGAAAATTACTAACAGAATTTTACAGAGGCCTTTTCTACACTTGGCATATACGTCTACCGTTTCCCAGATATATAATTCCTTGGTAACATATTACCCAGGTTTGTCTGATGTACAGTTTTACGCCAAGTCTCTCAGTTTCCTGTGTATATGCAATCTCACAAGGGCTTCAGTTTAATCGTAAAAATCGCTCTCACTAAATAACCCAGTTCGATATATCACTCAAAATCCATCCCACCTTTCTTTAGACTTTCTTTAGGCTCATGTTGACTACATTCAGGCTTCTCATGGCACACTGCAGGTATTACTAAAGGGTGTCTGAAGCGTCCCTTAGGCCCCTAGATGCACTAGCTTGTTAGCCTTGCCATTACTACCTTCATTCTGTCTTCTTTTTTCAGTCTTGCTGTCCAACATCTTTTACTTTCTTCTTAGTGCAATCGTGGGGATACATTCCCAAGATTCTTTTATCGTATCTTAATTTTTGGATCCCTTTTCGCTTTCTTAAGCTCTGAGTGGCTGAAAGTGGCCGATTTAATCAAATCAAAGTTACGTAAAGCTGCAGGATTTAAATAGCAAAATTGTAACAGATGTTTTATAGCTTTCTTAATCGATACCGTCTTCTTTACGTTAAGTGGAATTAGGAGTAATTCTCCTTACAGACTAAATGGAAACTCACATGTAATACAATGTGTTTGGAATGTATTTCTCCATAGAACAAAAATGCAACGCCACGTTGTATCACAAAAACAGGGATTCTCCCGCAACTCTTCAATTTGCTATACTTCATTAGCGAGAGAAAATAAAAGCACGCAGCAGCTGTTTATATATGATTACGGGCCCTCGTGAAATACTTTAACACTGGCCATTATTTTAAGCTTCCCTTCGCACCTTTTTTCACACCGGGCTGCAAATGAAAGAGAGGAGGAAAGGCTAATCTACATATATTCTCATTTTGTTTCGAACATTTTAGATGAATAAATTTACTTCCGCAGAATTTTACTCCTGCGCATTTTGCATAATCATTCTGAGGGGGGACTTTTGCAAGGTTGCAAAATACTGGTTTATTTGCTTGCAATCGGGAGCAGATGAAAAGAGGCATGATTATGCAATGTATTGCAATAAATTATGACAACAATACATTTTTATTGAGTCCTGTTTCGACACTGGATACTTTTAGGCTATCTGATCAAGTTTTAGTGTGATTATTCGTTTATTTATTTAGTTTTTCTTTTTTTATTTATTTGTTTATGTACATTTGCCATGCTCTTCGTACTGCCAGTAGTGTTATGTCACCATAAACATTTTTTTTTACTATATTTTTACTGATATTGTACAGATCTACGCCAAGATTTCACTCGTAATAAATACGACTTGAATTTTTTTTATTATTAATGATAATATAATGTCAGTTCATTCATATTCATTATTATTGCAGGTAGATCGCAGTAATGACTTCTCAAAAATCGCAAAGAACATGAGTTCCAAAAAGCACTCCCTGAAAATGCGAGCAATATGTCAAAACAATTCTTAATTATATATATATATATATATATATATATATATATATATATATATATATATATATATATATATATACTATATATATACATATATATATATATATATATATATATATATATATATATATATATATATATATATGTGTGTGTGTGTGTGTGTGTGTGTGTGTTTTTTCGTGCATGTATGTGCATTTATGTATTTTTAACTATATTGCGAAACTTTCCATTTAAGTGTCGTATCACATTCACTCCTTCTATTCGCAAAACAAATGCCATTAGCACCTAGAAGCTTCCCTGTTGATCTTTTATATAAAGAAAACAATATGAAACAAACATCCCTTCCGGCAGACTCCGAAGACCACATAATATTCTCCGGAAATTTCGTCTTGCCAGCCCATTTCCAGCGAATCCAGAAGCCGCCAGACTCTTCCATTACAATGCGCGAAGGATGCGGATCCTGGCGTGTCTCCGTAATCCCCCGTCTTGCTGACTCGTTGAAACGTAAGTAATGCAATTTGAACAAACTTTGCTCTCTCACTAGACTCGTAACGAACGGCTAGATTTTCACACAAAACATCGAGGAAATGAGGGTCTGAATTCGAGGCAGACGGAGATAGAGAAAGGACGAGGAATCCAAGTTGTGGGAAGAGAGAGAGAAAGAGAGAGAGAGAGAGAGAGAGAGAGAGAGAGAGAGAGAGTATATAATATATGTTCTTCTCGTAAATTTTTTGAGATTCTTCTGTCTTAGATACGAGTATTTTTCTCTGGAAAGAAATTGCCCTTTAATAGATTATCCCACGAAACAATGAGGAATGACGTAATCAGTAGGATGGATTTATAGATAGATAGATAGATAGATAGATAGATAGAAAAGTAAAGAGAGAAAGAGTTGGAGAAGGGAAGCAGGCTGCAATGGACGTAAAAAAAAAAAAATTACTGTGAGCCAAACGTAATACTTCCTTCTCTGGCGTTTTTATAGCAAACATCGAAAACACCTTCCTTGGTTTCTTATTTCCTTTTAATATTTTCAACCTTTTTGGGATTCATCGTCATGTTTTGTCAATGTTATCGTCAACCCATCAGCAATAACAGAACGACAGTTATTATTCTGAATCATATTTCAAGGTCGTCCTCTTCCTTGATGTTTGAACTAATGCCATTTTCATTGTCATCTGACTAGCTATCACTCTGTCTCTTGGTCTCTGCTAATCGTCTCTCTTCACTCAGAGATGAAGGAATCAAGTACATTCTCCTTATGTCTTAGGCTTCACCTGCCAGGTAACATCAGGGAAACGAAGTCCCATTCGAGGAAGCCGGTGGCAGTCGTTATTATGTAGTTTATTGATTGCAGAGTTTGGTCAGCCGCCATACACTTTATTGCAGTAAGACTGTGAAATAAAAAATTCACCTAGGGACATTTGATCCCCGTGGGGCTAGTACTAAACACGGAGAAACACATTTGATCTCCCGAGGGGCTAGTACTAAACACGGCGGAACAGTGTAGATGAATCACTGTTTCGCCGTGTTTAGTACTAGCCCCTCGGGGATCAAATGTCCTTAAGCGAATTGGTGATTTCGCGAATTCCCTGAAAATTTCAGAGATTTCGTGAAATCCCTGGTTTCACAGCCTTACCGTAACATATATAACACGTCACATGTAATTGGATTTGTCCGTATGCGTTAATCCTGTTTTATGGAAGTTTGTGTACCATACATGTAATATTCAGGCGGGGTGAACGAGGCTATTCATATTTCAACGTTAGTGCTTTGAATGATGGATATCCTTGGCAGCGAAGGTCGTGCAAATTGAATGAAGTTACCCAGTGACTATTAAAAGTAAAAAGAGAGAGAGAGAGTTAAGGAAAGGTTTCGTCTGTGTATTGTGGGTTAATGGTTTACCTTGCCTAAGCCAACTACAAAATCTTAGAAAATAAAATGAAATTGGTTAAAGGATACCAAATAATTTTATGTAATATGAAATACAGAAAAAGGCATATATGATAATAGCAGAGAGCTTAACTCAGTTCATTTATTATGGAAATTTTCTGGATACTGAAGGTAGAAAAGCCTTTCCGGATACAACATGCAGGTCATCATATCAGTTCTCGACGTTGTGTATCGTCTTCTATCTGTTTATTTTTATTTTTATTTATTTATTTATTTTTGGTCATGTTAACATTTTTCTTGGAGGGTGGGTAATCAATACTGGCTGCTAAAATTTAAATATTGCTCTTTGTAAGAAATTTACGTCTAATGAAGTTTTCATAAGGTGGCATGCATAGTTTTCATTAAGTGATTATTTCTGTTATTTGAAAAAGAATAGTTGTAGTATCGTGAGCCCGCTATAATCTAAATGGCTGTTTCAATTTTGGCCCAAGCTGAAGCTGACACAGGTCCATAATTTTTCAGGAATCTGTCCAATTCAGTTTCTCACTTCACCGCCTCGGTATTATAACACGTCCATTTTGTTTTTTTGAGAGATTATGTTCAGCTGCTACAGCATGAAGAATTTTGCTGTGGAGAGAGAGAGAGAGAGAGAGAGAGAGAGAGAGAGAGAGAGAGAGAGAAAAGTCAATGTCTCGATAGTATATTCCATCTTTTTACTGAAAACTTTCCTTTTGTTCTGACCACTTCCAGAGCTCTGGAAACTATATGTGATGACCAGTGTCAGAGAAGTCTGTGAGATGTCTCATGAAAGAAAATAGTACCTAAATGCTTTTTATTTTAAGGAAATATAACTAACCTTTTCTTCACAATTGACCATTCTAGTTTGTGGAACCTTTGCCATAAAGTTCGTCAATTCTTGCTTATTCCAGAATAACAGGAAGAATAGTAAAGACGGGTCCAGAAACCAAATGAAAAGAAAGAGTATAAAATAGAAATCAGTTCTTACGTAAACAAGAAGGCGTTTCAATCCACCACTCGAATGTATTTATCTGCGCTTTAAATGCAGTGTAAAATTGTCTGGAGTGCTCATTTACTATGCAGATAAAAAGCCGTTTAACTTTTAGTAACAGAATTATATATTTTCTCATTTGTAAAATGATTTCGCCGGGAAAAATAATAATAATTTTGTGATTACGGTAGATTCTAATTTAGAGCCGGTCACAATAGATCTGTTAATATGCAGTTTTACAGTGACAACCCCTAACGGCAAATTAGAGTTTTTGCTGTAGTCCTTTTTCGGCGTCGGAATAATTCATTTTCGAAAATGATCCCGGCCGAATATACAATGGGTTTGGATAATGAATCAGACATTTTAATTTTGAATACAGACCCATCAAAGTGATTTCTGTTTCGGCCGCTTTGTGATGTGGGAGGGGATTCGTGCATCCTCTTTGTGTCCGGGAGAAGGAGGGTCCTTTCTCCCCCTCCCCCCGTTTGTGTTGGATGTGGGGCAGGTCGTGTGCTGGAGTTGGGGGAGGGGGAGTTGGATGGTAAGGGGGGAGGAGGAGAAATAATTCAGGCATTTTACTGCTGGAATAAAAGGACGCCAATAACCTCTAATCCACTCGGTTATGTTATTGAATTCGCAGCCAAAAGTGTTAATTAAAATATGCAACTCGGACGTGCTTCGTATTGGGAAATTGATATAAAAATAAACTTATAAATAAATTAATTAATGAATTAATGTATATATATTATATATATATATATATATATATATATATATATATATATATATGTATATATATATATATATATATATATATATATATATATATATATGTATTATTTATATATATATATAATATATATATATAATATATATATATATAATATATATATATATATATATATATATATATATATATATATATATATATATATATATATATATATATATATATATATATATATATAAAAGTCTACAGCCTCCACTATAGACGAGTGACCTATAACAACCGGTGTTGTCGTGATGATTACATATATATATATATATATATATATATATATATATATATATATATATATATATATATATATATATATATATATATATATATATATAAGTAAAGTCTACAGCGTCTACTAGGCTCAGACGAGTGACCTGAGACTAACAACCGGTGTTGTCGTGATGATTACAGGAAATAGTCAAGCATTTAGTGGAGAATTTATTATACCAGAATTGCGACAGCCAAGAAAAACCATCAAGATGAAAATCTGAGGATAGCTGCAATTTGGTTAGGTTAGGTTAGGTTAGGGTAGGATGTTAGGTTAGGTTAGGTTTATTGCTCCAGGACAATGCCCCTGCTCACCAGTTCTACATCATGTAACTTTTTCACCTGACCTGCCACCAACTGATTTTATTTTTTAATCTAAAATTCCACCAGAATGGACTGCATTTCAGAGGCAATAGTGCAGCGGTTCTTAAACTTTTTTGCCTTGCACCCCCCTCTGCATTATGTATAGATCCCACGCCCCCCTACCCCTGAAATTTTTGCTAACTATAATCTATAAACAATATGTTGTCTATTTGTATGCTATTATACTTATCATAACAATAAAAGGCAATTCATAAACAAGATTTGAAATTAAAATTGACTTATATTTTGAATTTTTGGCATGTTTTGAGATAATAATTAGAAAATATATGGAAGCAGTGATAACGTTTTTGGCAATTTTGTAATTAACATCACAAATTAAAAAAATAATAGGCACCATCTGGCAACTCTGCTTGCGCCCCCCTTGGAAGCTTCTGGTGCCCCCCTAGGGGGGCGCGCCCCCCAGTTTAAGAATCACTGCAATAGTGTATTTATTCATGCTGTGGAAAACATTTATTCTTGGACCGTCGACGGATGGTCTTTTGTTCGTCAATTTTTCATACGTAGTTTTTTAACAGAGAACTTTCACATTCACAATTGATCCCTGATCCTCTTCCCACTGAGAGCAACTAGATTCGCTGAACAGCAGCACTAATGTGTCGAACTACTTAGTTTCATAGTCTTGTATTTGGACTGTGGAACAGCCTCCCTGAGGAAATTGTGCAATTGGAACTTCAAAAGTTCAAGGACAGATGCAACGCATTATTGCACTAAAACAATTCTCCTTATATTTTAATAATTTACTTATATCTATTTATATATTAATTTTTTTTTTATTTTTTACTATAATAACTGATCTCTTCTTTCTGCATTTCCCGTCATCTTCTGTTACTGCCTTAAAATGAACACCATATTCGTTGGCATTTTGAATTTCAAGTCTATGGCTCCAGCGAGGTTGTTCCTTATGAATAGGGTTTATGTTTTGAATAATAATAATAATAATAATAATAATAATAATAATAATATAATAATAATCAAATAATAATAATAATAATAATAATAATAATAATAATTTCGAAATTCAGAAAGCACCTTAATTCTGGGTCTGGATAGTAACATTTGAACATCACTGGGCCAGAGTGCACTGAAACTAGGGGTTACTGCTGAGAAATAATTCAAGTAATGCCTTCTTCCTGTGACTTCGTTAGATGAAGGTCAAAACTTTTTAAAAGCGTAACGTGCAGCATAGCCTTTTTGCGCGCGCGCATGTGTATGTGTGAGCACTAAAAAAAAAAAAAATTGGAATTCAAAGTTACATTCTCCCTCCCGATAAATCTACATCAATCCTGTCTATTTTTTCAGATTACCACTCGATCAAATTACGAAGAGAAAGCGCAAACGCTCTTATTTAGAAACGAGAAAGTTTGGGGCCAAAAAAAAAAAAACGGTTGTGATATTTCAGTTCCCGTAACGTTTAATCAGAAATTTTTGAACTGAGTGATTTTAATCATGGAAATCCCTTTTGAAACTACCTCGTTCTGGGATTTGTCCCCGTAATCATATTACCCTTTTGGGGATGCGTCAGGCAATTGCCAAGGATTAATAAGACTTACTGCGATAAACAGAGAGCAATAGTCGGCCTTTGAAATGGGCAGCACTCGCCATAATAATGTAGTTTTTCTCTGGAATGGCGTTCTCAGCCATACTGCCTTGGCAAAACAGCTAATAACTAGAATTTGTGATGAAAGCATAAAATACAGATGCCTTCGAAATACAGCTAATACATTCTCTGAACTAACACAGACTTTTATAGTAGATAACCACGAATCTGACCAATAAAAATCACGAGGAAAAGATTCATCAGATATAACGACCTCCCCAACTCTTTTCGGCTAAATCCCCATCTGTATGTGTGATTTTGGGACCTTTGAACGCTAAATTCCATGTACATTCGGACAGATTACGCTCGACACCATCTCAATTAGGCGCCAGATACGTAACCCACAACATCAAAGTTAGTTAATCCTCAAAGTCAGTTTGCGATCCAAACAGTAAAGTAACTAATATCACACCAAACGATGTCACAAGTTGCAGGAGGGAAAATATGTTGTTTTGAAAGTGTTGGATTATTTTGTGTCGAATGAAAAGGGTCTGATTTTAAGTGCTACTACTACTACTGCTACTACTACTACTACTACTACTACTACTACTACTATTATTATTATTATTATTATTATTATTATTATTGAATGTCAAGAGTACTACTACTAGAGCTTTGATTATTATTATTATTATTATTATTATTATTATTATTATTATTATTATTATTATTATTGAATATCAAGAAGTGCACTTTTGAGAGTTGTGAGCTCAGAGCTCAAAATGAAAAGGGTCTGATTTAAAGTACTGTTATTATTATTATTATTATTATTATTATTATTATTATTATTATTATTATTATTATTATTACTGAATGTCAAGAAATGCAGTTTTGAGAGTTGTGAGCTCAGAGCTCAAAATGTTGCATTAATTTGTGTCGAATGAAAAGGGTCTGATTTAAAGTACTATTATTATTATTATTATTATTATTATTATTATTATTATTATTATTATTATTATTATTATTATTGAATATCAAGAAACGCAGTTTTGAGAGTTGCACCATATTGAACTCAAAATGTTGCATGTAAAAATATTTTTGAGGGTTAGTAGGCTCAAAATGACTGAAAATCGTCTGATTTTAATTATTATTATTATTATTATTATTATTATTATTATTATTATTATTATTAAAATTATTATTATTATTATTATTATTATGTAAAATTATTATATTTTGAAGGTTAGTAGGCTCAAAATGTTGCATTATTTTTTGTACAATGAAAAATATCTGATTTCAATTATTATTATTATTATTATTATTATTATTATTATTATTATTATTATTATTATTATTATTAAAAATTCAGTTTTTAGGGATAGTGGGCTCAAAATGTTACATTATCTTGTGTAGAAAGAAAGGGGTCTGATTCCAAGGGCTAATAATAATAATGATAATAATAATAATAAAATAAAATTAATATTATTATTATTATTATTGTTTTCTTATTATTATTATTATTATTATTATTATTATTATTATTTTCTGTGTATGTCAATCTCAATCACCCTGTTCGACTGGGTGGTATTTATAGTGTGGAGTTTTGTGCTCCATCCTGCCTCCTTAGGAGTCAATCACTTTTCTCACCAATTATTATTATTATTATTATTATTATTATTATTATTATTATTATTATATTGCAAAAATTACAAAAAAATACCTGTATGACCTAGCCCCAAAGTGCCAATAACGTGTCGAACAAGCTTTTATAGAAATGTTATTGATGTGAATAAAAAGGGAAAAATTAGGATACTGAAATACTTCCTACCTCGAAGAAGAATTTCGAGCATGGAATACTAACACTTCAGTTAAAGCTGTATTATGTAGGGTAGCAAGGCTAACTGTACTTAGACGGAAATGCTACTGGGAAATCAACCTATTTGCTATTTTAATAATCGTTTATTATTCTCACAATTCAGAATAGTGCGGATAATGAAGTATTTGTAAGCATTTTATTCCTGATAAAGCATTGCGATGATAATGGTAATTCGGTTGTAGGTGAACATCATAATGGTAATAGACAATGTGGTAAATGAAGGCTTATAGAATTAACTTCAAACGATAAACCTATATTTTGGGCTTGGTATGGCATTATATATAATGAAGTTCTGATTAGATAATGTAAAATTTCTATAAGGTCAACGTAATATTATAAGCAAAACATTCAACAACAACTGTATAATAAATAAAAAAACCAGGGGCGAAAATCTGTTGATTTGCATAAAAAAACATCAGAACATCTCTTGGATGTTATTTGTCATACTAAAGCTTTAGCCTCTCAAAGTTCGATTGCAGAAAATGCACCATAAAAAAAATAGGATTTTGTACAATAAGATTCTTTTGAAAATGTTGGGTATATATGTAAATATATTTTAATTAGATATTGCCAAGACATTCGCACCGCGAGAGTAATGTGTATTCAATAAATTACAACGAAAAAAAAGTGATAATCATTACATAGTCTCGAAGCGATTCACTTTGAAAAAAAAAGAATACCAAAATCTCTCAGATGTGTTATTTATCGCCGATGAAGAAGCACTTAACCTTTCAAAGTTCGTATCTTTGATAAATCTAAGAATAAAAAAGTTAAATAAAAACAAGTCAGGATAAGAAAAAATTTTACATCGGAGCAATCTAGCCATCTCTTATCAAGGAATACATTCGACCTCTTCATACCTATCCATTACCTGGATGAAGTCTCCACCCTCAGCACAGGCCAGGCCTACCCCGCCCCCTCCCTCTCTCTCTCCCTCACTCCCTCCCTCCTCCCTCCATCACCTCCCCCCTCCACCAGCCCATCATCTTCGATCGGATCAGAGACAAGGAACATATTCAGATCACCC
>NC_089789.1:34438605-34451105 GCF_040412425.1 Macrobrachium rosenbergii
TTGACAGGAAACTTTTGTAATGTTCATAATGCTCGTAATGAGTTACCAAGAATGACAGTTCGAAATTATCAAACTTTGGGACTATACAGTGTTTACGCCATTTAGCTGATTTTTTTTTTCTAAAATGCGGACAGTCTATTTTTTTTTTAAATAATAAAAAAGGATTATATAAAAGACTGTCATCGCAGTTTTAATGAATTAATAATTTGACTGTTGAAAACTTCGTAGGTCTTTTCTATAATTGTCCATAACATCAGCCACTTAGTGATCTATTTCAGCCAGAGTTTATATGACTGGGGAGTGCAGTCACTAATGAGGTTCCTTTTCCATGTCAACATTTGGGTAGTGTGAGTGGTTGGTCTGGTGAAACTAAGATATACTTAACTTAACTTTACTGCCGCTTGGGAAAGGGTGAACTCTTAATGTTGTAACAAGTAGATTTGCCGTTTTTCTTTATATTTAAAGTTTTCAGCTCGAGTCTTCCTACTGCTGATTCAAACGTAGGCTCTGCTTTCTTAAAGCTTCTCCTATATCGTAAACCCCAGCCCTCAAGATAGACTTGACTATTTTATCTTAAGTATTTCACTGAAAATTCAACAAACGTGCTTGAAAAGGGGTTTCTATGATTGTCATAATAGCATTAACTTATATTCTGCTTGGAATTGTTATACTTTTCAAGGAAGAGTCTAATGAGATGAGAACCTTGCCATGTCTCCAGCTGAAAAGTATTTAAATATTTACCAACTAAATAAGTCACAATGTGTACAGTGCCAGATTCACTTCTCTCGTTCAACAGACGGATCTATAGATTATCCTCAGGGAGTAACGTAGATGGGAAGCGCCGTCAGTGCACCTCACGCGGTGCACTGTAGGCATTACTTAAGGTTCTTTGTAGCGTCCCTTCGGCCCCTAACTGCAACCCGTTCCATTCCTTTTACTGTACTTCCGTTTGTATTCTCTTTCTTCCGCCTTCCCTTCCACTCTCTCCCAACGATTGTTTCAAAGTGCAACTGCGAGATTTTCATCCTGTTACACCTTTACAACCTCTTTACTCTCAATTTCCCTTCAGCGCTGAATGACCCCATAGGTCCCAGCGCTTGGCCTTTGGCCTAAATTTTATATACCACTTTATACCTGAACCTCCTACCCTGCCGCTCTGCCAGTCACGATCCTTCTCTAAGAACTCTGAATGTTTACTATTTTTCGCAAGAAATTTGCTTTCGGTAGGATTCTTCTCCGATGGCTTGTCACGTTTCCCTCATCCCTTATTCCTAATCCTACATTTGCTTTGGTTACTTTCCGCTGTTTATTTCCATTTTCAGGGAAGGTCGCGTCTTGAATCCGTAAGACCTCCATTCTGCTACGTAATATCGAGCTGTTGGATTACTTTAAATCTCTCTCTCTCTCTCTCTCTCTCTCTCTCTCTCTCTCTCTCTCTCTCTCTCTCTCTCTCTCTCTCTCACACTCACGCATACATACATACATACATAATACGCACACACTGTGTTTATGTATGTAAGTATATATATATATATATATATATATATATATATATATATATATATATATATATATATATATATATATATATATATGTGTGTGTGTGTGTGTGTGTATATGTACATATATATATATATATATATATATATATATATATATATATATATATATATATATATATATATATATATATATATATATATAAAATATTTATATATATATATATATATATATATATATATATATATATATATATATATATATATGTGTGTGTGTGTGTATGTGTCTGTGTATTTGTAAGTGTGTAACTGTGTTTGTCTTTATATGTAAATTTCTTTATATATTTATATATTATATATATATATATATATATATATATATATATATATATATATATATATATATATATAATATATATATAGTGTGTAATGTGTATAAATGTAATATTTTTGTGTAAATTTCCTTTTGTAATTTTGTGCTTTATATAAAATTCAAGAATTAAATGTGTCTCTGATAACTTTCTACAGACACACCATGTATAATATGTAACACGCATATACATACATTTTTTTTTTTTAGTAAGAGCTGCTGTGGTGATCTTTCCTAGGTTTGAAAACTAAGCCCTGCCGATCTTCCCTGATAGGATCAGCTTTTGACCAATCCCCGTTTATATGGACGGAGTCTAAAACTCTTATCACAATCTTCTCCTCGGCCTTTGCATGGGAGGAAAAAGTCCTCTTTTTTGGGGGGGATCTTTCAGGATTTGGTGGTTCTTTGATATTTTTTTCCCCACTCCCTGTTGTCAGGGTAGTATGGAAAAGACTGTTATTTCCAGAAGCTTTTGTTATTGTTGTAGCTGTGAGTTTCTTGGGACGTGGTATAATTACTTAGCATTTAATTCGATAATAGTTACTTTCTGAAGGTGGCCTTTTATTCTCTCGAGATGCAGTAGTATGGAAATGGTAGGTTCATCTTTTAAAAACTGTCATTGGAGGAGAAAATTTCATTATTATTATTATTATTATTATTATTATTATTATTATTATTATTATTATTATTATTATTATTACTTTCGTTAGAAGGCTCGACACCCTGTACACTATACTGAAGTAAGAACGATATATACTTAAATTTGTGTAAATATTATGTATTCTTCCTTTCTAAATTTGTGCTTCATTTGCTTTTTCCTCTTTTTCCTTGCGCCAGCATGAAAAGAATAGTACCATATTTGTTCTTGGAATTGCCTTTGGCAGGAAATATTGCTTTATTATTATTATTATTATTATTATTATTATTATTATTATTATTATTATTATTATTATTATTATTATTATTATGAGGCAAGCTAGAAGCACTCATGACTCGTTCAGCTTTAATACCCCCCAAAAAAAGCACGCTTATTCAGTATTCACAAGCGAATGGACAAATCTCTTGGGTATATATATGCATAACATTTCCTCCTTAGGTTCTTTGTCAGTATATACAAAACTATACTCCTTTTCTACCTAAAACTTCGTGAATATATATAAACATAAGGGATGAAAAAAAAAAACCACTAAGCTCAATGTAAAATAGGAGGGTTTCTACATTGAAATCTTCCTTAGCCCTTAGATTAGCTGCGCCCTATTGAGCAAATAACAGAAAACGTAACATCGGTAACCATATTTATTTTGACCGTAGTTTATAATTATGGAGAATCCTCATCCTTCCGTTTACCTCTGCTGGTCCTTCTTATTGGTCGTTTTTTAGTCCCTTATCTGTGTTTGCTTATTGTTAAGAGTTGATTGTTTTTCTGAGTAATTTGTTTTTGGGTTTATATAGAGACAAGTGTTTAGTTTTTTATCCTAAAATATAGTTATCTTAGGTAGCTTGTTTTATGAGATGAAACTTCTGAAAACTTATTTGGTCCTGAAGAGATTTGTGTTTAATTTTTTCCGTCCTGAAGAGATCAGTCTATCTTCTTCGGTCTTGAAGAGATTAGTCTTTAATGTCTTCGGTCCTGAAGAGATTAGTTCTTAATTCTTCGGTCCTGAAGAGAGTAATTCTTAATATCTTCGGTCCTAAAGGGATTAGTCTTTAATTTCTTCGGTCCTGAAGAGACTAGTCTTTAATTTCTTCGGTCCTGAAGAGACTAGTCTTTAATTTCTTCGGTCTTGAAGAGAGCAATCCTTAATTTCTTCTGTCCTGGAGAGATTAGTCTTTAATTTCTTCTGGTCCTGAAGAGACTAGTCTTTAATTTCTTCGGTCCTGAAGAGACTAGTCTTTAATTTCTTCGGTCCTGAAGAGACTAGTCTTTAATTTCTTCGGTCCTGAAGAGACTAGTCTTTAATTTCTTCGGTCCTGAAGAGACTAGTCTTTAATTTCTTCGGTCTTGAAGAGAGCAATCCTTAATTTCTTCTGTCCTGGAGAGATTAGTCTTTAATTTCTTCGGTCCTGAAGAGACTAGTCTTTAATTTCTTCGGTCCTGAAGAAATTAGTCTTTAATTCCTTCGGTCCTGAAGAAATTAGTCCTTAATTTCTTCGGTCTTTGAGAGATAAGTCAGATAAGTCCATCTTTTTCAATCCTGAAGAGGCAAGTCGACCTTCTTCGGTTCAGAAGAGATAAGTCTATCGTCCTCTGTCTTGGAGAGGTTAGTCTTTAATTTCTTCGCTCCTGAAAAGATTAGTCTATCATCTTCGGTCCTTAAGAGATAGGTCTTTATCATCTTCAGTCCTGCCGAGATAAGTCTATCTTCTTCGGTCCTGAAGAGATAGGTCTTTATCATCTTCAGTCCTGCCGAGATAAGTCTATCTTCTTCGGTCCTGAAGAGATAAGGCTATCATCTTCAGTCCTGCAGAGATAAGTCTATCTTCTTCGGTCCTGAAGACATAAGTGTATCATCTTCGGTCCTTAAGAGATAGGTCTTTATCATCTTCGGTCCTGCCGAGATAAGTCTATCTTCTTCGGTCCTGAAGAGATAAGTCTATCATCTTCGGTCCTTAAGAGATAGGTCTTTATCACCTTCGGTCCTGCCGAGATAAGTCTATCGTCTTCGGTCCTGAAGTGATAAGTCTATCATCTTCGGTCCTTAATAGATAGACAGGTCTTTATCATCTTCGGTCCTGCAGAGATATAAGTCTATATTCTTCGGTCCCGAAGAGATAAGTCTTCATCATCTTCGGTCCTGAGGAGATAAGTCTATTTTTCTCTGGCCCTAAAGAGATTAGTCCTCATCATCTTCGGTCATAAAGGGATAAGTCTATCTTCCTCGGCCCTGGAGAGATTAGTCTGGAACTTGTTCGGTCCTAAAACAAATTTGAAATAAATCTCGAGCAAAGACCAAAAGTATTATAACATCCACAAAGACAACAGGGACCACCTGAGGAGCCGGCAACCACGCACCACCTATCTCCCTCTGTCACGCGAGATTGACTGAGACATCCTCTGGCCGATAAATCCGCTAAAATATCCTTTTTCGGAGGAACCCAACGCCTTCAGGAACCGATAGTGATCTGAACGACACCCCCAAATTATTCCCCCCTATTCCCATCGCCCCTCCCGACTCCCCATGAGGCCCGGTCCAGACAGCTTCGCTGGGGTTAAAAATGCTAATTTTAACACATCATTTCTCGAGATCTGTTATCTTTACAGCCTGTAAATTTTAAGCTGAATCCTTATGTTTTGCTCCACTGAATGAAAAGTTAACGTTCATTTGCATCGATATTGCTCTGGTGGATGGGTAACAGCATGAAAAACGGCGTGGAAGCGTGAAGATTCTGGACGCGGACGGGGTGGTGCTAAAATGATTTTTCTCTTTTGGAAGTTACAGAATGGGTCTGTTCTTAAGGCTTGTAAAGCTTATAAAATAAACTAACAAACCTATAAAATGGTTAATGTCATATCACCTGAAATGTTGCAGGTTTTTGTACAATACTGGAATGAACTTATTGGCAACTGGAAAGACGAGTGTTGTGGGAAGGAGTTAGGGTCAGAAAATACATATACATGTTTTAATTTCCATATTCGTCAGCAGATTGTTTACTATGCATATGAGCAGGCCTATGCCTCTGTGTTATCGTGGCGAGTAGTTTTGCTGACCATTATTAATGCGGTACAATATAACCACTTCACTTACATTTTAAAAGAATTTCGGGAATTATTTTTGATGCATTCTTGTACCAGAAAGAGGCTGTCACCGGAAGTAACTGATACCTTGAAAACTTTGAAAACCTCTTCATATTTCTTGTTTTCCGTTCAGTTGACAATCTTCCTTTTATCAAGAGGCTTTTATTAGGTATTCTTCTCTGTGTTCTTTCGGGCCTGGGCAATGTCAGGGCACTGGATTGCCGTCCTGTCGTCCGTATGATGTAAAACAAAAGTAACATCCAATAAAGAAACAGAAACCTTTTTGGATCCTTATGTCTCTTATAAGGACAGAGCTCCACCAATTAGATTATTTACAACTTTATCTCTAAGACGGGTTGAGATAATGGTTAGGGAGGGTTCTCTTCCCCAGGGGTTCTCCAACCGGGAGGGAAGTGCTCTCTCTCTCTCTCTCTCTCTCTCTCTCTCTCTCTCTCTCTCTCTCTCTCTCTCTGGCCGTGCTAATCCTACATTCCCAAAAGGGTCGGACTAGTCTACAGGTAAAGCTGAAAGTAAAATCTTTCTGTCTTTCTGTCTACAATGTAAAATTATTTTTATTTACATCATTTTACAGTTATGTAGCTTCAGACTTTCTGTCTACAATGTAAAATTATTTTTATTTACATCATTTTACAGTTATGTAGCTTCAGACTTTCTGTCTACAATGTAAAATTATTTTTATTTACATCATTTTACAGTTATGTAGCTTCAGACTTTCTGTCTACAATGTAAAATTATTTTTATTTACATCATTTTACAGTTATGTAGCTTCAGACTGTGGTTTGGCTACCTTAAGGCTTTCAAAAAGCGTTTAAATCTTTTATGTCTTGAAAGTTTTTATTGTGCTTAGCAAGTCACCCAGATCTTGACATCCCCAACACTTGATAAACAAATATAATTTTATGGCTGCTTTTGCGAGTGTTAAGTAACCAACATAATTTTATTTGTCAAATTTTATGTTTTTACACACATCATAGATTCTCCCTAAGACATGGATATGAAATTGTAATAGTATTTTATGATATAGGTTCATTATTATTTAATAAAAAATATTTCATTTAGAAAGAGTCAGCTAATCCACACTAATGAAAAGGAATTGAGAGAATCTGTCAAGTATAGTGATTAGTTTGTACTTTATTATGAAATTTTATTTTTTGTTTTCCCCTTTAAGGCTACTGTTTGTTTCATTTTCATATTTAAGTACAATGAGAATGAAGGAAACTAAATATTAATAATGCAGATTTTGGGATGATAAGGCAACCGAAATTTTATGTAAGTTTAATGAGCGATTTTCCATGTTCTGATGACGTCATTCGTAGCTCTATGTACTAATGCAAATTGTTCACGAATGTGTACATGTACATACATCAGCGGCATCTCCATAACTATGGCAGTGTATCAGTGAATCATGAATAAGGGAAAATGGTTACAGTGCTGAATTGAGCAGTGTACTGTATTTATCTAGGTAGTTATAAGAATATCTGAAACTCAGCCGTTTAAACAGTAAAGGAAAACCTAATTCCTAGATATTCCTTAGCAATTCCCAATTCCTAGATATTCCTTAGCAATTCCTTCTGAACAACAAATGAAGAGGGAAGGATCGTCATCATCTATTATTCACCCTCCTTCTCCTACGAGGCACCACCCAGTCTTCCTCCTTATTCCCTTGGGCATAATACCCCCCTTTTCCTTGCCCACAAAGATCCCCTTTGTAGAGAATTCAATAAATACGCCAGAGAGAGAGAGAGAGAGAGAGAGAGAGAGAGAGAGAGAGAGAGAGAGAGAGAGAGAGAGAGAGGAAGGAAGGAACTTAGCAGATCATAAATGTAAATTCGAACAAATTTCGAGAGAGCGAGAGATGCTGGAATTATGAGAGAGAGAGAGAGAGAGAGAGAGAGAGAGAGAGAGAGAGAGAGAGAGAGAGAGAGAAGGAAGGCACTTAGCAGATCATAAATGTAAATTCAAGCTTATTTCAAGAGAGTGAGAGATGCAGGAATTATGAGAGAGAGAGAGAGAGGAACTTAGACCATAAATGTAATTTCAAACAGATTTCGAGAGAGTGAGAGGTGCAGGAATTATGAGAGAGAGAGAGAGAGAGAGAGAGAGAGAGAGAGAGAGAGAGAGAGAGAGAGAGAGAGAGAGAGAGAGGAACTTAGCAGACCATAAATGTAAATTCAAACAAATTTCGAGAGAGTGAGAGGTGCAGGAATTATGAGAGAGAGAGAGAGAGAGAGAAAGAGAGAGGAAGGCACTTAGCAGATCATAAATGTAAATTCAAGCTTATTTCAAGACAGTAAGAGATGCAGGAATTATGAGAGAGAGAGAGAGAAAAGAACTTAGCAGATTATAAATGTAAATTCAAACAAATTTCGAGAGAGTGAGAGAAGCTGGAATTATGGGAGAGAGAGAGAGAGAGAGACGAAGGAACTTAGCAGACCATAAATGTAAATTTAAACAAATTTCGAGAGAATGAGAGATGCTGCAATTATGAGAGAGGGACAGAGAGAGAGAGGAAGGCACTTAGCAGATCATAAATGTAAATTCAAGCTTATTTCAAGAGAGTGAGCGATGCAGGAATTAGAGAGAGAGAGAGAGAGAGAGAGAGAGAGAGAGAGAGAGAGAGAGAGAGAGAGAGAAGGCACTTAGCAGATCATAAATGTAAATTCAAACAAGTTTCGAGAGAGTGGGAGATGCAGGAATTGTGAGAGAGAGAGAGAGAGAGAGAGAGAGAGAGAGAGAGAGAGGAAGGCACTTAGCAGATCATAAATGTAAATTCAAACAAATTTCGAGAGAGTGAGAGATGCAGGAATTATGAGAGAGAGAGAGAGAGAGAGAGAGAGAGAGAGAGAGAGAGAGAGAGAGAGAAGTCTTACGGAAATAATCGGTTTGTAATTGGTGGTTGTATATATTAACGTGGTATATTGGGTGTGAGCGGCAGCGCTACAAGATAACGTAATTATCGAAATGAAATCTACCCTGCGATCCGCCTCAGTCCTTATGGTCACTTTTCTTTCTCTCTCCTTTTTATTTCTCTTCTATTTCTTCTTCTTTTATTACTACGTCTTTTATTTCTTCTCTTTAGTTCCCGTTCCCTTGTTTCCTTATCAGCTCTTGCCATCGAGAGTTACCCGAATTTATATACGTTATCTAACGTCTTTTTTCTTTCTTCCGTATTCTCTCTCTCTCTCTCTCTCTCTCTCTCTCTCTCTCTCTCTCTCTCTTTCAGTCGATATTTACATGAATTTAAATTCACTATTTTTTGACAACGCCTCCACCACCTCTCTCTCTCTCTCTCTCTCTCTCTCTCTCTCTCTCTCATAAGATCCCAAGGTCTTTTGCAGTATTTTAAGTTCTGATATTTTTCGGATGAGGTTGCTACCCCCATGCCCCTACAGATGGTTAAGAAGCTTAAGCGTAAACCAACCTTTGCATTCTTTGGTGGACACCCAACCGATTACCAGACTTACCCTATTTACCTTGTTTTTCTGCTTTATATTGTTCTGCTTTATATATACATTTATATATTTATATATTTATTCCTGCTTTAGAAAGTGGTTACCCATAAATTCCACTGCATGATCTGAAATTGATATTTAACATAAATTTACTTACAGTATACCGTATTAAGTTTGCATAAAGACGGCAACGCTGACTTGTGCAAGTAAAAATCTCAGATTGTGGCGTATGAGTTACTTAATGATTACATCATATTGTAGACATAGACATATCGCTAGCCACTGGATAAGTTAATATAACTAATCATAGTACTGGTCATTCTTTGCGTAAGTGACCATCCTTAATGAATGCTTAGAACAGAAAAGTTAACGCATTCTAGAGCCAGAAATTAGAAGTAGAAATTCACATCAACACACAATAGATGGAACCTCAAGCCTTCATCGATATGATTTGTCAACTATTTCCAGACTTGCAAGTTGCCAACTCTAGGACGCGATTATGATCTCGCGTGTTCACCGTGTTGGCTGTTCGGGTTTCGTTGTGACCCATCTCCCCGCATCCCAGACTCCTGCGGTCTTTTGCAAGTGTACAGGCTTTGATTTTATGAATGACCTGGCTAGTCCGAATTGATTGTTACACGATCTTACGTGCTCACGGTGTCTAGTGCTAATTAGTGGCCACCCGTCGAAGTCCTGACCAAAACCAATGTTGAATATAGAAAGTCTTATATATATATACAGTATATATATATATAGTATATATATATATATATATATATATATATATATATATATATTTATATATATATATAGAATCTGCTGGTCCATTTTTACCAGATACGTGCATTGGCTAATTCAAAGTTTTCATTAGTTTTCGTATAAATACAAGCCTATGCAAACTTGACTGAACAACATTTCAACATCGAATGACTGATGAATGACTGCCTCGTGAATTTCAGATCAGCAAATAGTAATAATTGCTCGGAAGTAATTGCCTCTTCCATGTAATTGTCAGTATATATTTGTACTAAGAATGGAGATAGAATCTATATGTTTTCATTTTCGTTAAAGTGTCTCTAAGGTATGATTACAAACAAGAGATGATCGTAATGTCAGGGTTGATTTATTTTTCTTTAGAATGCGGGCAGCTCTCCAAGTCTCCAGCGAGCCAAATACGCATTTTTCAAAGCTTTATTATCCCAGTGTTAAAATATTCGAACGTGAAGTTGCTTTTTTCGTAAAACAGCTGCAAATGACGTTTCACCTTTTACCTGACAGAAAAATATGGCCCGTTTTGTCAAACAGGCAAATCCGTTGCGGTAAGAGAATAAGCATGAATGAATGTTTTATCTATGAAAATATCAATATTTGTGGAAAATATTATTTTCCCTCATAACAAATTGAGTCTCGAGCGACAGGAATTCGATGCAAAAACTTCCAATAAATTGCGTTATTAAATATTCAGGTACATAATCAGGTGTGTCATGACAAAGGAAAATTAGCTCAAATATTGTCAGAAAATTCCTCGCACGTTTTTATGAATATGAAAGCGATAGGGTTCGAAGTAATTCGTATGAACACATCAACAAAATATTTCCACTAAATATATACATTTAATCTAACACTTATTCATAGCCGATAGATGTAGCATAATTATATATATATATATATATATATATATATATATATATATATATATATATATATATATATATATATATATATATATATATATATATATATATATATATATATATATATATATATATACTCACCCATTAGACATTTCTTGTAATAACGGTGTCACCAAAGATAATCAACACAACGGATCTTAACTCATCCGCTTTTACCCTATACATATATATATATATATATATATATATATATATATATATATATATATATATATATATATACGTACGTACATACATACATACATACATACATTACATACACACACATATTATATATATGTATATATATACATATATATATACATACACATATTTACACACATGAAAGAGGCAGAAGTCGTATCTGACCGAATATCTCAACAAGCACATCCAGCTTTTCCTTAACAAATGACAATTATGACGGTCCCCAAAAATAGCAGAGAAAATTCTGGGATCTCATTAGAGTCGTGGTACCTGGAAAGGCCATCCATCTGGTCTCACGGTAGCTATACTGTACATACGAAGGCAGTCTTTTTTTTTTTTTTTTTTTTTGTCCTTTTACAGATCTACGCATATTAAACCGCCTTGAGCAGCGGGTTTCTCCTTAATGAATATTGGGTTGCAGCGCCCCCTCGAGGAAAACACATTCTGAAATTACATCTGCCATTGTCACCTTTGATTTGGGCTATGACCAGTGCGGGTGAGACTACTACCCTCTCTCTCTCTCTCTCTCTCTCTCTCTCTCTCTCTCTCTCTCTCTCTCTCTCTCTCTCTCATAAAACAGACAAACGCGCCTCCTTTGTCATCCTAATCTTTGCACGACCATTCCTCTACCATTATTCTCTCTCTCTCTCTCTCTCTCTCTCTCTCTCTCTCTCTCTCTCTCTCTCTCTCTCTCCCACACACACACACACACACACAGGGAATTGAAGCGTAGATATTAAATGCAAATGACAGTGAAAGAGAGCGAGATTGTGATATATGGGTATTAGAATGACTTTATGGGTAAAAAGGTCTACAGTCTATTGAATAGTGTGACCGGTGTGTTTTGTGGCCATTTGGTCATATGCAGAAAATGGAGAATGGGAAAGAGACCATGCAGTTTGAAGGTGTTTTTGGGGAGGGACAGAAAATCCTAAGAAAGTGTTAGGGAGGGGACGTGTAACATGCATAGCATTAGAAAACAAGGGCCTTAATGTCGAGAGTGCGTGTAAGATTAAGTTGCATTGTATTGTGTGTATGTCTGGATGACGGTCGTTGATGAAGAAAAGTTAAGTATACCTTGGTTTTACCAGACCACTGAGCTGATTAACAGCTCTCCTAGGGCTGGCCCGAAGGATTAGACTTATTTTACGGCTAAGAACCAGTTGGTTACTTAGCAGAAGCGGACCTACAGCTTATTGTAAATCCGAACCACATTATAGCGAAAATGAATTTATCACCAGAAATAAATTCCCCTAACTCTTCATCAGCTCAGTGGTCTGGTTAAACTAAGGTATACTTAAGAGAAAGAAGAAAGAACATGTACAGCTAAAGTGAATTAGAAATCTCTCAGAATAGTAGTTCTGAAGAGAAGAAGAATTAAGTACAGTAGATTTTTTTTTAATTCTGCAGATGGAGAGGCAGTCATTTTAGAAACATGAACCATAAACACTTACAATTAAGTTTACAAAATCCACGAACAGAATTGAATTCCAATTCTTAATGCAGTTTACATCATACACGCATACATTGATGCATTCATCTCCT
>NC_089789.1:34456105-34491105 GCF_040412425.1 Macrobrachium rosenbergii
CCTTTTCTTCCCCCAAAGCCCCGAATTAAGAGTAATCCCACTCAGGTACGTCTTAATTCTCCGTACATCCTCACAGTCTTTGGATAATCTCAGCCAGTCATGTCTCAGTTCTCCGTACTTCCAAACAATCCCTTTTTAATCCCAGTTAGATACCTCTCAATTCCCCATGCTTCCTCACAGTCCCTTTATGGTCCCAGTTACTTACGTCTTAATTCTCAAGGCTCCCTCAAAATCCCTATTTAATCCCAGTCAGTTATATCTCAGTTATCTATGCTTCCTCGCAATTCGTGTTTAATTGCAGTCAGTTATGTCTCAATTCTCCATGCTTCCTCACAATCCCTGTTTAATCGTAGTCAGTTATGTCTCAATTCTCTATGCTTCCTCGCAATTCCTGTTTAATCCCAGTCAGTTATGTCTCAATTCTCCATGCTTCGTCGCAGTCCCTGTTTAATCCCAGTCAGTTATGTCTCAATTCTCCATGCTTCCTCACAATCCCTGTTTAATCCCAGCCAGTTATGTCTCAATTCTCCATGCTTCCTCACAATCCCTGTTTAATCCTAGCCAGTTATGTCTCAATTCTCCATGCTTCCTTACAATCCCCGTTTAATCCCAGTCAGTTATGTCCCAATCCTCCATGCTTCTCGCAATCCCTGTTTGCTCTGCTCCTCATTATTCGTTATTCTTTTCCCCGGAAGATCCTCGGAGGTAACCTCCGTGTTGGTTTTGTGTTCTGCCGCGGAGGGTTCACTAATGAATTATTTCACGTCAGGCTTCACGGCCAAAGAAGAAGAAGAATTCCTCTGAGAACCGCTCACCTGCTTCTCTCTGTCTCTCTCTCTCTCTCTCTCTCTCTCTCTCTCTCTCTCTCTCGCTTTCGTTCCCGGATCATCCTTATTTTTTGCTTTCTCGCTTTCTCTCACTCTGTCTTTCTTTGTTTCTCTCCTTCATTCTTTCTTTCTGTCCCGCACCTTTAATTGTTGTTTTTCCTGACAGGGAGAAAATGAGGGATGCTTGAGGACGAATAAAATTATTTCTTATTTTTCCTGCGAAAAGAAACGGAAATAAATATTACAGAATACACCTGAGACAAAAGAATAAGATTTATGTTTGTTTTCTTAGGAATGACCTGCATTTGACAGCATGCATTACAATATGCTGTGTTATTTCATCTATCCTTTATTGAAACCAAAAGCAGGCACAAGTGAATATATTTACGTTCATAATATTGGTGGTTCCCCTAGCACACACACACACACACACACACACGCATATTTGTCCTTCTATCGATCTATGTATGTATTTCATATATATATATATATATATATATATATATATATATATATATATATATATATATATATATATAAGTTAAATATCTACACCTAGCAGCATTTGTGCTTTTATCTTGTTTCTGATTGCCTGGTGTATTGCTAAAATAGAAAGTAAATTAAAACATATTTAGATAGAAGTGACATACCTATGAATTTTCAAATTGCCTATTTCCGTGACGAGTATCCAAAAATTTTTGCACTTTGAATTTATGATGTTTTCATCAACAGTTCAAAGAAACGGATGAAATCTGCCTTCATCTACCATGATAAAGTCTACCGTTTAATTGAAAAGGTTATTTGGTCATAAGTTTTTAACACGATAATACAGAGAACAAAAAAATAAAATTAAATCAAACGATTAATTTTGTTTTAAATGGAAAACATACCGCCTTAAGCTAGGCAACCGAAAGAGAATATGAATCTGGAACATTTAATAGGATTCCGATATCGGATATGAAAATAGGACATCTAATAAGACCTCGAAATAGGATATTAAAAGCAGGACATCTCATAGGATTTTAATATAGGATATTAAAATAGGACGTCTCATAAGATTTCGAAATAGGATATTAAAAAAGGTATCTCTCATGGGATTTCGAAATACTTTATTAAAATAGGACATCTCGAAGGATTTCGAATTAGGATATTAAAAGATGATACATAATAGGTTTTCCCATATTAGGATATCAAAATAGGACATTTCATAGGATTTCGAAATAGGATATTAAAATAGGACATCTCATACGATTTCGAAATAGGATATTAAAGTAGTTTATTCATATGTTTTCGACGTAGGATATCCAAATAGGATATCTGATAGGATTGCGAAATTGAATGTTAAAATGGAACATCTCACAGAATATCGAATTAGGATATCTCACAGGATTTCGAAATAGAGTATAATATTGGATGTTTACAAGACTTCGAAATAAGATATCAAAAAAGGACGTCTCGTAGGATTTCGAATCAGGATATCGAAATAGGACATCTCATAGTATTTCGAAACAGGATATAAAACAGAACGTCTCATAGGAAATCGAAATAGGATTTTGAAATCGGATTTCAAAACAGGACGTCCCATTGGATTTCGAAATAAGATATTGAAACAGCACCACCCACAGGATTTCGATATAGGACATTGAAACAGTACCACTCACGGGATTTCGAAATAGGACATTGAAATAGTACCACTCACAAGATTTCGAAATAGGACATTGAAACAGTACCACCCGTAGGATTTCGAAATAGGATACGAAAATAGGAAAGGACGGGATGGCTTTCTTTCACGGGACGAGTGGGCGAGTGAGTATATCTCCGAATCCATTTCTCGAGTGTCGCGGAGCGGAAGCGGCTGATCTGGAAACCTCTCTTTGGGATTTGACATCCCAGAAAACGATGCAAATCTAAACATTTCTTCCTTAAAAAGTTTCGGGAAGAGAGAACGCCAGGCAATCGAAGTTGGAGCTTTTGAAGTTTTGAGAGAGAGAGAGAGAGAGAGAGAGAGAGAGAGAGAGAGAGAGAGAGAGAGAGAGAGCCAGAATTTTGTTTGGGCCTTCTCGGGAAGTTGGATTGGAAAATGGTTTCACAGGTGGTATAAGAATTTTGATTTTGTTTCGTGGCAGCGGTAACAGACATGACCAGTTATACTAATAATATAAAACAAGAATATGTAATTTTTTGTATTATATACTCACATTTCATAAATAAAGATAGAATCCACGAAGGAAAGGGAAACACATTTCGTATTAGCATTTATTGGAATTTCATCACACGTAATAAATCAGTGTTCAATCACCCCGGTTTATTTGACATATTTATAGATCTATCTGTCCTCTCTTTCTTGCGTAAACGCAATTTATGTAGCGGGAAAGAGAGAGTGAATAGTCGTTACCTTTAAGTGATGTGCTCTAAACATTTCATACAAAATTTTGTAGTTTAGAGATGATCGTTGAACTAAATGATGTCTTTTACAGATAAGTGTGGGTAGGATGAATAAATGTCATGAATAAATGTGTGTATATATATATATATATATATATATATATATATATATATATATATATATATATATATATTATATATATCACTTTGTTGATTCATTTATCACACATTACCACAGGTGAAAAATGTCTGTGTAGGTCCTGACCGGTTTCGACTTTATTTCCAAGACGCTGATGTGTGATACAAATATATTCATAAGAACAGCTAAAGATAATACTGTACCCCAGTTTTGTATGGCCTTTTTTTGGCTAAAAATCACAATAAAATCTCAGGGGACATTGTTTAAACAACCATACACACACACACCACACACACACACACACACTCACACATTACTACCCTCATACTGTGTTTACAAATATATAATATATATTCATATATCTCTATATATATTTAAACATTTACAAATTTCTTTTTGATATAAAGATCATTTACATCCATCATATACATACATATTATGGTTACATTCTTTTATGAAGCTATTCAATGTTACTTTCCATTACCATAACTGGTAAAGCCCCTTCCCAGTTGAAATGCTTTTCTCACTGAATTAAAAATTATTTTGCACGTTTCTTATTTTTCAATTCTTTTTCCAGTTCCAATATAAAAGTTGTCAAACTTAAAAACATGTTTGATAAGTTTTTCATTGTTGTATTGTTCTTAAATGCAATAAGCCATCTAAGAATTACGTTTTATTGAATAATTTCATCTGGTAATTCACGCGAAATGTATATAGTGAATAAAAGAAAAAAGACCAGGTGAGTTTTGTATAAGATCCTCTGTGTCCCATAAATGACGGGAAAAAGTCAAGTTTCTTACCGTTTTATTTTCACCTGGAAGATGAATATATATTATTCATGGAAATGACTATATCATCGCATATATATATATATTCCGCTGTCTGTCTGCATGTATAAGGGCAATATTCACGCTGCAACTTTTCCTAAAGATGATGACTCAGTTTTGTACGTTTTAATCATATCAACACACACAACATATATTATATTTGATATATTCTATTTTCTTGGTGACTGAAAATCGCGCACTATATTCAGTACATACATAGCTTTAATTTCAGTTAATAACTGGAAGAAGTGAAGATGTATTTTGACGGGAGTCTAAATAAAACAGGTTTATTTCGTACTGATTGTAAAATTGCCATTGTAATTTCATCTGGAACCTGCAGATGTATAGTGAAAACACGCAAAAATGTGGGCATAAATGACGGGAAAAGGAAGATGAAATTCATTATTCAGAATATTTAATCATTCCGTCATGTGCAATATTGGTTTTTTTCTGATGATGATGGTACTCCTATCACAGACAAAATCTTTGAAATTCTATTTTCTTAAGACTGAAAACGCGCATTGCATTCAATTTATATATATGTATGTATGAAGATATATATATAAATAATATATATATATATATATAACCTAGATATCATAAAACATATAAATATATATATATACTGTAGAATATTAATCAGTCATATAAAAATTGGTTTCCCTTGGACATCTCCTACAGAGACAAAATTGAAAATTAAATCGAATTAAAGAAAACATTGTAAATTTATATTTATACATATATATGTATATGTATAAATACATATACACATGTATATAATCAGTATAAAAAATGGTTTGTATATATAAATATATATATAAATATAACATATGTATATTTATATATATATATGTATATGTATAAATATATATATATATATATATATATGTATATATATATATATATATATATATATATATATATATATATATATATATATATATATATATATATATATATATAACGTATACAGTCCGTTAATCGTGGTTGTTTCAAGTTCCTTAGTTACTGGATATTAAATGTAATTACTCATTTAACTCAAAGGTAAGGCATTTCCGAATCCTATACTAGCCGATCAAGGTAACAAAGCCGTTATAAATTAAAAAAAAAAACTTTGATCCACAAAACGATATCGAATAAACGACAGTAATGAAGACTCCTTAATTGCATAGTGTAAGTAATAACCCCTTGATGATTCTTGATAATAAATGGGAACCATTTACATTGATGAGATTACAGTTGTAATGCAACTGGATTCAGCAGGAACTAAATTGAAGCTGTTAAGTAAGTTGTATTTAGTACTGTACACTGTACAGCAACCTATATATATATATATATATATATATATATATATATATATATATATATATATATATATATATATATATATATATATATATATATATATATATATATATATATAGTAACGGGAAGTAGAATGGAAAATATAATGTTCGATATGAACAAGTATCATTCAGAAATTAATTAAAAACCATATGAAGATCAACGCATTATAGAACGTAATACTTTGTACTGAAACCATTGTTCTAAAATATATATATATATATATATATATATATATATATATATATATATATATATATATATATATATATATATATATATATATATATATATATATAAGACAAGGAATGGAACTAATATTTTGAAGGGGAATGTTACAAAACATAGGTAAGGCGACTTATATTTAAGTGGACTCTAACAATATTATTGATGTCAAACAATTGATACAGTACTGCGGGTCTCATTCGTTTATCTTTAGTCACTAAACATTAGGGAAGATTTCCTTATATTGATCAATAAAAGGTACAGTATTGGGAGGTATTTAGAAGATTAGAAATAAAAAAAATTTTTTTGCTCAGAGGTTTCAAATATATTACTGAATAAACTGAACCATTATGAATCTTCGAAAGCGCATAAGGAAAATTAAATCTTTCTTTCAAGTAATACTTTCTCTGCCAAATCAACAAATATAGATTCAGCAATATTTTACATTTATGTGAATTGATACACCTTCATACTTCTGGTAAATATTGCTAGGAATTGTTACCAATATGTTGGCCACATTAATTGACACTGTAATTCCACAGATTCATATATCCCAAAATTTACAGATGTGCCACAAAGAAAAACTCCTTATAGAATTAATTCCAAAAGACAATTCCTCATATTTCTGTTTCCATCCTGTGAATCAACATAACGTGACAGCACCAACTTCATAAACAGTTGCATGGAACTCCGAACCAAAATTCACTCGTTCCAAATTACATCCTAATAAGTGGGTTGTTGAAACAATTTTCCACTAAAGGAGCAAAAAAATAAAAAAAAATAAACAGTCCTCAACAAAACGTCAAACAGACAGCAGGAGAGAGAGAGAGAGAAAAAAAAAAGCTCTACTACGGATTCACTTCAAAGGATAAGAATCAAAGACAATTTAGGGCGCAAGGACTCAAAGCAAAACTTTCAGCCACTCTGCTAGAATAACGTCAGAAATTCAGGGGAATAAAAAGCGCCCGAGAACCAGCTCCTTCCTCCTCCTCCTCCTCTTCCTCCCCCTCCTCCACCACTTCAGACCCAAAGGACGCGACTGGCTGACAGCTGCGTAAGAGCAGAGGACTATGAAATTCACTTTGATTCAAAGGAATCTGCTCCGGCCACTTGAAAACAAAGAGAATGTCCATGACCCTCTTAGGGCAACGCCGAGAGCGCTAGAAACTTTGCATAATGTTTTAATAGTTAATTACTAAAAACATAAATAAAAAAGGGTTTCGATGCAAAATACCAAAGAAATTGCATTTTATTAAAATGTATATAATTTATGTACTGTACAATCGCATCGTGTACATAAGGTTTTGTCTATGTAAATTTACGCTTTTGTGTATTTGTGAAATGCATAACACAATATTATATATATATATATATATATATATATATATATATATATATTAATATAATCGGTTTCATTTCATCTGTCCTCTGACCAACGGGTTTTAGGTAGATGTGGCAGACGCATAGCGAGCTCTCGATTGGCTGAAATCAGTGTTTCCGTTATCTTAGGCTTACTGTGATAAAGGTACAAAGTATTTCCTCAGTAATAACATCAGAATGCCTGAATATACGAAAATTCCTCACCCCTTATTATTTAGATCACTAACATGCCGATTTATGTCGATTATAACAGCAAAATCACACGAATTACGAGCTTGGAACGAACAGTCTACTCAACTCAAACGCAAACGAACAATGGTCTTGAAACTATTATTATCAACTCATCGCAGGTACACAATGGCTGTGAGAGTGCGAATAAGCGCATCTTAATATTTTGCATGAATAATAATTGAGCAGGTTAATGTTCAAATAAGCAAGAAATATTGTTGTCTTTGATGCTGTCTAGGGCCTGGGAAAGGTGGTTGGAAGGCGGGAAATTTCAGTTATAACATGGAATGATAGCAATGATTAGACAGAATGAATAAATAAATGTAATTATAAAAAGTAATTTTGAAACAATTGAAATGTTTAAACCCATGAATGTTGATCACTATAAAAAGGCTAAAATACAATTTTACACTCCATTGGTGGAAATTGGAACCAGTAAAAGTAAATAAAAAGTGGCGGAATCAGTGTTTATAAAAGGTCATAGGCCTAGCAGTAACATAGGCCTAGCCTCATTAGTCCATGCTTCATGGTTTAGCGGTTAACAATGTTAAAGGTTATTTTTCAGTTTACAGACGTAGATATGACTATGATATCGTAATAAAGTTATTTTTATATACGTACAGTGGAACTGTACGTAATGTAGAATAAAATTTGAATGATAAGAAAATGTTATGATTTTAACAGTTTTTGAGCATCGTTCGATTGTGTTTGATATGAGGAGACCGTCTGATACAATCTCGTCTTCCGAGTGCTTTTTTTTTATATTATGAATACATATTGAAGTTTTCATGATGTATATCAAAAGGGGCGATGGATCTTTGTCTATAGAAACATTCAAGTGCGTTATTTGAGAAATTATTATAATATCATCAAATAAGCCAATGATATCGGGAGCGTTGATTGTCAAGCCAATCACGTGCTACCCTTGCGCATGCGCCATAAGCGGAATGGAGGGTATGGAACCAACTATAGTTTAAGTTCTATTTAAGCTTTGGATACCAGAACGTTAGTAGATTCGTTTGTCAGGTTTCGTTAGTCTGCGTTTTTGATAGCCCCTCTGAAACAAGCAGAGGCAAGCTACTATTAATGGGCATATGGTAGACGGTTTAAAGCGTGAGCAAAATCTTATTCATAATTTCCTCATTATTCGGATAAATGCAGAAGTTATTGCCTGACTGAGAGGAGTGTAAACACGTACACAAAACTGATACTGTTTATTGTGCTATTATAAACAGAGTATTGATTTACCCATATATGATGGTGAAACTTTTTTCTTCAGCAAAATCGGGTATCACGGGCATTTATGACCGTTGAGAGAGCATTATTTGATGTATACAAATAGGCTACCCTATGCCCCGTCGAGGTTATTGTGATGTCACAGTTAGCCATTAGTATGCTATTTTGGTGTATTTGTGGACGATCAAAGATAATTTTCGTTAACTTTCGTGTAAGTTAAACTATTTCTACTACTGTATGTAATAGCATTAATCATTGATAGCAGTGTGTGCTTGTTGAATTTTGTAGTGGGTGACAGCCGCACGAAGATATCGTTTATTAATATAATTTTTTTTTTTTTATTAAACAATATAGACAAGGGTTTGTATAATGCAGCTCAGGTGAGATAATTTGAGAAATGTACCGAGATAATGAGTAATTTAACGTCTTTCGTTCATTTTTGTACGTTCATAACTGAGGGGCTGTCGCTAGGCAAGGTGGAAGCTCCGCAGGGCCTCGTGTCGAGTACCAACCCCTCGGGGATGAAAGAAAAACATCGACAAAAGACGGCAAATTTCTCATTGTTTCGGTACATTTCTCAAATTATCGTCTATATACCATTTTCTATACTTTATAACCAAACAATTACATTGATATTATCAATATCTTCCGGCGGGCGTCGCCTTTGCGTTTTACCGTATCATGTAATTGCTAAATCATAGCAGACTGTGGGTTGCCCGTGTGAAGTGTAACCAATAAAGCATTAAATTTGTTTACTAGGTACCTGCTGTTAGTCTTTAAAAAAAAAGAGAATATTGTTTTGACTGAAAGCCATACTAAGAATTAGCCTAGCCTAACTAAAAATACGAGGCTAGCCTAACTTATACGGTAATACTGTGCTATGATCCTTTGGTCCCATACAGCACGGAATTAAATGTAAAAAGTGGTCGAAAGAGGGATAATTCAATTTGTTTTCCCTTAAGGGAAGGTCAGGTGAAAGATAATTTAGGTATCTATTGGGAAAAGTCTTCATGCTTGTATCATATTGTAGGTAGGCCTATATTTTTGTTTTTTTGAAAGTGTTAGGTCTCTTCACGGACATGGTATGGAATAAATTAACCTAGCACATGTACATTTAATTTTATATACAAAATCAATAGCCAATTGCTCATTATCCATATGGAAGTACCAGAATCCCTTTCACTAATGAATGTTTCGTCTGTCAGAAATAAATGCCTCTTTCAGTTGAATTGATTAATGTACCCAGACTGAGACAGGATGAACTTACATGATGTTGGTACTGTATGCAAAGGGGAATGGTATGTTAGGATGAATTTCTGTTTTTCAGGTTAGGTGGACCTTCTGGTCTGGTACAACCCTGCACCTAAGTTTGGGGTAGGATACATCCTTGTAATTTACTCTGTGTCAGGTTAGGTCAGGGGTGCCCTCAGGTCAGATAGGACCTGGCCCACCAAGTTAGGTTAGGCTATGAAAAGTAGTGTAGGATGCATATCTGTACCTCTCATTTTAAATCTTTGTTCTCTTTCATGTGTATTGTGATTGGTGCTTATTACAGCATATTTTTCAGACTGCTTTTCATGTTTTTAGTGTTTAATGGATTTTAAACTTTTTACTGTGAATACAGTTTACCCATTTTTGCTTATTGCCACCCTAAAATCACAAATTTCCCACTGTGGTACCCTTGTTATCATTACACTATATGTAGTGGGCTAGGGAAACACAAAAATGAGTGTCTTGCACCAGCAGTAGTGGTCAGATTACCAATTAGAAACACACATATGGTTCATGTAATGGGTGAGAAATTAAAGTAGCCTAATATTACAGTTTCTGCTGTAGGTCTCTGATCTTGGATAGCTTGGTCTAATATTGTAATTATCTCTGGGTGTTTAACAATCTTGTAAATAATCTTAAGCTAGAGATTAAGTATCTTCAAGAAGGCGTTTAACTTATTCTAGGCTTAGGGCGTGTTGTTCAAGTTGCCTAGTTGGTTTGACAAATTAACCTAGTCTAGCCTAGTCTAACCTAACATTAAAATATAATTGCTGCAAGCCTGCAAATGCTGTGCCCACCTGGATGTTTTAACAGCCTAGCTTAGCTCAGCCTGAGGCCAAGTTTTGGTGTGGAAGTTGGTAACAGTTGCAAGCTTATAATAGCCTTAGCCTAACCAGTATAGACTAACCTTATAAATAAATTGTAGGTGATTACAGTATATAATATATGAATTTTCACCTATACTGTTCATGAAGAATATAATTTTTGGATTGTTTACCTTGAGTTTTGTGCATATTTACTGTTAATGTTACTACTAACTTCATTCTTATGATTTAAGAAAGGTAGCAAGTAGGTAGGTTGTTGATATATTAATTTTCTGGCAGTTTACATGTTTTTTGTGCGTTTTTAACCTTATTATTGCCGCAAACCAAATTTTTTATTCGCTTAATTTACAGAATCTAGAGCCCGTGATAGTCTAGCTTAGGCAAACCGAAACTGTATACTTTTATATTTTATTAACAAGGAGTGTCTAGAATTGTATGATATACAAATTTCCCACCAAATATGTGAACCGTATATTTTTCTAGCTCATGGTATGCTGTAAGTGGTTTTGACCATAATACATGTGGAAAGAGTTTAGTTGGCGGTACTGATTGTGGTTTTTGACATCTTCGGTTACCAAAATATGTTTTCCCCAAAAAATCCTCTCTCTCTCTCTCTCTCTCTCTCTCTCTCTCTCTCTCTCTGCTCCCTGCATATGGGGTACTTAATCACCTAAACAAAGAGCTGTTCATTTATTCAAGCCATTCTTCCCTCCTTAACTTTTTTTTTCCATATTGTGTTTCATCTCATGGCTAATGAGATAGATTATGACATCCCTCGGCGTGACATCAGCGCCGTTATCGCACCCATTAAAGGACAGGAAGGGAAATTGGAGACGGAAAATAACTCCATCAAGAAGCTAATTAAAGATCAGTTGATTAAATGGAAGGCAATAGAAGACGAGCGAATCAATTACCGACCCCCTATGTAACGTAATTCCCGCATGATGGTAGTCGATACGACGTCGTTATACGGAAGACGCAATTCCTTCAACGACCCAGTTTCACTTATTTATTCATTCATTTTTTTTTTTAGGGTCAGTTATCATTACCAAAGACGTAACCTTGCTCTTTCCTTATTATTAACCTGTTTAATTATGGCATGATCTGATGCCTTCTTTAAAGGAGGGAATGGTTTCGTCTTTTGTTGGTAATAAATGTAAATCTTAGTTTTGTTCTTGGGGCCGAATGCAAAGGAGTGAGGGATGATGCGTCTCATTACTTTGATGAGGAGGTCATTTATGAGTGATATGAGGTGGGGAATTGGTAATAAGTACATTTCGGGCGAAATATGGTGGTATTAAAGGATTTGTAATGTAAATATGCTGTTTTGTATGCTGTTTTAACAAGAATGTCGAGAGCATCCTTATTATTATTATTATTATTATTATTATTATTATTATTATTATTATTATTATTATTATTATTATTATTATTATTTAGAAGATAAGGCCTATTCTTATGGAACAAGACCAGCTGGTGCCAATGACTTGAAATTCAAGCTTCCAAAGAATAGGGTGTTCATTTGAAAGAGGTAACAGAAGGTAATACGAAATACAGAAAGAAGAGATCATTTGTTAGAAAAAATAATCAACAGAATAAATAAATAGACAAAAATGTAATTAGATTATAAAATTCAACAAGAATTGCTTTAGTGTTGTACGGCATTGATGATAATGGAATTAATTTCAGTTGTTAAGGAAATTAGAGTAAGTAAGGTCATTTCACCTAATGAATAGATGCATAAATATTCCGATTTGTTTTCCTTATAATTCAAATCATCAAAATGAGTAACATTTATATATATATATATATATATATATATATATATATACATACACATACAGTATATATATAAATCTATATATATATATATATATATATATATATATATATATATATATATATATATATATATATTGTTCCAGTACTTACATCTTTTATTAGCATACGTTTCTTTGACTTACATTACTCTATCATTTTATTAGTTACATATCAGATGAACAGTAACAAAATTGAATCCAAACAACTACTTGAATATATAGTAGTAACGACTTTTTATATATGAAATTAAACAGGATTATTATCAGCCTTTCAGTGTACAGCTATTCTGATGATGAAGCAATATAGAAGCTCAGCATTTCAGTTTGGTGTCACTGTAGTGGGTGTAATGAGCCATAGCTTTTATTTCCTCAGCTAGGACTGGGAACCTATTCAGTCCAAATGTATTACTAAAAGTGTTTAATGAAGCATGTTCTGTATCTTACAGAATCCTTGGCTGGTTGCATGGTCTTGCCAGTGACATGGTGTTTCAATTGTCTTCATTGTCATTTGACCCGCAGAGAAGCAGCTGCTCACTACAGTGCATGCTGTTTGTTGCGAGAACTTCATATTTCTAGTAAGTTATCAATGTTAAATTTGGTTAAGTTGCTGTACCAAAATGTACGGTTCCCTGTGTTAATGTTTTTCTTTCTTATAAAATGCACATTTTTAAGGTCAGTATTGGAATGTCAAAAGCCTTTTGACGTTTTATTATGAGTGATGAAATTATTTGTGATTTTTTTAGCAAGTATAATGTATGCTTCTGTAGTACATTGCAACGCCAGCGTGACAGTTTTTTTTTGGAATAGTTTTTAAGAAAAAAGATTTGCTTCGATCAGTCCATTGACCGGCAAGGCATCTGTCTCGCTGTTTTAACTGGTAACTTCTGTGCTGGCCGTGTAATCTGACTCGCCTGAAGTGATACTGATGAACGCGGCAGGTCTATTCTGAGATTTGGTCAGTTTTCTGTCCGCAAGCAATATAGAATCCTATACATTATTCTCGATAACGATCTGGGTCTGTTGCTAGTAGGTATTACTGTCATGATTGAGGGATCTGTTTGTTGCATGAAACTACTTTGGCCTAAATTCGACATTCAGTTCAGATCAGTTCAAGCAGTATGGGCGAATGTTTTTAAGTTTGGTTTGCACAGCACGACTGTGAAATTGGAAGCTGGATACGTTTGATAAGTTTCCCAAGACCAAACTGAAAGAAATATCTACAAGATAAGCAGGAAGCTGTTTTCCTACAACTTATTTGAAACGAATTGAAGCTCGAAGCATGAGGTGATTAATGAAGTAGACGGAAAACCTTGTAATTAATCGCCATTGCGTGGTCAGTGGAAAGCCTCCTTTACAATGAGAAAAGTACAGATAGAAGCAGCTTCGCAGATAGGCACAGAGTTATTAAAGAGTAAAACCAAATTCTTACTGGCAATACTAGCCAGAGCTAAGGTGTAAGCCTCACGAGACATTCTTCAGTGCATGTAAGACCAAAATAATGATGGCTCAGAAGGACTTAGTTTGCAGTTTTGCTCAAATCTTTGTCAAGGTCGAGGGAATATCAGAATCGTTGAGTGAAGCCGAGATTTTTTCCCCTTACAGGGATTGCAAAGCCAGTATTCAAATCACCACAAGAGTACCATCACATTCATAAAATGTAGAAGTGACCACTGATGAAAAGAAAAGAAATGTTTGTAGAGGGATCAAATCCTAAGTCACCAAAAGTCCTGACTTTCTCGAATAAGATTCAGTTGATGATCTGATTGAAGGTTGTGATACTCTGAGAGTATAACAGGAGGTGAAAGATCAGGGAGTTTTCAGATATTTTGGTCTTAGTTGAATTTATGCTGTAAACTAGGAGATTGCTTCCGTAGGGGCGATAGTGCCGTCAGTGCACCTCATGCTTTCCACTGTAGTCATTACGCAAAGTTCTTTGCAGCGTCCCAACGGCCCCTAGCTGCAAGCCCGTTCATTCCTTTTACTGTACCTCCGTTCATATTCTCTTTCTTCCATCTTATTCTCTACCCTCTCCTAACAATTGATTCATAGTGCAACTGCGAGGTTTTCCTCCTGTTACACCTTTCAAACTTTTTTACTCTCAATTTCCGTTTCTGCGCGGAATGACCTCATAGGTTCCAGCGCTTGGCCTTTGTCCTAAGTTCTGTATTCTGTTCTATTCCTAGGAGATGGCAAAGAAGTGGTTTTTCATGAGAACAAGCAGTTACAGTTTAGGGCAACTTGAAAAGATGACAAATATTGTATGGGAAGTTCACTGACGATCATCAGGGGAAACCAAAGATTGTACTATAAGAATTACAAGCTTTTTTTTTTTTTCTTTTGATAACGCTTTGTACATGGAAAGCTATAAGGTAACCTTTTAAGTGTAAGAAGTTGAAAATAAAACGTCTGAGTTCATATCAATCAATTATTAAAGAAGAAAAAAAAAATAGATTACTTATGAAAAGCAAGTATACTGGGTTAGACGCTTGGATGAAATACGCTTATCCAAGGCTTTCAACTACTCTTTTGCCCATGCTGATCCTTCAGAAATTCTTCGGAGGACGTTTTCTAATATAAATTTGTAATTTCTCCCGAAATAATCTCGGGTTGCGATCTGGGTGAAGAATTGTTTTCTTCGACGCAACGCTTTTGTGCGTTATGTCTCAAGAAACCTGGAATGAATATTATCGTATCTCTGGCAACAGCAGCAGAGGCAGCAGCATCCTTCCACCGGGAAATCTGATGTCGTACACAGTCGTATCAATTATCACACTAATATCACCTGTCAGGCCCGTTGCCTCCTGTCGCCGGAGATACGGACCGCCCTTGACAAACGCGTCATCTGTTGATGTTTTATTCATGTGCGGCAAATGAGGAAAGTTTTGGGGGAGATTCTGTTATTCCATTGTGAAACTTAATTTGGAATGACACTTCGCCGACGGCGGCCGCCAAGTGATTTTCTCGGTCGGACTTGACTTTGATGCGTGTCCGTATGGTTTGTTTCATTTATTTATTTATTTATCTGTTTATCTATTTTTTTACTTTATTTCTTTATTTATATTTGCTGTTTAGTTGGCAATTCTTCTCGTTTATCATCTAGTTTTGCTTCTCTTGATTTTTTTCCTTTCCGAATTTGATTGCATCGAATAGACGAAATTGTTTTATTCTCTCTCTCTCTCTCTCTCTCTCTCTCTCTCTCTCTTTCTCTCTCTCTCTCTCTCTGTTGTCCTCATGGGGCAGTGGTGATTAATTAATATGTCTTGCTCACAACCGATTAGCCTGCGTTCGATTCCAGGATTAGACACGATTCCTTAAAACTCAAGTGTGCCTCTGATGAGCATCAGCAGTGATTTAGTTATACTTTTTATACATCGGTATTATATTAGTCCAATATATATATATATATATATATATATATATATACTTAGTGTAGAATAAAGTCGAGCGAAAGGAAAATTATTAATTATGCATGTGTATATCTAGTATGTATATATATATATATATATATATATATATATATATATATATATATATATATACTGTATGTATATATATATATATATATATATATATATATATATATATATATATACATATATCTGTATATAATAAATATGTGTATATGTACATAAACACTCACACACACATATATATGTATATATGTATGTATGTATGTTTGGGTGTGAATCATCACCTAGGGAGTGTATTCTTCAATATAAATTAGATGAACCCCTAAGTGATTTTTGTCCTGGATGTGTTGAAAATTAAATACCTTAACAAGTGTACGAAACACATTGGTCCAGCACGTAATGGATGTTATTGACAAATGTTTTTATTTTAGATAAGTATTTCAGGTATTCTGAAAAATATCTGGCTGTTACATACTTCGTAAAACTATACAACAACATTTTTAAAGGTCTCAGCAGTACGTTGAATTGGACAAGTGATAATTTTTTATTATAATTTTCCTGAGTATTAGAAAGTTTCAGAAATGTTAATGGGATATTGATTGCACCAGCTGAATGATAATGAGTGGGAGACATCATTTAACTACTGTAAGAGATGTTCTTTGCTATGAAGGCTGTTGTCTCGTTTCTCTCTTAACCAATAATGTTGCCCGTCATGTGTTGGTAATGTTAATTTTCCTACGGCTTTAGGTGGTCGGCTGTGGTCATTGTATATATATATATATATATATATATATATATATATATATATATATATATATATATATATAGTATATATATATATATATATATATATATATATATATATATATATATATATATACAGTATATATGTACATATGTATATAAAGTATATATACATATATATATATATATATATATATATATATATATATATATATATATATATATATATACGTATAATTTATATATACTTAAAATTCATATGAATTTATGTTGATTATATATATATATATATATATATATATATATATATATATATACATATACATGCATATACATATACAGTATGTATTATAAAATTCGTATGAATGTTGATTATTTTATATATATATATATATATGACCTTTTGCTGTCATCTGCTTTTTTGTTATTTTTTGCTACCAATGCTCAAATGAAGACAAGAGTGCAGAGGACTAAAAGAAGACGACAGCTATAATAAAGAAAAAAACAGTTTATGAACTTCAAAGTTATAATGCAATATGATTTTGAACCACATCTGTTGAAAGATCGATAGCAAGAGCAAATCCACGGGAATTGTATACCACTTGTGAATGGAAGAAGTTTAATTTCAGTGCCGTGATGTTTTCGGTTTTGTGTTTGTGAATTTCGTTGATTTATTAATGTTCCACATCTAGTATAGAATTTGCTGTTAGTCTGCACATTCTGCCTGTTATCTCCATTAAACAATTACTTCATTAGTTATGCAAGAACGACTAAAAAAAGAAAATGAGAAAGGTCTGTGGTTTTCGGGAGTGATTGAGTTATATAAAGAATTATCAGGATGAGAGTTCAGGAGTCTTTCCTATGGGAGTTGCTGTGGAAGAAAAATGTTAATGACAATTAGAATGTCATTTTGTAACTCGATATCGTAAGATGTAATGAGGTGTATACTTAATAGATGTAGTCAGAAATAGAGAATCTGACGTAAGAATTGAACGTTACAGAAACGATTACAACTCCGAACTTTGACTTCATAAACTTCATGAAACAGCAAAGCAATTTAATTTCAACGTATATATTTGTTACTTTACATTTTAATCAGCTGCAGTAAATATGTAATTGTTGATCGCGTCATAAGGCGTATCGGCGATCACACTCTTCCCCCTGCAAGTGAAAACTCATTGAAACGTTTTTAAGTTTTCCATAATACTGGCATTGTCTAGGACTCTTTGTATGGACATATTTCGTGGAGTGACATCGCCACTCTTCACATGACGTTCCATACCATGAAAGATATTTGATGAAATCGATGTAATCACCGAAATTTGAAAGAGAACAAACAAACTCAGGCCAATTGGCGAGAGAGATCCCACGTGCCCTACAAACATATGAAATTCAATTTTAGTTACGTGAATAAAAACAGCGAATCTAAGCCTGAACATTAAATTGTTTGGAAATCATGGAACTCAGTTACCGTATCATGGTTTTCGTCGTGGAAAATATGAAAAGTGAATCGTGATATATCTTAACTACGGTAATATTGAATTGAATTTCTGCTTGTTTATCATATATAAATGTGATGTATATATATATATATATATATATATATATATATATATATATATATATATATATATATATATATATATATATATATATAGAAATCACACACACAATCACATTTTCTGCAATTTGAATATATATAAGAAGCCTTGCCTTATGGTTAAGTATATATTTGGATTAGTTTTGACCATGTTTCTGTGATCCCTGGATTTACCGTGAATTAACCTTTTTCTGTTTAACCCCTAGCAATTAACCATCTGGTATTCAAGGTCATACATGTTTTTGGATTTTGTAAGCCTAAACTTTAGTATTTCTTTTTGTGTGATCTTGGGTTTAGTTTGTGACAGCTCGATCCGGGATTATCCTGGATTAACTTACTGTTTATTACCCTTTGACAATTGACCATCTGGTATTCTTGATCTTTTTTTGTTTACTATGTAACCTTCTTCATATTTTTGTCTCATTCGTACCCCGACGATGCGTCAATAAACGTGAAAGCGCTTAGTACTACTGAACTTCTGCCTGTCTTTCTCCTGTGGATTTATATTATATATATATATATATATATATATATATATATATATATATATATATATATATATATATATATATATATATATATATATATATATATACATACATATATCTATCTATATATATAGATGGATGGATGAGGGAGCCTTTTCGAAATTAGATTTGCTTGATGTCTTTGCTATATTCTTGTTTTTATTCAGCAGTCGATACATAAAGTTGAATAAATTATTTGATGAGGTTATTAGTAAGACGGGAGGTCAATATGATTTTCATTCTCATATTTTCATCAATCTGTGTCCACTGAATTGCATAGACCGGCTTGACTCTGCTGCTTACCGGCTCTTAACGTTATTGCGGTTACAATAGATTGTTGCTCATCGTTTACAACACGAAAAAAAGTGAAATAATCGTCCCATCAACAGGCTGGAATGATAAAAAGTATGAAGTTTTTGGTAGGACCATGTTTTAAAATGGCAGTGGATTCATATACTTTTCGTCTTTTAATCTATTTTACAATCCTCTATGTTACTTTCTTTATATGTCCAAGTCTAAACGGTTCTGTTGATGATAATGTTGATAACGAGAGCTGCAATGACAAGCGTAACGGAAACGTGTTGGCAGGAAGATCAGAAAATGGCGAATCTGTTTCATCGTCATTTTTACTCGTTGGAATTGATTGATCATTTTACACTTGATAATTAATACCCTTGCTTTGATGAAGAAGCAAATAATATTGAAAAACTCTTTGATATTCGATAGCAAAGAGATCTGCATTAATTGTATGCAAATTTAATTAATCTTCTGTATGGAAATACAGGAAAATAAGTTTACACCTATATTAATAATTCTGCCAAACCGGAGCAGTAATTTCGGAGGAGGGACGATCAAGTGCCGTTGTTTCATTAGGGCGATCAGAACTGTTTATGTTTATGTCTCTGTTTATTATATGTAATCTGATATATATATGTTCTGATATATATATATATATATATATATATATATATATATATATATATATATATATATATATATATATATATATATATATATATATATATATATATATATATATATATATGTAAATATATATATATATAGAGAGAGAGAGAGAGAGAGAGAGAGAGAGAGAGAGAGAGAGAGAGAACTTAATTGAATTAAAACGAAAGATTAGTGTTGTCTCGAGAGGAGAAAAATACGATGACTCCACGGAATATATATTTTTAACACAATACGTTAGGGATGCCTCTAAGATATATAATTCATAATTCTTCTCCCAGCGTTACCTTTGATTTCTAACCTGATGAGCAAAGCATTCAAGACCTAAATTTCATAATCAATCAATCAATCAATCAATACCTAACACTTCTCCTGAGTCATCGTGCCTTTCAATACCTTTTATCCCCATAAAGAATATCATGGTGCCACGTTCATTTTCAGTCTCTCATTCCAGGACATCCTACCTTCACCTCTTCCCCTGAGCTTCTAGAAGTTCTGGCTGGCTGACAACCCAGAGAACACAGCATCATATACTGGTAAGTAATAGCATCTATTTTAAAGGAATATTATTATGTTATTTTTCCTCTGGTAAAACTGTTTCACCTGTCAGTCCATGGACTGAGAGCTGCTGCGTATCAGTCAGCCACTGTTAGTTATAACCAAGAATCCCTGTGCTGTAAGATATTCACATAATTTTGTCCTGTTTCCTTAGGGTTAAAATTTGCAAAGTTCGGTATCAGTCTTATTCTCTCATTGGCTATAAACTTTGCCGTCCCCAGTATTGCTAATCCTCCTACTTGACACGTTTTGAATCATACAGTAAACCGTATTCCTTGTCAATTAAGCCCGTAGAGCGCTTGCACCCCAAAAAGACCTGCAAGTCGGGTTTTTTTTTTTCTAAATTTAGTGTAACACGATACCATAGTTGGTTTGGAAACAGAGTGGCTTCATCGCTTTGTTGTTTATTTATTTATGTATTTATTTATTAAGGTTCAATTCAAGTACCTAGTCACCCTTCTGGGACAAAGTAATCGTTCTGTAAACATATATACCTACATCCATTCGTCTCCCTGGTTTCTTAATGCTGCAGATTTTACGTTCGGCAAAACAGCGTAAAGTATTCGCACACGTTCACGCACGCAACCGAACTGTAACGAATATGATAAAAAAACGTCATTAGAAATTAGTTTAATTTACAAAGAGTTCCGAGATATCTCATCCTCTCTTTAGAGTGAATATTGCTGAAGCAGATACGAGATATCCCATCCCCGCTTCAGGGTGAATATTACTGAAGAAGATACGAGATATCCCATCCCCTCTTCAGAGTGAATATTACTGAAGAAGAGACGAGATATCCCATCCCCTCTTCAGAGTGAATATTACTGAAGAAGAGACGAGATATCCCATCCCCTCTTCAGGGTGAATATTACTGAAGAAGAGACGAGATATCCCATCTCCTCTTCAGAGTGAATATTACTGAAGAAGAGACGAGATATCCCATCCCCGTTTCAGGGTGAATATTACTGAAGAAGAGACGAGATATCCCATCCCCTCTTCAGAGTGAATATTACTGAAGCAGATACGAGATATCTCATCCCCGCTTCAGGGTGAATATTACTGGAGACAGGACATCTCCAAACCGTTTGTAAATTTTAGTTGATATTGTGGTTTTATTTTGATCACTTCATACCTTCCCGAACATGTTGAATCAGTCTCTCATTTTGCCGATCACTATTGTGCTTCCACAAGGACAGTCCTTCTGAGGTTTTCTTCCTTTGCTAATAATGTTTGGTATCTCTGATTGTTAGGTGTCAAAGAATCTTACATTTTTGGATCGAGTTTTGTGTTTGTCTGTTTGTTAGATAAAAGATATGTGCTGTTTATACGAAAATTTTGATCAAGAATGGACCCTGTGACAGGCAAAAGGTGGTAAGATTTTACGAGAGAACCTTATTCTGTATTTTGTTGGGGGATTTGGATTACGTTTGTAGTCTGTGATCTCTCTTGTTGTGTTCGATATCACTTTGGTGTTTACATAGTTCGACATAATCTTTTTGACCAAATTTTAAGCTCTGTAAACTGATCTTTAGATGTTTATCTCTACCTCAGTATCTATGAAATAATTGAAAATGGGTGCATGAATATTTTCTTGTCTCTGGAATACAACGAATGAAACGCCATCTTTGATAGTGGGAGTAACAAGAACAAAAAAGATGAAATACGTTAATACTGTTATGTCCCATAAACAAAATAATTAAGGGAGAGACATCTCGCCCGGTTTGAATAACGCGAGGCCAAACAGCGAACAGAATTCCCTCCCAGATGCAAAATACCCCAAAAAATATTCGCTCCCCGGGAGGAACTCGAACTAGATCAAGAGCCGTAGTTAAAACCTTCTGGCGTTGACATTAATCCACATTTATATGCAAATATATCGGAAGGGGGGTGGGTGGGGTGTCGGGGGAGGCGACGTCGTCTGCCCTCGACAGCGGAATGCAATGGTAATGGAGCCTGGTCGAAGCGACCGACAAGGCGAAGTCGCTGGCTCGTTCGGAACTGTCGCTCCGTGATGGCTGTGGGGAGAGAGACGGAGACGACGAGATTCCGAGCTAATCTCTCGGTTCCTAATTATGCAGCAGTTTGCCCTGGGTGGAAGTTATTTGACTACGCAGCTTGTGCTGCTGCAGCTGCAGCAGCAGGGAAGTAAAGCCATCTTTCGGGGACTTGGTTTTCTTGTCACTGATAGACAAGGTATTCCGGTTGGTTTTCCTTGGGGGAAGCTTTCCAAACTAAATCTGTTTCAGTTTGTTCTAGGGCTACTATTAAATTTATATATATGTATATATATATATATATATATATATATATATATATATATATATATATATATATATATATATATATATATACATATATATACATATATACACACATATATATACACATATATCTACACACAGGTACACACATATATACTGTACATACATACATACATACATACATACATACATACATACATACATACAAATTTGTACATTTGTTCATGGTAAATTGACCTCAGGGAAAGACTTCCATCGTATGTTAAATGCAAGCTTTTAAATGTAATAATTATTCTAAATTAAAAATGAATATTTGTTCTTATGGTCTTGAAGTAGACTGCACTTTTTTTTTTGTTATGTACAGATGGAGATCGCTATTAAGTAATTAACACTTGATAATAATACTAGTTTTAATGTTATTATAGACTCGACCTAAAGGGAAAAAAATAAGCTTAACCCTCGCAAAGTCAGAATGAGAAGTAGCCGAGTTAAACACTTATAATTTGACATAAAAAGAAAGAATAAATTAGCAAAAAATACAGTTTTGATCAATCTCTCAGTGAAAAATTTTGAAAAAAATAGCAATCAGTAATGAAAAATATGAATAAAAACGTATAAGAAATCCAGTTTTAATAATGACTCATTCAAAAATATGAATAAAAATCAGCAAAAAAAAAAGTATTTACTAATCACCCCATGAATAAAAAATGAATATAAAACGAGCAAAAAACAAGTTTTACTTATCACTCAGTTAATAAAAAATGAATAAAAAAGAGCAAAAATAATCACTTAATAAAAAAACGAATAAAAGCGAGCAAAACATAAATTTTTTTACTGATCACTTAATAAAAAAAATGAATAAAAAAGAGCAAAAAATAAAATATTCACTAATCACTCAGTGCTGTGCCCCTTTTCAAGTCTAACTACCACCCACCCACCCACCCACCCCGAAAAAAATACGTTTAGATTAAAAAGAAAAAAAAGCTCAGCGCCAATTCAGGTCAAATAAGTATCCAAAAAAAAGGAAAAAAAAAAAACATGAGTGAGTAGCCTAGAAATACATTCGTTATAATTCTCTCTCTCTCTCTCTCTCTCTCTCTCTCTCTCTCTCTCTCTCTCTCTCTCTCTCTCTCTTTCACCGAAGCGGTATAAAGGCAGACGACGTATTTTCAGGAGGAGGGAGAGGAGGAGGAGTAGGAGGAGGAAATGAGCTGATTTTTCCGTCTCAAGATCCCATTTTCCTTAAAGGGTCTCTTCAGGAGTCTTGCCCAACCACTTGCGCTTATTCTTACAGATTGTGGGGATCTCCCGGATAGGATCTGCTGTGATATATACGTCTGTCTCTTCTGGGACACTCGATTTTCTTCCACTTTTTTTCTTTTTTACTTTTTTCTGTGTCGGTGATGTTGTTGTTGTTGTTTTTTTGGGAGGTGTGGCTTAAATTTTTGTGTTCAATTTTGTTTTGTCTTTGTTTTGTCTTTCGAATTTTTTTTAATGGCAGCGAGAGAAAACAGATCATTACTACAATTTAGGTTCGAATTAGGTGATAACAGATCAGTACCGAACTTTGAAACTTAAAAAACCCACAAATTGGGTACAAATATATTTAAGAAATGCACATACAGTTTCGGAGCGTCATACTCTCACTTCAGTATGGAGAAACACACTGAAGAGGAATCATGTCGCTCCGAAACTGAATGTCGATTTCTTGAATATGTTTGTAACCAGTTTGTGGCTCTTTCAAGTTCCATTTTCAGCGCTTTAGCCCTTACTTCTTAATGAACACCATATTCTATAGAAGCTTGAATTCAAGACAGTGGCCCCTAAGGTGGGTATGTCCCATATGAATAGGGTTCATCTTCTGAACAATAATAATAATAATTTAGATAGAAATACGTCAATGAACGTCAAATATCCTTTCGTGTTTGCAACGTAGATGACCACTATTATTGTGACGGAAACTGAATTCAGTAATTTCTAAAAAAAAAAAAAAACCATGTCGTAATCTTATATAACCCACACTTTCGTCGAGGTCACCGCCTCCTACCTCCCCCCCCTACCCTCCCCGCCCCCAAACAGCAATCTTGACCATTTGGATCCAAAATCCAAACAAAATCTTTATTGATTTATCTCACAGTTCACCACTGCGTAAATTAAAACTCAAATTCCATTAGTAAATTTCGAAGATATCATGTAGTTGTATTTTAACAGAGATCTTTCACATTCGCAATTGATCCCTGATCCCCTTTTATCTGCCGAGAGCAACCAGATTCCCTCAACAGCAGGAGCACCAATATGCAGGAAATGTTTAGCCTCGTTGTCGAACTTCTCAATTCCAGGGGTCCTTTATTCCTCACACCATTGGACTGTGGAACAGTCTCCCAGAGGATGTCGAGCAATTGGAACTTCAGAAGCTCAAGCGAAGATGCAGTGCATTACTATCCTGATATTATTCTCCTTGCATTTTAATGCATTTTTATCTATTTATTAATTTGTTAATTTATATTTTCTTTTTGAATAAGTGAGATCCTTTCTTTCTGCATTTCCCTTTACCCCTTAATTCTTCCTGATGAACGCCATGTTCTTTGGAAGCTTGAATTTCAAGTCAGTGGCCCCCGTGGGCTTGCTCAATATGAATAGATTTCATGTTTTTAATAATAATAATTTAATAATAATAATAATAATAATAATAATAATAATAATAATAATAATAATAATTTTGACAAAAAACAGACACGACTGAATGTGTATCGGCCGCCCAACATTAAAAATGCCTATTAATTTCCTTGGAATATCTCGCCTAATCATTCACCAGAAACTGAGGATAATATTATTACGAACATTACATGTTTTTAATATTATTCCACGTGTAAGTTTCCCAATCAGTTGTCGTCATCGAGTCGTCTGGTCTCGTCTTTCTATATTCCTTATTATCTTCTGTTACCTCTTTCAAATGAACGCCATATTCGTTTGAATTTCAAGTCAGTGGCCCTATGGACATGTTCCGTATGAATAGGGTTCATCTTCTGAATAATAATAATAATAATAATAATTACAATAAAATAATAATCTCTGTACCGTAATGTTACAACAAACTTAACCATCTCCTCTACTAAATCAAAGTCATAAAGGGTCTTTTAGGACAGTATTTTCTTTGACAAATTTCAATGTCATAAAGGGTGATTTTAGGACAGATATTTGGAGGAGGCTTGCAAGACACCCTTGGGAAATTTCAGCAGCAGAATTTAAAGAATCTGTAACGGTGTATCTGAGTTTGTTTCTGATACTGATTTTTTTTTTTTTTTTTTTGCAGATTCAATGCCCTCTTAACTAGCTAATTCTCACGCTTTTTGAATATGTAACTAATATATGATCAAAGAAATGCATGTGACAATAACCCGAAGTTATTATATATATATATATATATATATATATATATATATATATATATATATATATATATATATATATATATATATATATATATATACATATGATATGTATACATACTGTATATGTGTGCGTTTTTGTATATGTATATATGTATGCATGCATGGATATTTGTATACCTCGTAAATGTGAATGCGTACGTGTTTGTACGCAACACCTGAATATCCAAAAGAATTCCCATGCAAATCGGAACCGTTAGAGCCACTGGGTACCAAGTGTTCCCTCGTAAATATTGTTTGGAGATACATCTAGGAAAGCTACTGGGTGGTTTCCGCAAACATAAAAGACTTGTATTTTACACGTTTACGTTCAGTCTACAAACGTCGGGACCATCGAGAGGACTGGAATCTTTTTCCACTCCATGAAACTTGGGAGTTTTAGCTGTTGATCCAACAGTACAGTGGAAAGGTCAACCATTTAACGCTGGAGGTGGAATCCTATTGTAAGCGTTATTTTTTCTTCTGAAGAATCACAAAGGTCTGAAGGATGAATGCGTTCTTATCTGTGTGTTTATCAGATGCTGCCTGAGTGTTCGAGCACTTTAGTCGAATTTAGCGACATTATTAAGTTATATAGTATATAGAATATCGCTCAGTATATCTGAACTAACTTTGGTGCTCGTCTCTCTACAAGTGGAAGTCGACCGTTCACTCGAAATATTGCAACTTTACTGTAGGTTTGTTGGCATTTTCTTTGTTCTGTCCGCACGTTTTCACCTGCGTTGTTTTCTGTGCTGGTTAAATAAAGGCGTGGTTTTTACAACTCATGTTAAATCCTCGTAATTAGACTGGACTATTGCACGTTTGGCGTAGAATTATAGGTTAATCCGTACGGATGTTAGTGGGTACAGAGTTGGTTCTTGACCTGCAAAGACCAACAGACGTCATAGTTGTCCAAATGAAGTCCAGTCGTTGAAATTGCCATAGTTGTCAAATGAAGTCCAGTCCTTAATGTTCTTCCTTCACACTCGATTACAAACTCACCTTTCACTGTAGATTACGCCAGACTTTGAGCAAAATACAGAGGAAATACTTGGGAAAGAGGAAATGGTGTGGAAGAGAATTTATATGTAGCGCAGAATAGATGGAAGGGCAGTCTGAAGGTTGTAAACTGGGAAAGGGGAGTGATTTGATGTGGGAGGGTTAATTTCCCCATTTATGGAGTGTTTATATTTGTACCGGAAGTGAACTGTATTTGTAGCAATAAAATGTTTTCTTTTGATTTGTAAAACCGACGTGTTTTACTAGTCATGCTTCGTGCTGGTCTCCAAACAGTTCATGATTCAAAAGGTCGGCAGCGTTGAATGACCTCATGGCTACTAATGCTTGACCTATGGCCTAAATCCCATATTCCTGTCTGTCCAAAAGGTCAGCTGAATGAAAGCCATGCGGCTAAATACAAAACGTGACATTCTCCAACACACTACAAAGCCCTGTATAGTGCACGGAATGTAAAATGGATAAATATGCTCTACCAAAAGATCAAAGAGACGGATTAAAAAAAAAAAAAAACGAATTTCAACCAGAGTAGAAGAGCAGATAATGTCAGAACAGTGAAATGAAATATTACAGAGTATTGATGAATCTTACAGGAGCTAAAAAAATTCGAGATGAGAATTTACAGTTAAACGAAGGAAAAGGCGTTAGTGTATGAAGTTTAGAAACAAAAAGGAAAATTAATCCACTTCTATAGAAAGCAGTGAATCAGGACAGAAGGAAACTCATAACAGACAAAGTTCAGCAAAACCAGGATAACGAAAACGAAGGTGATGAAAGGGAAAGCCCAGGTTATCTGAAAACATAGAGAACAAAGAAAAAGCGACAGGAAAGTAATTACTAGAAGAAAATGCAAACTCTGTCAGCAAGAGAGCGACGAACATTGAGGAAAATGTTCTGGAAAACTTCAGAGAAGTGAGAAGACAAAGTCAACCAAATATTCTGGGGTTTTGCAAATACCACACAGAAGCTGAAAGAATTTTGGCCAGATTCCTGCTTTAGAAAATGCATATATATATATATATATATATATATATATATATATTATATAATGTATTTGGGATACATATAGTCTTCTGGGAATAAAGTCTCTGTTTAACGATCACAAATATTAACCGAGATTGAAAAATGACTTGAACACCGCCTACGTTTTGACGGAACAGGTGCGCTAATAGAAAAAGAAAAGAACAGACAAAAGTCAAGGGAATGAGAAAGGACAGTGAAAACCACACTAATGGAACAACTAAAACAGCTTGTACCAAAAATCCTAAGCATTAAAAGAAACAAAAAACAGACAGAAAAGAAAGGACAGAAATCAGCAGACTCAGGAGACAGAAAAGAAGGGACACAAGCCAACAGAGTCAGGAGAGAGCAAAGAAAGGGCAGAAGCCAACAGAATCAGGCGAGGGAACAGAAAGGGCAGAAGCCAACAGAATCAGGAGACAGAAAAGAAAGGACAGAAGCCGACAGAATCAGGAGAGAGCAAAGAAAGGGAAAAAGCCAACAGAATCAGGAGACAGAAAAGAACGTAGAGAAGTCAACAGAATCAGGAGAGAGAAAAGAAAGGACAGAAGCCAACAGAATCAGGAGACATAAAAGAAAGGACAGAAGTCCACAGAATCAGGAGATAAAAAAGAAAGGACAGAAGCCAATATAATCAGGAGAGAGAAAAAAGAAAGGACAGAAGACAATAGAATCAGGGGAGAGAAAAGAAAGGACAGAAGCCAGCAGAATCAAGAGAGAGAAAAGAAAGGACAGAAGCCAGTAGAATCAGGAGACAGAAAAGAAAGGACAAAAGCTAATAGAATCAGGAGACAGAAGAGAAAGGACAAAAGCTAACAGAATCAGGAGACAGAAAAGAAAGGACAGAAGCCAACAGAATCAGAAGAGAGAAAAGAAAGGACAGAAACCAGCAAAATCAGGAGAGGGAGGAAAAAGAAAGGACAGAAGCCAATAGAATCAGGAGAGAGAGAGAGAGAAAGAAAGGACAGAAGTCAACAGAATCAGGGGGACAACGAAGGCCAGAACCAATGGGACAGGCGGAGCAATTGGACGGGCTCATGATGCCCACACCTCCCAAAACCGCCCGATTATGCTAATGTTATGTCGACCGAGGCCCCGTCTCACGCCCTGGCTGCCAGGTGGTGCTTCCAACGCCATCTATCGGTGATGAGGGGAAAGCGAAAAGTTAAGAGAGAGATTGAGAGAGGAGGAGAGGGAAAAGAGTGTTGGGGTAAGAAAATTAAGAGAGGGAGAGAGGTGGAAAAGCAATAAGTTAAAAGAATGAGCAGGCGGGTGGGAGTGTTGGCGGTAAAGCGACGAGTAAACAGAGAGAGAGAGAGAGAGAGAGAGAGAGAGAGAGAGAGAGAGAGAGAGTAACATAGTTTCCCTGGTAAGGTAGAATCTGATAAATTGAAGATATCAATTTATTTTCAACAATTTTTCCTTGTTACTTCAGAATTAAGTTGCTGTCAAGATTCATCAGAAAATCACAATTGTCGTTATTGATTTAAACAGCAACGTGTACAGTCATGTTCCCCTAATCCGCAAACAGCTGATTACACACCATTTTCTACAGGCTCGAATATCTAACAAAGTTATTGACGCCATAAATCACGCCAAGAATTTCATAACTGTATGATATTTCTTGGAGCTTTGAGGAGGGGGGGAACAATAAGGCTCATTTTCGAACTCGGAGGCCACGATTACTCACCCTTATGAATCCAGGGCCATCATGCATAACCACAATAACGGCATTGATGTACGCCAATCAATATAATTTATCACGTCGCGGACACACACGTAACAAGGCTGCCGTTGGAAATCCGTCAATATCGGCGGACGTAAATCGCCCACACTGACAGATGGCGCCGGAGGAGTGACCCTGAAAACGGCTGAATTATGCAGATGTATGGTAATCTATCAGTACGGCCCTCTCTCCGGCATCCGGACGATCCGGGGCGATCAATATAACCGGATTCATTACTGCGAATACCACGGGGATCCGGATTCCCCAATCACCCTTCGCAATTCGCTAATCTAATCGCTCGTCTTGGGGTGACTTCTCAGTCGCCTTGGCACTGCGGGGTGAAATGTCGAGGGCCGGGAGTTATCGAGAGGAATTTGGGTGTGTTGGTGCCAATCCCAGTGCCACAGGGAAGGCGGTTGGGGAGGGGGCGGGTTGCCAGGACTGACGATAATGACAGATTGCAGATACAATTTTTTTTTTTTTTTTTTGAAATGTGGAATATATCACAGTGAGAGATATTGATCTTGTTAGTGGTTACTGCTGCTCACAACATCAACAACAACAATAATACTAATAATAATAATAATAATAATAATAATAATAATAATAATAATAATAATAATAATAATTATTGTGTGTGTTAATGTGTGTGTGTGTGTGTGTATTAAATCTTCTTCTTCTTCTTCTTCTTCTTCTTCTTCTTCTTCTTCTTCTTCTTCTTCTTCTTGCTTCTTCTTCTTCTTATTATTATTATTATTATTATTATTATTATTATTATTATTATTATGTTATTATTATTATGTGCAGAACAGATGTTATATTTCTTGTTTATTGAAGTTGCAACACGAAGATGAGAACTGCCCAAATGTCCTGGAGTTAAATTTATGTAAAAATAATGATGTGAGGCAAGGCGCAATAATGACAACAACGTCAATAGGATAATAATTGTACGTACTACTAGTATTTAATAAGCTGAGCATGTTTGTGTATCATTGAGAATAATTATGTTTTGGTAATGAAAGGGGAACAAATCGGGTGGAGGAATAATGCGTCTGTCTATTTTTCTTTGAAAGAAATACAGAGCTACATAATGTCATATAATTCTCACTGCTATTTTAGTTTTTAGTTTTCTGTAAAAGAAAAATGTTGAGATGACTTCGTCTTTCCGTCCGCGCTTTTTAAAGATCTGTCCGCACTCACATCTTAAAAACTGCTGTGGCTAGAGGGCTGCAAATTGGTATGTTGATCATCCAAACTCCGGTCATCAAACACCAAATTGCAGCCCTCTAGCCTCAGTAGTTTTTATTTTATTTAAGGTTAAAGTTAGCCATAATCGTAGTTTTGTCACCGATATAGTCATCAACAACACAGACCACCACTGGACCGGACCGTGACTGACTTTCATGGCCCGCCGCTGGGAGTTTCATGGGTCGTGGTTGAGAGTTTCAAACAGCATTATACGATGTACAGGAAACTCGATTGCGCCCAGGAAACGTCGGTGCATGTTTTACTTTGTTTTGTATTGGAATGGAACAAAGAAAATTAATGAAAAATAAACCCATAGCTGTTGGTGTCTACGTCATTCAGGATAAGGGAATTTATTCGCGTAAATGAAGATTTAATCTTGTCATAATCCACCGAGCTTCAATTTTCTTTATTGAAAATATTTATTTCCGTCGACGTGCATTTACGATTTTATTTTCATTCTGCATGATTTTCCTTCCATTATGCACTAATGGCAGTACCACCATTTCCCCCTTTTTCCCCCATTTACTCTCATTGGAGACGCCATTCATTACGCAAATAGTCGAGTAATTGGCCATTGAAAAGATTTCCATAAGAGCGTCTAATAACTATAATTAGAACAAATATTAATGATGGACGAGGTCTAAAAAAAAACCAGTGCTGTAAGTGAAAGAAATTTCTCGCCGCCCCATTCAGGGTTTTGGCTGCAATTTGAAATTAGTGGCAATTAATGAGGCTAATGAGGGGACCTCTTTCTTTTCTCCAAGAGTAAATCCTTCAGGGTATTCTGATTTCGTCATGCACTTTTGATGCCCCAAGTCCTAACGTAAGGAGTTCCGAGAAGTAGTGGGCGTATTTCTAAAAATTTTTGTCAGAATATCCAGTACTGATGATTCTTGGTGTGATTAGTGGTAATATTAACTTTTTATTCAATGTAAAAATCGGACTGGAAGCTCAGATTGTACTTTATTCGTGACAAAAATTAAGGAAATTATGCACTTGCTTTTGGCAACGGCGTTACTTAGGAAGGATGGGAATAAAAAAATAGTTATATTAACACAAAATTTGGATTTTACTTAGGTACATGACCTATACTGTTTTGACAAGATTTTTTTCGTTAAATTGCCTGTAACTTAAGAAGAAATACTTTAATGATTTCATTAAGATGCGTGAAAGATAGTGAAAGTTTAACTGTTTAAAGGTGAACCTTGACTTCATGAAATCCCAGAAAATATGTCATATGAATACATACGGATGTTTGCGTCCCTGCCCTCAAGCAAACACTTGCACCCTCAGTTTAGTCTCGAACTTCAGGGTGCGAGATGCTGACTTGTTAGTTGCCATCTCCTTTGGAAAAGGGTAGATGCCTTCGGTTAAAATCTAAACAACATCAGGGGCATCAGTACTGGTCAGCTAGAAACTAACTGTCCTTTAAGTATTCACAGATTCAATCCTAAATGGGTTCCACATCTTTATTGGAGAGACCAAGTTCAGCACTGTCCTTCTTTCCCGGGCAAATGGAGTTGCTGAGAATCTCCCAGTTTTGAGTACTTAGGATGAATTGAAAGTATAAATTGGAATGTAACAATCCTGAATCAAACTGGAATCATACAACAGGAGGAAAATGAATGGACTGAACTCTTACTAGTTTTTGAATCACTATGGCAAAAGAGATTTACTCAGGAAGTGTAGATGGAATAAGTAAACAAGGATTAGGCATCATTTTAAGTCCAATTGGAAATAAGGCTTTGACGGGCTGAAGAGAAGCGAACAGCAGATTACTGCTTGCTAGATCCATATCAGAACAGTAGTAATAAATTACACCCAGTGAGAATTACAATTGATATTTCGAATTATAATTGATTTATGGTTCTGCGCCGGCTATTATAAACGGATGGTCAAAGTATCTGTATGTGGTTTTTTAAATCAAAGCTCCAGGTTTGAATCCTGAAAGTCACACAGTCACTTATCAGTTATAATTCCCTTAGATTGTAAGTTATTCTTAGGGTAGAGGGCATTTCGATATTAAACAGTGTATGTAGCCGAATAATTATATTATATATATATATATATATATATATATATATATATATATATATATATATATATATATATATTATATATATATATATATATATTCTACAAACGTCCTTTAATATCAATTCGCATCTACCTCGGAAATAATATATTTTTTCATATATGTTACCGAAGGAATTTTTAGTTGATAATAAGTCCACCGTCCCGTGGGGCTGGTTCGACCCCACGGGACGGTGGACTTATTATCAACTAAAAAACCTTCAACAGCATTTATATAATAATATATTATTCGAGGTAAACAATTGGATATTAAAGGACGTTTGTAACTTTCTGATTAGCATATAATCACGGTGATGTGATAAAATGATCATATATATATATATATATATATATATATATATATATATATATATATATATATATATATATATATGTATATATATACGTTATACATATACAATTATTAAGCTACACACAATTATTACACACACACACACACACACACACACACACACACATATATATATATATATATATATATATATATATATATATATATATATATATATATATATATATATATATATATATATATATATATATATATATATATATATATATAGTTACTGTCATATTCAGACGTTAACAGCTGCATTACGAATAAATCACATATGTGAAAGACTTGCATAACTTTGGCCGCTTCGTTTGTCTACAAAGACGGGTCGCTATCACTGCATCAAATCTCCCTCTATACTTGTACACCATTCATCTTCTCTGGCTCTACTTTTCAGATACTTGTTCACTCCGTTTATCTATCATTTTCTAGGGCCTTTCCTTCTTCTTTCTCCTTATCCGTCTGAAATATACACTTTTCTCTTCTCTCCACATGACCAAGCCTTCTCAAACACTGATCATTCGTCACCTGCATGTATCTGCAAATTCTATAGCAGGTGAGTTATTATGCCACACAAACTGTGCTGATAATTCGTATCATAAGCTTCAACTTTTTTTTTAAATTTCGTTTGCACTCTGCACCCACACATCACTACTATAAAAGAGAAGTGGTAGAACCGTCTGTTTTTACATTCCCTTTTTAGCTTCAATATACTCTTCTATGCCAAATCTTTTGCATACACCTAGTACCTTTTGTATTCTTTTGCCATTCATATTAACATTCAATAGTTCAGTAGTTCATTGACCATATATATATATATATATATATATATATATATATATATATATATATATATATATATATATATATATATATATATATATATATATATATATGAAATATATGTGGACACTGAAGCAGTGTTTGTTCAAATTAATATATTCAACTAACATAGGGATAAAAGATGGGGTAACCAGGTTTGTAACTGCATATGCATGGTATCATTAGGTATCTTTGTAGCCCCCTTTTTTGTTACTATGGTTTTGTTTTCACACCTCCCACCCCACCCCACCAGTAGTGAGTGGACATATCAGTGCACCCCCCCAATGGGCCCGAGGTGATGAACACACTATAAGGTTGCACTACCGCCTGACAACAGTTGCTGTTGCACCTTGCATATGCAATTGTTTATCTGGTTCCTCTTCCTTTATGCCGCCTGTAAGGCGTTGTAGTAAAAAGGCAGACACTAATTAAAATGCCCTGTATTAAGCTTTAAATACAGTTTGACCTATATTCCATGGACTTCGAAGTTTCTGACATTTCTAATATTTTTATATTTTACGTATGATTTATTCGTTACTGGCAATACAGATAAAATATAAAGATACACAGGATGGATTTGCATCGTACCAGAACGATAAAAATATGAATTGAATTCATAAGTCTTTATCGTATGAAATTTTTATGAAACTAAAAAAAATGAGAGATTATAAAGAAACAAAATTATCATACGAAATATTATAAGTATTATATCGAGCTACGTTATCTCCACCTTCCATT